>NC_046156.1:7828071-8128071 GCF_011064425.1 Rattus rattus
CCTGGGTTCAGTCGCTATAGCCCACACGAAAACGTCAGGTGTGTAACTTCTTTGGATATTAGCCCTCTACAGATGTAGGGTTGGTGCAGTCACCAAACCCAGTCACTATTGAGGATGCCAAGAGGTGCATGTTAACAGGAGCCTGTTATAGCTGTCTCTTGAGAGGCTCTGTCAGAGCTTGACAAATACAGAGGCGGATGCTTGTAGCCAACCATTGGACTGAGAATAGGGTCCCCAACAGAGGAGTTAGAAAAAGAACTGAAGGAGCTGAAGGGGTTTGCAACCCCATAGGAAGAACAATATCAACCAACCAGACCCCTCAGAGCTCCCAGGGACTAAACCACAAACCAAAGAGTACACATGGAGGGACCCATGACTCCAGCTGTATATGTAGCAGAGGATGGCCTTGTCGAGCATCAATGAGAGTAGAGGCCCTTGGTTTTGTGATGGCTCGATGCCCCAGTGTAGGGGAATGCCAGGGCAGGGAGGCAGTCAGAATAGCTAAGATAAAAAACTCAGGTGAAAGTAGATGCTGGCAAGGATGTGAAGAAAGAGGAACACTGCTCCATTGTTGGTGGGATTGCAAGCTGGTACAATCACTCTGGATATCAGTCTGATGGTTCCTCAGGTAGATTGGACATAGTGCTACCTGAGAACCCAGCTATACCACTTCTGGGTATGTTCCAAAATATAACAAGGACACGTGCTCCACTATGTTAATAGGAGCCATATTTATAATAGCCAGAAACTGGAAACAACCCAGATGTCCCTCAACAGAGGAATGGATACAGAGAATGTGGTACATCTACACAATGGAATATTACTCAGCTATCAAAAACAATGACTTCATGAAATTCACAGGCAAATGATGGATATGGAAAATATCATCCTGAGTGAGGTAACTCAGTCACAAAAGAACACACATGATATGCACTCACTGATAAGTGGATATAATATAAGAGCTTGGAATACCCATGATGCAACTCATGGACCACATGAAGTTCAAAAGGAGGGAAGACCAAAGAGTGGATGCTTCAGTTCTACTTAGAAGAGGGAACAAAATAAGCCAAAGTAATTCTTAACAGAGTTCTGTGAGCCTCTCCGAACAGAAGAGCAGGAGTACACAGGCAAAGGTTGGGGGCGGCAGGGGGGCTGGCATTGATACTGTTGTTACCAATAGTATCAATAATAAGCATTTGGTAATTCGTTTGTTCAAAATGGGGCTTTGGAAGGCTAAGTCTGGGTTGATTTTTCCTTTCTCTGTGATGTTAGCTAAATGGTTAGGGCTGTTTTGTAGGCTTCTTCTGATTGAAAAGGCATTGCTGGTGAGTGAGCCTTCTCCTGGAAGGCTCCAAGGTGCTTCTCAGGTGCTTGTCAAAACTCCCAGCCTGCTACCTGAAGCTGTTTCCTGGCTTCATGCCTGGGATGTTTTCTAGTAGAACACCCCGTGCACTCCCTCTCCCAGTGAATAGACATCTTCTTATCCTATGAGACGATGACCCTGTCACCAGACTCTTGCTGGGTGTGATATGGTGATGGGAAGGGCATTGAAAGGCCCTTTGTCGGGTGGAGCTTTCTGAGAGCTCCTGTCTATAGACCACCACAGCGTGTGCTGGAAGCATCATCAAAGAGATTCTTCGTACTGGAATTGAGGACTTTCCCTTCAGTCACTGGATGGCTAAGGTCAGATTCCCTGCAAGCATCCCCACTTCATTTCCTGACTCGTTGTGCCCAGAGAACAGTGTACAGGGTTTCTCAGAGCTAGGCAGACTTATGCAAACTCAGGGGCGACGCTGGAATTCCTTGGGCCAATAACAGTGTAAGAGGAAAAGATCTTTGAAGTTGTGTCCTGTGAGACTTTTTGGATAGTGCTAATGCCATCCCCTCCTCCCCCATCCTGAAAGAAGAGGTCATAAAAAAAATGATGCTACTATATTTCTCATTGGCCGTGCAAGCAGAATCCAGCTGACTCCAGCAAGCATTGTGGAAGCTTATACGTCAGGCCTTCTGCTTATCACTGGGAACACAGGCATGTACGACATAAGCGGTCCTGACTCCTTGGGGGTAGTTCTGGTGAGAAAATAACAATTCCACACAATTAATATGCTAGCAACTCTAATAAAGAACACACGAAGGGGGCATTGTTTTCTTTTGAGTCAGGGTTTCTATTAGCAGCACTGGCTGTCAGGCTTCCACTCCAGATCCTGGACGTAGCCTCTGTCTCTCCCAAGTCCTGGGATCAACGGTTGTGCACCAGCACTGCCCAGTCTCACTGAATTTTAAACAGAGGAGCAACACAGTCTTCTGTCCATGAATGGCAGGTTCAGGCTGGGCTTTTAACAGACTAAACTGATATAAAAATGTTGTGGATTAGTTACTGTAAGGGCAGGGGAGACAGCTCAGCTGACCATGAGCTGGCCAGGAGAACCCCAGATATCTCCGACACACCTAAAACACAGGTTTGGAATCCAGCTCCTAGAGATGTGAGGACACCAAGGTCCCTAGCAAGAGCTCCATAGGATAAAGCTATCAAACCCCCAGCCCCACATATAGCTTTGAGGCTCTGTGATGCAGGGAGGGGTTACAGTCAGAGGGGCTTGTTTTAAATTGTATTTATTTTTTATATGTATGTCTTTTTCGCATACATGCACCACATGCGTGCCTCGCCTCGGAGGTAGACATCGGCGCTCTTTCAGACGGAGTTTCAGATGATTGTGAACCTTCAGGTGGTGCTGGAATCCAGGTGGGTTGTTTGGGAGAGCTGTGTGATCTTCCAAACTGAATATACTCAGCCCTGTGGAGCTACGTCTTATTTCTTGAGGGTTTCCTTCCCTTCCCCACCACATAAAAACATATTCTCTACACTTCACTGAAGTAGTCATTGAATGAACCTTCTGGCTTCATGGGACCTAGAACAGAAGGGTTGAGACCTTTATAGCCAGTGTGAGACGAGCTTGTTTGACATGAAAGGGTCCTTAGGTGGTTTCCACACTTCCAGAAGGATGCTTTATGCAGAAGAGACTGAATGGGGGTAGAATGGGGGTTTGTCACCCACCCCGGCTCTGAGAGACCGTCTGCAGGGGCATTGCTGGGTGTCTGCTGGGATCCCACATCTGCAGGGAGCAAAGGAAGGGAATTCTGGCGGGGACTGACAGTGGAAGCTTCCCTAGACTGCAGGAGCTCTGGGCTGGGTGCTCCTTCTAGCTCCAGCAAGCTTCAAAAAAGCGCCCGAGCCTCCACGCTCGCCAACACTACAGAACATTAATAAGCACTGGGTGTGTTGGAAGCGGCCTCAATTGAGGAGTTCTCTTACGAGGAAGATGAGTTTATGTCGGGAGCAATGCCCTCGAAGCCCTCCATTGTTGATGTTATTGTATGGTTAGCGTTAAGTGCGACTGTTCATGGAAACCCCAGCCAGCTGCAGTAGACTAATACAAATCTGGTGGTCAAATGAATAATAATATGATACGTCAAGACGCCCAATGTGATGAATTTGTAACCTTTCCGAAAACCAACATCCTGTTGACTAATAGATATGACAAACTCAGACCTTCTGACATCCTGTCGATGTCAGCCCATTCCCTGACCAATAATGAATATTGTGTCCTTGGCCTGTGTAAATGTTTCTCTTTACTTCCCTCCCTCTGTTACCCTGTTATGGTATAAATTGCCTGGGAAAATAAATTGTCGCTTTGATCGACTCTGTCTTGGCGCCCTTTTCTTCGATTCTTGTCCCCCATTCTCCCAGGTACACTCAACACCCCTTCGCCATGTTTAACGCTGTTAGCTGATGAAGCTGATGATCAAAACACTCTAGCTCCCGGGCGGGAGGGAGACCTGGCCATGCCACGGGAGAAAGACACCTCCATCGACAAGGCCATTCACGGAACCCGAGACAGAAGAGTGAGCAGAGCTGGATCTCTCTTCCTGAGGCATGTGGAAACCATCTGTGTGGTCCACTGTGGTTAGGATTGGCTACTTGTGGTCAGGGTGGCAGGTCTGAGGTTTTGGCTACCACATGGCCACTGGCCAGCCAGCTCTGTGGGCAGAGAGAGGGAGCTTGAGGAAGTCCATCCATTCACCACATGACCCAAGTGAAAGCACGAGCTTGCTGCTGTGTGTGTGTGTGTGTGTGTGTGTGTGTGTGTGTGTGTGTGTGTGTGTGGGTGTGTAGGGGTAGAGTGTAAATGGTTCAAGCTTTTAAAAAAAAAGATCAGGAAGGTTCAGAGAAGCCTATGCCTCTGGGACGGAGGGCCTTGCTTTTGTTCCTCGTGGGTGACAGCAGGCTCAGGGTGATTGTCTTCCCCGTGGGCTCCTGGATCTAATTCAGGGGTGTCCTGCCTGCTCAGTGTGTCACTACCCAGCCTCTTCAATCATGTCTGTGAACCACGGCCTCTGTAGGTCTAAGAGTTTGACATCTGTATAAATCGGGAGGCCACGTAGGAGAGTTCTAAAGGCAGGTAGAGATGGTCAAAACTCTCTTGGGACCAAGTAGGGTGCTGTGCCTGATCTTGTGGCTTTTTAACTTGTGGAGATTAGAATGTGGGTAGGGGAGCCCAAAGATGTAAATGGCCCATCAGGAAGCAAAAAGCCTGGGACAGTGGCTAAGGGAAGGGAGGGGTGAGGCCCCACCCACTCCGGGGAGAATGAGCAGGAAGAACTCAGGCTGAAAAACAGACAGATTTACAAACCACTCCCATTAAGGTGGGAGCAGAATGACTCACGGAACCTAGAACGGGAGGCGATGGAATAAGAGAGTATCAAAAGTATAATAAGTGCCATAAAGTATGGAGAACTGTGTTGCAGAACAACAGACCCAAGAAGCAAATAAAAGGAGGGCCAAGGGATAAAATAGGCATCAGGAGGTGGATGGAGGGGAGGTACTGGCAGGGAGAAGGGACAGGGTGGAAGAGGGTGAGGTTCAGGTGCAGGGAGAGCCAGGAGGCTGGGCTGGCCATGAACAGAAATCCAGTAGTGGGTGGGCAGGGGCATTTCTAGGCCATGCCAGGGATCTGGGATGGGGGAGGCTCCAGGGAGTGTATGTGGGTGAACTTACATGAGAGCCCTAGCAGTGGGGGATTTGAAGTGGACATCTCCTGTAGCCAGGCAAGACCAAGGAGGAATAAGGACACCACTCACAAAAAACATGCCACCAAAACCTGTCCTGCCACAAGAAGTGGTAGGGACAAAGATGGAGCAGAGTCTGAGGGAATGGCCAACCAACGACGGACCCGGAACTGAGACCCATCCTATGGGCAAGGACCAATCCCTCGACACTATTAATGATACTCCATTGTGCTTACAACAAGAGCCCTAGCATAACTGTGTGAGGAGGCTCCATCCAGTAGCTGACCAAAGCAGATGCAGAGAGAGACCCCACAACCAAACATTAGCTGGGAGCTAAAGGGAAGTCTTGTAGGGAGAATTTGGGGAGAATTGAGGGTCCTAAGAGAATAGGACCACGAAGGTCAAGAGTCAACTAACCTGACCCTTGGGGACCCCAGAAACTGAACACACATGGGCTGGACCTGGGACCCCTGCATCTATGTAGGGGAAGCAGCTAGCATACCTCTTCATGCAGGTCCCCACAACTGGAGTGAGGTAGCCTGATCCCACCCCAAGTGGACTGCCTTGTCTGGCCTCAGTGGGAAGGTATGCACTTAGTCCTGCAGTGACTTGATGTGCCAGGGTGGGTTGGTACCCAGGGCAGGGGGCTGCCCCCCTTCTCAGAGGAGAAGGGGGGGAGTTTGGGAGGAGGGGTATGTGAAGGGACACTGGGAAGAGAGGGGAGGGCTGCGATTGGGATGAAAAGTGAATTACAAACAAAATAAAACCTCCCTCTCCCCTAGGCGGCTTGTGGCACAGTAAGAAGAGCCATAACCAAGACGCTTCGCCTCTCACATTCTCCCCATTGCTGCTTTAGCAGTTTCACATCTGTTTTGTAGCTGTCGTCTGCCTGCTGCCCCATTCAGTTACAATCCCATCCTGTGGCTCCTTTTCCCTATTTTTATCCCCCCCTTTTTTAAATCGGAGCTGAGGACCAACCCAGGGCCTTGAGCTTGCTAGGCAAGTGCGTCTACCACTGAGCTAAATCCCCAACCCTTATTCCCCTTAAGTCTAAGGAGCTGCAGAGAGACCCACATTCTCTGAGGAGTGTTTGAGGAGAACTTGCCCACATCCCCACGTCTTTGGAGAATGGGAACTCCCTCTCTGGTTTAGAAGGCTGACGGGATACGGCTACCAAATTTGTTACATTTGAGCCAATTCAGCTTATCATCATTAGCGAGACTGTGGAGCAGCCCCTTCCTGCTAATGGGTGCAGCCCGAAGCCTGGAAGGGTCAGGCTGGGCATCAAAGGAATGTTTTACCCTGGTACGGAAGTGTAAACTTTGAACAAGAACGAACAATGTAACTAAAGGGAAGCCCCAGGAAGAACTGTGAAGTTGAGGATAGGAGGCAAGAACAGCAGAAACAGGAAGAAATTTTGCTTGTCAGGATATTTTGTGTTTTCTCAGTTTCGTGGCCCCCATGTTCCTTTGAGAGCAGAGTGACCTTCCTGGACGTTGATAGAACAGCGCCCCCTCCAGACCAGGATCTGAGTAAAGGATAGCTGTAAAAGCTGTGCGCACACATGGGAGCTCAGATGAGGCTCGGCTGCCAGCCGGTTTGAACGCACTGCGTGACTGCTGCTTCCCAGCTCCTCCTGGCACCTCATCTGCCTGCATCCTGCTCAGTGGTCCCCCGAATGCCTGCCAAATACACGTTAGACCTTCTAAGTCTCATGTAGATCCAGGACCACAGATTCAGATGAAGGTTCCTTTGGCTGTCCTAGCCAGTGTGGCCATCCCCCTGTCGCTGCTGTTGGGACTACACAGAGACATTGGCAGGAGAGAGGTATAACAAGGGGGCTGTCTCTGCTGTCTGGAGCTAGCTGGTGTTGGCAAAATGGCAGATACTGGTCTTCTGTCTCTGCCCAGCTGTGTCGTCCTGCCTCCCTCACAGGGGAGAAAGGCCTGTGTATTCAATGTGTGTTTGTGTGTTTGTGTGTGTGTGTGTGTGTGTGTGTGTGTGTGTGTGTGTGTGCGCTGCGTTGGGAACTGCTCCAGATCCAAGAACATTGGAATTTTAGTGAATGGGGCTAACCCCAGGTCCTGCACCAGGAAACCCCTGCACACAGGATCCAGCCAGGACCTTGTTTCCAGGATCCTCCCCTATTTTGTGCTGGGTTAAACAAGATTCCCCGACAATGGAACTCCTCTGTTTAGTCCTGTGTCATGTGTGCAGTTTTTTTCCTCACGGGATTTCAAGCATCTTTTGCTGAAATCTTTTTACCTATATATAGACTCAGTTGGTTTTTAAAAAAGAAAAAAAGAAAAAAACCTTGAAGGGCTCCAGGGCTTATCTTAGACTCGAGGGATGAACAAAGGTCTGAGCAGCCGTTTGTATTTAACAGCCTCGCCAGGGTTTGGGGCCCTCAGAGCATCCGCCCTCACGTCCAGCCTCCTTGCTTTTGCCTCTTTATCTCTGCTTTACTCACATACTTAAGTCCCAGAAAAGGCCTGGATATATCTCTTTTTCATCTTTTATCTACTGATCTCTTTGTTAACTGGGAAGGACCAAGAGATGGAGCCCAGGATTTTCAACTTGTAATTCTGGGTTTGAGATAAACTTCAGAAACCATCTACCTTTTATCCCATTTTTTTGGGCATCCGAGTTCGAGGGGCACAAGTGAACAATAAACCTTTGATAAAACGAAGGTAATTTTTTTCTTTTTTCCTCATTGTAAATTAAAAGCGTGTCTGTATCCGTGGGCAGCTTGGGAAATAATGCTGTGATTCATAAGCCTGATAATGGCGATTAAATCAAAGTAATCAACTGATCCATACCTCTACTGGCACTTTTGCAGTAAGAATCTAGTAATTCAGTAGAAAAATTCGAGATGTACAATATTGTTGGCTCCATTTACCTCCTGTGTGATGGGCAGTACTGAGTCCATTTTCAATAGTCTTCTGACACTTGGACCTTTGACCTTCATCTTCAGGAGGTCCTTTGAAACAGCCTGCCTTCATGAGATCAGCTATGCCTACTGGCGTTCACTACAAATGGGTCTGGGGATTACTGACATTCCCTCCTAGGAGCAGGGTCAGGGGAGAGGGTCACTGGACCCTCTTGTAAGCTCCTGCTGCTCCTCCAATCATCCGTGTTCCATTCTGCCCTAATTACACAGTCCCGGGAGGATCGAGGCATGGGAGGTTAGCGTGCATAAACTGAGGATGCATGAGGAAAGGCTTCATCTATGTGACTATGGGAAGCCGTCATGCATCGAGGAAAGACTTTTTGAAATGGTGCTGTAAAGCAGTCCATCCCTGTGATGACCCTCATCCATGTGTGGAAGGTAAACCAGGGTGCTCAGTTTGGCTTGGTCCTCTTGCTTTTCCTTTCATATTAGCCCACACAAACAGTTTTGGGGTTTTCTCTTCTCCTCTCTTTTTGATCACGAACAGTTATAAATATAAACTTCAAACTTTGCTAACCCCATAAGTTTTAGTGTGTTGTGTTTCTGTCTTTTGTTTGTCTCAAATTTTTGAACACTTTCAACCACATCATGGTTCCATTGCTTACTCAAGCTGTTGATTATTTTTCCATGGAGGTTACTGCATGACCTGGGGACTCTGCTTTGGGAACTCCGGCGATTTGCTCAAGATCTGTGTCATGTTTGCATCCATGCAACACATCCTTCATGTGGTAAACAACCAGATAGTTGATGCTGCAACGTTGTTTAGAGAGCAGAGGTAAAGAAATCTGCATACTGCAAGGGACAGAGTCTGCACATGCCAGGACAGACTTGTTAGTAGCTTCAATTCACCCAGCTGAATCCATATGGTTCCGACTGTAATTTTCAGAGACCTCTTTTGTGCCTTAAGATGTAGTACTCTAGAGAATATCCTCAGGCTCTTGAGAGGGATGTATATTCTATTATGATGGATAGAATGTGCTGATAATTCTGCAGGCTTGTTGCATTTAAAGTACTGTTCAAGCTCAGGACTTCTCATTAGTTCTTATGTAGATATTCATCTACTAGTAAAAAGTGAGTTACCAAAGTCTCTTATTATAACAATCAGCCTCTCTTCAGATCTATTTGTATTTGATATTATACATATACATCATATACATACACATATTATATCATATACATTACATATACAACATATATATCATATACATACACACATACATATATATCATGTACATATACATCATATTCACATACACACACACATATATATACATATATATATATACACATACACACATACATACATATCATATACATATACTACATATACATCATTACATCATATACATCATATATACATACATATACATGTACATGTACATATATACATCATATACATATATATATATACAGCATATATATATACACATGTATTTTTTATTCTCTTGGGTTTACTTAACATCTTGAATTGATCCCTCCATCACTGACTAACATCTCTGTCTGTATCTCTTTTGGACAGTTCTTTTAAAGCCATTTTGTCTGCTCTAAATGGACACTGAGCCCTACTCCCTTTGGTTTCCGACCGCTTTCTTCTGTGTACACTTACAGATACAAATGGCTTGCAGGAAGCCTGTAACTGGGGCTGATAATTTTATCCACAGAGTCGTTCTGCGTGTCTTTACTAGAGAAGTTAATCCACGCGTGCTCTAGTTAATTACCGGCAGACAGGGACTTTACTGCTGCTTTGTTATTGTTTCCTGCTAACTTTGTAGATACTTTGGTTTTTTTCTTCCTCGGTTGCTGCTATCGCTGTGGTTTTCCATATTACTAGAATTGGAATCTCTTCTGCTAAAAAAACGTGTGTCTATGTCTCCTTACACTAATGATTTTCCTTTGTGCTCACCAGAAACCTCCAGCAGAACTTTGTGTACTTGAAGCAGGCTGCTTCCGTCTGACAGCAACAACTATCTTAATGTTTTCTATGCGTACGTTTTATGCTTTTAAACATTATTGTTTTTTATGCACATGGGTGTTTGCCTGCATGTGTGTCTATGTACCATGTGTGCGCTCGGTGCCCTTAGGATCCAGAAGCGGTTGTTCAGAGCCTCTGGAACTGGAGTTACAGATGGTCCTGACCAACATAGGTAATGGGAACTGAACTTGGGTTCCCTGCAAGGCCAACAACTGGTTTTACTCATTGAGCATCTCTCCAGCCCCTGCATGCTATGTTCTAAATGTCAGAACTCCCATCACTTTCGGCATTATCCTTTGGACACTTTAGCTACGATTGTCATTAGTGGGTTGCCTTTTTACATCCCGTGGAAGGGTGGAATTGCTTTACGCAGCTTCATCGCATTCAGGCGTGGGGGTTTCAGTCGCTAATTTAGCTCCACCACTGGCTGTGCTCTCTGAGCTCAGCAAATCTTTCGCTTTGTTGCGTCCTCTATAAATACTCCCCATCGGTGTTTTACATTCTCTTGTAGAGGACTTTCTAAATAATTTTTGTGGCTGTTACGAATGGGACTGCTATACCACCCTTTCTCGTAGATTCAGTATTAAATTCAGTATAACATGCTGTTGATTTGCATATCGCTCTTGTGTTCTGAAACTTTCCTGAAGTTGCTTTAAGGTTAGAAAGTTTGTGTTAAGTTTTCTATGTGTGAATGTGTGTTGAAAGAATGAATTAGCTTCTTTCCAATTCGAGTATCCTGTGGTTCCCTCTGGCCTCATTGCTATTGCTTAGATTTCTAGTTCAATATGAAATAAAATCAGTGAAAGTTGACATCTCTAGGTTGGCCCATTCAGTATGAACCTGGCTCAGAGGTTTTAATATGTAGTCCTAGTATTTTGAGTTATATTCTTTCCTACTGTCGATCTGTTGAAAGTTCTTATTGTGACGAGCTTTGACTTTTATGCAATGTTTTTTTTTCTGATCTATTAATAGAACAATTTGTTTATATCCCTGTTTACTGATTTTCTTGTGTCGAACCATCCTTTTGTCCTATGTGAATCGTGCATGGATATGATGCCTTTCGGTATGCCGTGAGTTTGCTAGCATTTGGAGGAAGATACATGGATTCAGACTTTAATGCTCATCATAATACAGAGGTGAGGTTATTGTTTTGTTTATATTTGCTGGGCTTGGGTAGCTTAGAGGGTTTCCCAGTGTTTTCTACAGCTTCTGTTGTGTGTGATTTCCAGTGTCTGACAGCGCTGTTCACAGTACTCCCTGCTCCCCGCCCTCCTAAACTTGTCAGTTGTAAACGCCTCCTTTTTCATCTCTAGCTTTGTTTACATGTTTTCTTTGACGTTTTGTATCTTTTACATTCTGATCCTGATCTATTTGGTGTATTGCTTTATTGCTATATTTATTTCTTTCCATATACAAAATGTCAGCTTAATTTGTTTTTTTTTCTTTAGTTGTTGAGAGCATTCTTAGTCTTTCTGAGAGTTTTGTTTTGTTTTTTAATATATGTGTTTATTGTTACAGACTCACAAATACTGTTCTGTAGCCTACAGATTTTGGTATATTATACTATAATTTTCATTGTTTTTAATGTGTGTGTATGCCTGTGTGTGTGTTCCTGTGTGGGGGGGTACCTGTGTATATGCCTGCCTGTGTGTGCATGTGTGTGGGCCTGTGTATATGCCTGTGTGTGTGTGTGCCTGTGTGTGCTTGTATGTGTGTGCCCGCCTGTGTGTGTGTGGGCCTGTGTGCCTGCCTATGCATGTGTGTATCTGTGTGTGTCTGCCTCTTGAGTGTGCTTGTATGTGTGTGCCTGCCTGTGTGTGCGTGTGTGTGTCTGCGTGTGTGTGTGTGTGTCTGCGTGTGTGTGTCTGCGTGTATACTTGTGTAGGTCTCCATGGGACCCAGAAGGAGGACATTAGACTCCCTGGAGAAGATATTGCAAGCAGTTGTAAACGTAAACCGATGCAGGGAGAACTGAACTCGGACCTCTGGAAGAGCAGCAGCGCATGTGGCTGTTGAACCTCTCCAGCCTTTTTCTGTGACTTGTAATTAAACCCTTGGAGACTATCGAACATGTCCTCTTCAAAACTCTTTCAATTTCCTCGAGGTGGCCAAATGCCAAAAACAGCACGCGCAACCTAAGCTATCTGGTAACGCTGGAAAATGCTGAAGCTAGTCTTAAAACTGATACCAAAACATAACCAATATAAACAAAACAATAACTATATCTCCATAGAATGATAAGCACAGGTTTCCTCCAAATCCATATATCTTCCCCCAAATGCTAACAAGCCAGATACACAGCACACCAGAAAGACGATGCATCATGATTATGTGCTTTCGACTGGCTTTCCCGTATGTCTCTCTGGCCTTTGCTTTCTCTCTGGGCGGCCTTCTTCTTTCATACTTACACAGAGTTTTTAAAGATGAAATTATAGAAAGTAATAAAGAGAGTGTCTGCGCGCCAGCCCCCAGCGATATTACGGTGCTAGCCACCTGTGTGCTCTCTGAATGCTTTGCTTTTCCTGCTTAAGAGGTAACTGCCTTCCTGAACTTTAGAGCTATTGTTCTCTGACAAGCTTTCCCACAGCCGTTAAGACTGGTTGTTGTTACTCTGTTTCTTTCTCTGAGCTATGCTTACTGACCTATGGAGGCTCTGTTTGAAGTTGTCACCGGGAGGCTGCTCTCTAATAAAAATGCCTTGTGCACAACATGCATGACAAGATGCAGACCATTGGTTGTTAGCAAAAACATTTCTCTGAAATCTTCTGAATGGTGTTCTGCTGTAACATGTATGCATGCATGTAACTTTTGCTTGAGTGAAAATTATTTCACAGTAAGGAAGTGTACAATAAAATACTCCGAGATGAGCCCAGATGTTGGTTTCCATGGTGATTCTAAGTCCTATCCAGTTGACAATGATGTTTAACCATCCCAAGATCTCATTGAATCTTCACCTGGCTCCTGGCATGATAATAATTGCTCTAATTATCAGGTGCCTACATGTTCTGGACACTTCAGTGATGTCATTATGTGATTCCCACTGTAAACCTGCAAGAAGTCTGCTGCTATTGTCCTTATTTTAGAAAGGTGAGAGGAGCTGGAAAAAGCTGAAGTCAGGGATACATGGCCACTAAATGGCAGGCCAAGGCTTCTGAGAACCCCACAGAGCTTCCAGAACCACCACATCTTATCATTTCAAGTAAGGAAACTGAGGCTTGTTGTAGTCAAGTATCTTGTCCACTCTTGCCTGTTTCCGTGACTCCCTTCCCTCTCTTCCCAGACATTCACTTCAGGACTTCCTGTGAGCATTGGTGCAGCCTAATTCCTATGCCAGCCTCTTTGTACCCACTGCACGGCAGAACCTCCACTGCTCACAGCCGTGTACAGCCTCCATGCAGACCCACAGACATGATCTAACTCACTCGAAAGCTGCTTCGGGAGTCGAATTACTACTATGTCTTCTTCACGAAGATCCCTGCATTGAACTCCAACCTTCTCGATGGCGCAGGTGGTAGAAGGAGAAATGATCTCAGTTATGAAAACAATTCCAAACTTCCAGACAGAACTTCAAGAGAGCAGGGGTTTGCGTTGGGAGAATAGCTCTTGGAGAGGGCGAAAAGCTCCACCACCTTGGGGAAGAATCTTACTTCCTCTACGTGGATTTCTCTCCTTGTGTTTGTGATTTGTCTCTGGCTCAAGCAATCTGTGAGGCTCGGGGATGCTGCAGGGCAGAGAGCACGCACTGCTCTAGTTGGATGAGGTTCGTGGCCTTCAAACAAATGCAGACAGTCGATGTTGCAGAGATGGGGAGCAGGCGCGTCTAACTGCAACCCTGACGCATAGGGTCAGTTGGTTTTAGGTGAGGCCTGGAGATCACACATTCACAAAAGAACCAAACCTTCCCTGTGGTTCAGAACAGCCCTGCCTGGGCAGGAGCAGCTCTGTGCAGAGGAACAGGGGCCGTTCTTCACTCAGAACTGTCTCACCTGTCTTCTGGTCTTCTGCCTTTGTGTCCTTTGGCTAAGAAGATGACACTTTTTGTGAGCGAAATGTCCTAAAATCTGCCTCAACTGCCACTTTCAGAGTATCAAGAGGGCAATGGGAAGGAGAAGCAGCCATCCTAAGTCACACACATCACCTTAGGGTATGGCAGTGGTGGCGCCTTGTGTGCTGTGTGGTGATGTGTGGGAACTGATGCCACACAGATACATTTTTTTTTTCTGGAAACAACAGCCGACAGCCAATTGAATAGCCACCCAGGGACAAGCAGAACATTTCTACTTCAACTCTGACGCATACGAGCTGTCTTAGTCAGTGTTCTATTGTTGTGAAGAGATGCCGAGACGACAGCAGCTCTTATAAAGGAAAGTGCTTCACTGGAAGCATGGCAGGAAGCATGGTGGCCTGCAGGCAGACATGGTGCTACAGAAGGAGCTGAGGATTCCGTATCTTGACCATACGCAGCGGGAGACCACCCCACTAGGTCTAGCTTGAGCACCTCAGACCTCAAAGCCTGAGTTTGAAGTCTACAGAGTGGGCTCCAGGACAGCCATGGCTCTTGGAAACTCTGTCTTGGTAATCCAAAGCAAACTGTGATGGTTTGCATATGCTTGGCCCAGGGTGTGGCCCTATTGGAAGGTGTGGCCTTGTTGGAGGAAGTGTGTCACCATGGGGGTGGGCTTGGAAACCCTCCTCTTAGCTGCCTGGGGATGTCAGTCTGTTCCTGGCTTCCTTTGGGTGAAGACGTAGAACTCAGCTCCTTCTGCACCATGCCTGCCTGGATGCTGCTATGCTGCCACCTTGATGATAATGGACTGAACCTCTGAACCTGTAAGCCAGCCCCAATTAAATGTTGTCCTTTACAAACTTACCTTGATCATGGTGTCTGTTCAGAGCAATAAGACCCTAACTAAGACACAAACCAAGATGAAAAGACTGTGGTGATATGACAAGCTCGTAATCCTGGTTCTGCAGAGGTAGAGACAGGCTGATCCCTGAGGCTCACGGGCAAGCCAGCCTAGCCTACTTAGCAATGAGATGCCTTGTCTTCTTGTCATTAGAATCAACCAAAACAAAAACCAAACAAACAAGGTGGGCAGCACTTCAGGAATATCAAAGGTTTTCCTCTGGCCTCCACAAGCATGTGCATGTACGTGCACACATACACAGACAACCCCATGTACATAGGTCAGTTATGTTACATTACGATCACTGATAGCAACCCACCTATCCCATGTGGGTAAGAAGATAAGTGCGTAATAACACCTCGTCCTGTTTCCAGCCTTCTTGGTCCTGCTTACTGCATCCCAGTTTGGGCATTTCCTTCAAGCTGCCTCTGCCTCCATAAATACCTGCATCTCCCTCTTAAGATTTCCAGCAGGAAGTCTGCTTGTTGTGCTTGCTTGATGAGGACAGCAGGTGGCGCCTGCTGTCGGATTTGGAGAGCGAGTTGTCAAGGAAACCGGGCTCTGTGCCAGCTCAGCCTACTGGCATTCCTCCTCCAAGTATGCTAATCCAGATGGAGGGGCTGGGCCTGGGCACAGTAACCTTCAGGAGCACTCCTTTCCCTCTGTTTGTAAAACGAAAGAACGTGTGTATGGGCGGCGGAGCATGGACGCAAGCGCAACACGCCACAACGCATGTGGAGGTCAGGATAGTTTTGAGGAGTCAGTCCTCACCTTCTACCTTGTTTCCTCAGATCCTTCGCACCATACTCCAGCCTACTTGGCCTTCAAGCTTCAAGCAACTCTTCTGCCTCCATGTGTGTTTTATCTTGTGGTAGAAGGGCCGGATTACAGATGTGCTTCATTGTACCATTTTTACCTGAGTTCTGGGAACTGATTTCAGACCTTCAGGTTTATGTGACAAGTGTTTTTACACACCATGCCTGCCGAGGAATTTTGTTAAAACAAACAAACGGACAGAATATCCACATATGAAACGTATCAGTCCATTTCCGTTTGAAGTAAATACCTAAAGAGAGCCTATAGTTACTTTAAAAGTCTTGAATGACTTTCAGAACTATTTGGGAACCATGTTATCTCTTCCCATTAGCGTGCGTTCTTTATGTGTGAGTAGACTCCAACATCGGAAGAGGTGGAAGAAAGACGTATCCTGGGTAGGACTTTCAAGCTATATTTTGTTTTGACCTCAGATGATATTTAACCAAGTCTAAGTGCTATATTTAAATTCAAACGACTTTTAATGGGTTTTAAAAATAAAATAAAAACATACACTCAAAAGTTCAGAGTTCTCAAAGAGAATTATTTAGAAACTTCCGAAATATCTGTAGCAGAGGTGTGGTTACACAGTCCCCCCCACCCTCGTGTGGCTGGGCAGAAACATCCTCTAGTAAGTTCAGCATATGCAGGGTTGAAATTTCTGTTGAAAAGTTCATTCTGCTATTCTGACCATATCCTATATATGATTTCTTCCACACCAGGCCATGGCTTGGCCAGCAACCAGTTCTCTCCATTGTTGCAAGAAGAGCTGTGTCTCAAGGGAGGAGGACTAGAGGAACAAACTGGTTCTTGATAGAGGTGTTTCTAAATATTTTCCATTTGTAATATCTTACTGTCTCAGAATTAATGATCGTGTTATTCAAGACTCTCTTTGAAACCTTGATTTATAGCTAGTTTCCCTGCAGAAATCAGAATCCGACACAGACTGCCCAGGGATCTTTGAGTGAGTTAATTCTCTTTTAATTCAGATGTTTCTTTGATGCAGAGATTAGGAATATGAGAGATGAAGAGACACAGAGAAAGCCTGGAGGGATAGAAATGCAGGAGGGTTTGGGTGGACGGATATACTTGGGAGTGAGGGATGGGGCTCAAATTTCAGAAGGGAAACCTGGAGAGTAACTCTGTTCTTCTGTTTTTCCCAGTCATATATGCATGGACGTAAAGATATAGTCAGACTGTATGTCTGCAGTGTGTACGCATGTTCCTGAAAATGACCCAGCTGACTGCATTCTTTTCAGTAATCCATCTTCTTAATTTCTGTCAAATCTAGGTCTGTGATCGGAGCCAGGGAATGTGTGTCCTTCACTGATACCAAGTAGTCAGGATCTTTCCTAAAGATTTTTTTTTTATGGTTTCAATTCCATCAGTATTTTTTTTTATTTAATTTTATTTCTTATACGTGTGTGGGTGTTTTGTTTGCACGTATGTCTACGCACCACATGCGTGTGGTGCCCACAGAGACCAGAAGAAAGCACTGGGTCCCCTGGGACTAGTATTACAGATGGAGATAAGGCTCCCTGTGGGTTCTGGGAAGCAAAGCTGGGTCGTTTAGAAGAGCAGCCACTGTCCCTTCAGATAGGATCTTATAGTCAGGGACTTTGACTTGCTCTGAAATCAGTTTATACACCGATGCTCTTTTTGGTCTCTTACCTCTGTTTTGAGCCTTGAGGCCAGAGGTCTCAAACAAGATTTTCCTTGGGGCTATTTTCATGAGGATATCAGTATAGTTTTTATCAAAAATTAAAATATATAACTTTCTCAGGTTTTTCAAATAACATTTGATTTTATGCATCTTTAAGGATGTTTGTCTCAATCCTTTTTGTTTTTTTTTAAATCAACTTTGGGCTGGAGAGATGGCTCAGTGGTTAAGAGCACTGACTGCTCTTCCAGAGGTCCTGAGTTCAAATCCCAGCAACCACATGGTGGTTCCCAACCATCTGTAAAGAGATCTGATGCCCTCTTCTGGTGTGCATGAAGACAGCTACAGTGTACTTATATATAATAAATAAATCTTAAAAAAAAAACAACAACCTTGAATTAGGTCTTTTCATGACCTAATAGGTGACATTGATAGGGGAGTCAGGTTTGGGGAGAGGTGAGCTTCTGCATGCAATGGTCTCCCAGCCTGCCTTGTATCCCCCAGGACAAGGTAAGATGGAGTCTAGCCTTGCAGAGTCCTTGCTGTCTATTCCACCTACATGGAAAACACCACCTTGATTCTGCTGCCATAGAGGAGCCCTCAGTGAACTGATATTAGTAACAGGTAAAGCTACAAAATGTTTTCTCAAGCCCCTCCCCGCCCCAGTACATTCACTGCAGAGCACAGAGCCTGGACCAGACTCAGTCTACAGCAGATTTTCAAGTCACATCAGCACCAAAAGAAAAACTCCAGTTGGAAAAAACGACACTAAGGGTCTGTGTTTGATTCCTGTTTAAGAGTCCCCTGTGCACAGAAAAATTGGATCTTATTTTGCATGTATTGAAATATTGGTCCAGAAAATTCAGCTCTGTCTCAATAGACAAAAGATTTCACACACTTTATGCATTTATACATTAAAATATTTCGGGACCTCGGGGGTGGTTCATTGGCTAGAGTGCTTGCTGCACGAGTATGGAGCCCTGAGGTAGATCCCTGGTACCCATGTAAAAAACGAGGCATGGCAGACCTTGTCTTTATCCCAAGTACCCAGGGTGGGAGTGAGGACAGCAGACCTGAGGGCCAGCCAGTCTCTCCAAATCTGAGAGCTCCAGGCTCAGTGACAGAGCTGTCTCAAACGTGTCCGGTGGAGAATGACAAAGCAAGCGACTCAAAGTTAACCCTGACCTCCATAGGTGACCACACACAGGACGCAGTACACCTTATATTTAGAGATGCACATGCCCATGTTGCATTTATATTATTACAAGTAAAGAGAGAGAGAGAGAGTCGTGAATCTTTAAGCAAATTTGGACAACCATCTCATCCATTTTAACCCGACGAAGCCGTGTGCTTTTCCACGTTGACACTATGACACGTCATGTGGTGATGCGGACGGCAGCAGGGCCTGAGCTGGCTGTCGGTGGGATAACTGGACTCCGCCATGGAGCTGCCCTGTCTAATGCTGTGAGGGAATTATTGTTCTAATGGGTTTGACACTTTGCAGCTAAGCTAGCTGTTCTGAAGTCAGCCTACGGCACATCCATGGGACACCTGCCAAAGCTGATGGCTGTAGGAAACAGGATCTGGACCACGATGGTGATCATGATTGCCAACCTAGACACTAGAAAGATATGCCTTATGGGGTTGGGGATTTAGCTCAGCGGTAGAGTGCTTGCCTAGCAAGCCCAAGGCCCTGGGTTCGGTCCCCAGCTCCAAAAAAAAGAAAAAAAAAAAAAAAGAAAGATATGCCTTATTCTCTTTTTTTTTTTAAAGATTTATTTATTTATTATATATAAGTACACTGTAGCTGTCTTCAGATACACCAGAAGAGGGCATCAGATCTTTTGGTACAGATGGTTGTGAGCCACCATGTGTTGCTGGGAATTGAACTCAGGACCTCTGAAGAGCAGTCGGTGCTCTAACCGGCTGAGCCATCTCTCCAGCCCATGCCTTATTCTCTAATAAACGCCCACAACCACTGGCTATCTACTTAACCCTGGTGTCACTGGTTAGGAAGATGGCATCGAGTGCTTTATGCGTTTTCCTAACTCTCCGATCTCCCAGGGAACATTAAATGGCTATTCTAGTGCTTATAACTTTATTAAAGTTACATACAATTATAATTGTATATAGTTGCTGGATACATCAGGCATTGTACTAAGTATTTCATGCATCAACTATTTTAAAGCTTACGCTTTGTGTATCTGCATTTTGCTTGCATATATGTATGTGTATCACATGCATGCCTGGTACCTAGGGATGTCAGAAAAAGGCACTGGAACCAGAGTTACAGATTGTCATGAGCCACCACCTGTGGGTACTTGAACAGAACCTGCATCCTCTACAAGAGCCACATTTGTTCTCAGTACATCTCTCTAGCTCTCTGTATCAGCTATGCTAACTCTAAGCATATCCTTGTTCAGAGGGACAACTACTAACATCTTGCCACATAGTGGCTACACTAATAACCACTGGTTTATTCTTACCGTTTTTCTGGCTTTAGTTTTCAATGGGGCCCCTGAGGATAGGAGGCTCTTTACTGTGAGAGGCCAGAGGGGGAGACATAGCAGATGGCTCTCTTGGAATGGCTGAAACCACATGCTCTGTCCTGTCATCCTGGCCATACGTTCTGGCAGCATTGTTATTTCTTGGAAGATGACTTGGAATAAGGAGTCACGGCTAAAGAACTGGGATCCAAGTGTAGTGTTTCAGTTCTGAGCATTTTTGTCATGTAGCCTTTACAGCAACAGCGTTTGACCTCGAGAAAGACTGCCTGCTTTTCTGCCACAGTTTGTGATCGTGTGGAAGTGAGGGTTTGTAGTAGGAAGTTGCCTTCTTGGGGCATTGACTGCATATTGTTTTTGCCTAGGGTCACGCTTAATGTTCTGTGTTTGAACTTAGCTATTATTCCCGTGTCGTTTAAATTTTTCCACAGGCTAAAATGGTCTTAATGGAGACCTCATCTGCAACCATGCATAAAGGGCAAAAGAAATTTCATTCTTTGAGTTCTATTCAACAGATTTGAAAATTACATAGGTCGGACGTAGAAATTAATTTAGAGCGTGATTGCTTGAATAGACCAGGCATTGGATTTTTTTCAAAGGAAACACACAATCTTCATTCTCAAACTCTTATTGGATAAATACCCCCAATCTAACCGAGAGAAGGTGTGTGCAAATCATGCAACTGCTAATTTGGAGAGCTGCGGTGGAACGCTGTACTAAGAGAAAACTATTTTCCTAAAGAGATTTAGCCGTATGCAAGCTTTCAACATGGCCTGACCTAAAGAGCACGGTTGTGAGCATTGTTTAACCCTCTTTGGTTGCTGAAAATTGAGAACGCATCCATTAGGAGAAACAGCTGCCCCGCAGTCTGGAAAGGAAAGGAAAACTGAGAATAAGCCCTGTGCGTATGAATTCAGCCGAACAGTTTTAAAATCACTTTCCTTTCTGGTTTAGACTTTGGTTTTGGTTCTTCCCTCCAGAGCTTCCTCCCTCCCCTCTTGCCCTGGCCCTGGGAAAAACAGATGCCGTGTCTCTTCCAGTTTTAATGAGATCTTGCTTTCCTAGCAACAAAGTAACCACTCATGAACAAGGCAAAGAAAAGGAAAACACGCAGCCTCCTCAGGCCTTTTTCATTCACGTGCTTCCTTATCCTTTACGGTGTGAGTACTGCTGGAATTTAATTGTACGTGAGCACAATATTTGCCTTGTCATTAAGAAGCATCAAACCGCAGTGGTGCTGGTTGGCAGGATCTCAGGGAGCCCTGGGGGGGCTCTGCAGTGTTGTTGCTGGCAAGGTGTCTCCGAGATGTCTGATGTTTGCCTTGGAGCTTTAAGCACCTTAATTTTCCTGCCATCTTACTGCCAACTCTCTTCTGCATTATTTTTTTTTTTTTTTTTTTAAGATTTATTTATTTATTATATATAAGTACACTGTAGCTGTCTTCAGATACACCAGAAGAGGGCATCAGATCTCTTTACAGATGGTTATGAGCCACCATGGTTGCTGGGAATTGAACTCATGACCTCTGGAAGAGCAGTCAGGTGCTCTTAACCGCTGGAGCCATCTCTCCAGCCCTCTTCTGCATTATTTTGCATGGACAAAGTGCATCCTTCAGTCAAACATTTAAGATAACAGTTGTCAGGGAATCTACGATTTTCCGGCGGGGGGCGGGGTCTGTAAAGCATCCCGACATCTTTATTCTAAACGGATGGAAATGAGAGCTTTCTACTCGCTTTCTATCCCCAGGTCTCAAGTGGGCTTTATGGAAGCAGTGTGAGCAACTTCTCCAGCCATGGCTTGGTAGCTTTATCCAAGCTTTGCCTACTGCAGGAGCTGACCAAAGAGCAGCACATCATGATTATGTATAATTTTGGTCACCTGACTCTTGTTCTGTTGGGTTGTGGGTTGCCTGGGGACAAGGATTGTGTCTCATTCATTTCATAGACCCAGAGTTAGGGCAGGGCTTGGCACCGTAGATACACAAACATGGAAATGAACAAACACTAGCGTGTTGACAGCAATCCTGGGTCACATTTCTCTAGCTCTGAGGAGCTCACGCAAAAACACTAGAGACATGGCTGTTGTCACACGCCTTACATTTAAACATAACTTTGGAGAACAGTAATAAAAATCCCATAGGCCAGGGGCTTCCTCACCAGCGTAAGCCTCCCAGAGCAGTGACACTGTCACACTGGCCTGATGAATAACGGAATAAAAACTCGCACGTGAAATTGAAAAGGGTGCAGGGGCTATGACTAGGGCTCCTCTAAGTCACAAAAGCAAGTTAGCATTGAGCTGCGAAACCAAACCCCCAGTTTTCCTAACCTGGTAAATACATCATATAGTCTCCTAGCCTGGCTCTGCTTGTAGTCATGGGGGATATCTCTGATAACTCCTGTTCTTCTATCACATGGTCAGGTGGAACTTGGGGACAGTCAGCACGCCTCCCAATGGAATTAAATCACTTGCACACCTGTATAGACGCCCCTGCAGCCTTCCCCCTTGGGTGCAGCTCATCCTCTCCCTCCTGCCCTGGGGTTGAGCGTTTTCCGTCTCAGGTACTGTGATAGAGTTGTTCCTGGCTTGGCCACCACCCCATTTCTTCTCCAAACATATTCCCTCAGACCATGTGAGACTAATTGCTCAGCACTCTGTGAACTGTGATGGTTAGAATATCTATCTTCTCCCAAGCTGCAGACTGTTCACTGTTACTCCAGCTTGGATATTTTGTGGACATCTTAAATTCAGCACAGCTCAACAGAGCCCTGGCCAGCCTCTCTCACCTAAGTTGTACCAACTGAAGACTTTCCATTTCAAGTGTATCTTTTCAGTTGTTCTTCCCACGTGCTGAGAGATGATTGGTCATCATTCATCTGTCTCAAACCGTGGGAATCTATAAGATTCATAAATAGTATAAACATTTACAGTATAAATCGGGATACTTTCAGAATGCTGTTGGCAGCTAGTCCTGAACAGCATGCTGACTGGGATTATCCAGAAAACAGCAGATTCCCCCCACACACACATGTAAGCACACACATATGTATACACACATGTATACACACAGGTAAGCATACACACATGCAAGTACACATACATGTAAACACACATGTAAGCCCACATGTATACACACATGTAAGGTACACATGTAAGCACACAACATGTAAAGACACATGTAAGCACATACACATGTAAGCACACATGTATATACACATATACACACATATGTACACATACATACACACACACATACATGCACACACACACACAGTAAATGGATCTTTAGATTCATCTCGAATTGAGGTTTCTGGCTCAGGCCCCTCAAGTTGCCTTCCTTTGCATGACTTTTAATAAATTTCTTGATTCTGCTACCCCATTGTCCAGTGTAGGTTGAGCCCCAGTGTGTCTAGTGGACTCCCAGTCCTGTGGATCCCTCTCTGCATGCACCCCAGTGGAATTTGCTGCCCTTCCTCAGGTGGCTTATGGAAGCAGTGGCCAGGCAAGGGCTCCAGGCTCCTAGGGTCCTTGTCTCTGGAGCGGCTGTGTGTAGCCTGGGGGCTCCAGCAGGAGGTCCAGCACACTCCAGTGTTCTGTCTGCTCTCAGCCCTCATGGCAGATTTGGAGCACCATCCTGCAGAGAGCATAAACCCCTTGTGTCTGGGGTCCTGGGGACCCTTCCGCATTCATCGATGTCATTTCAGGTTGCACAGCAGCCCACTTTGCTCAGCAGGCAGCTGGGGTGACATTTCTGCTGTCTCTGGAAGTAGCTGGCATCTTCCTGGGGAGCCTGTTGCCTTCCATTACAGCTCACTGATATGGTAGAGCTTGGCCACATATCGGGAGACTCCCTCCACTTGTTGATGGACTTTAGATCCCACTCCTGGGCCCACATTTGGGGAGTTCCTTGTATGTTGTGTAGAATCCGTTTGTAGGTTGGTTTTTTTTTTACTTTTATTTTTGAAGTAAATTTTATTTCTTTTTCTAAAATGAAATGATGATTGCAAAAAACATCACCCACTCATGGGATGAATAAGATTACTAAAACCACAGACTCTTACAGGCTGAGGCACCAGGAAGAATTGTAGGAGCGAATTTACTCATAGGCTTGCTTCCCAGTGGTCTGATGATAATGGACACAGATACACTGGCAACTTGGAAGAAACAGGAAACGGTGTGTGGGAATGTAAAAAGAAGGCCCACTACTCTTCCACACGATGGTCACAGACATTTGTTAGATGACTGTAGACCCTGGCTTTGGCCTGGAGGCACACAAGCCCCTCCCTCCCTAGAAGACGCAGTATAGAAAAATGGACTTAACATTTTCGCTTAATTTAGTAGTGTTGGGGAACAACTCAGGGTCTCACAGCCAGGAAGCTAGCATGTTAAAACTATGCTATGTCCCTAGCCCTGACCTTGAATCTGAAGGTTGCCTCAACCACAGAAGGCTGTAGTTACCTCTTCAGCAAGTCACCAATGACCTTAGTTTAACTTTTTTGTCTAAGACAAGGACAAGTTTCCGCTCATGTTAGAGATTGCTATGGGGGTCTATCAAAAAATATATGGGAAGTGACTTTTAAGGGCTAAAACAAATATTAGCTGCTTATATTAAAAATTTTATTATTTTTGCTCATAAGGGATCCATATCGCTATCATAATTGCTTATACAATGATAAATGCCTATTGACTATTTCAATAACTGTAGGGTTAATACAATTACGTTAATGACTCTGCCCCAAGCTAAAAAAGATCTTAAAAGAAAGAAAAGAAAAAGATAAAGAAAATGTTAGCTCTATTCTTCCTTAGAATAGATCTAGGTTTTGAAAAAGTCAGAACTGGCCTTTAGCGGTGGAAGAGCTGGCCCGGCGTCACACCTAGAAAGTTATCGGGTAACCAACTTGGCTGCCAGATCCAGGCTTTGAGCTGGCCCACTTTAGAATCTTTCTCCATCTATGAACCACTGCGCACGAAGGCTGGTCCCTGCAGATCCAAAGCTGCAGGGTCTCCAAGGACACAGGGAACAACAGCATGTCCAAGAGGAGTCCCAGTGGAGGATCCAGGATTGATGTTGATGTTGTATCAGAAGCCAGAGG
Organism: Rattus rattus; assembly: GCF_011064425.1. Taxonomy (NCBI): domain Eukaryota; kingdom Metazoa; phylum Chordata; class Mammalia; order Rodentia; family Muridae; genus Rattus; species Rattus rattus. Next base: position 7,853,036 of record NC_046156.1, read on the forward strand.
CCTTTAACCATCTCAATGACTCACTGCAAGGAACATTTTAGTAAAGAAGTGTGGACAAAAAGGGTGTGTATGGGATACACTCAGACACACCACGGGGTTCCTGCAGTGGTGAGCTTAGCCACACTGCTTTTGTGCTCCCAGGGCTGAGCACTTCCAGTCATCTGCCCAGAAACTCTTTAGATTCTCGGACGGAATACACACACACACACACACACATACACACACACAAACACACACACACACACACACACACACACACACACACACACACACACACAGTGTCTTGGCTAGCTCAAAGAGGGGCACCCCCAACCTTCCCATGCTACTCCAGGCCCAATCAGGAGGTGGCCACTGGCCACCCACCTGAATCCCACATGGCTGGTTGGCTTTCTCCTGCAGTTCTTACGTCCCATCCTTCTCTCCTGAGTCAAGGTGGCTATATTTGTCTCCTTTTTCAGTTCCCAGCCTGCACAAATCCTGCCCCCATCTCCCTTGTAGCCATTGTCTGGCATCTTTTATTGGTCCCATCAAAACCAATAACAGAATAAGGGACCTTAGCATTTGGACATGCAGATTCCCCATTAAATCAAAGTATCAGGCAATCCTGTGCAGAGGGCATTCACAAAAAGAAAAAAAGTTTAAAATATTCTCCACTTTCTTATTCTGTTGATGTGTATACACTAACGGCATTGGCATATAAAATGCATATCCGATTCTTTTAGTCAATTTTCTAAAGTTTTTCTATACTGGAAGCCATCTAGAGTCACTCTGCAATACTGACTGTGTTTCACAGAATTTTAGCCATATACTTCACTTGTCAGGGTGTGATATATTTTACGATATACCTTATTACATTTATTTTTGTTATGTATAACATCTTATAAAGTTTAAAATTGTACACACATATATGTAATATTCATGTTATACTAACATTTATATGTGATAATTATACATGGTAAAAGCACACTGTGCATACATACACATAAATTAACTTTTGATAGATAATTGTATATATTAATACTAAGCAGCAGGCATTGTTCCTAAGCCCATCTGTGAATTACTTCAGCCTTCTGTGAGGGGGTGGCAGGTGTTCCTGTTTCACAGATGAGGTAACAGGCATGGAGAGATTAACTCGCTTGCCCAGGTGCTCCAGGTGCACAGGGAGGCTGGGCTGAGGCTGTGCCTGTGTCCCCTGACCAGCAGCTGCATTGCCCAGGACAGCTTGGTTTCTCTGCAACGCAGAGCTGAGAGCAGACACCTGTTTTCTTCTGTTTCAGAATTGAAGGGCACAGCGTCCCTTCTTCCAGGGAGCTTTTTAGGTTTCTGTCACCGCTCAATAGGTGAATAGAGGTTAGGCCTTTGGTGACCAGACCAAGAGTAAAGTTAGTTTGCTGAAGCATTGCTGTCATTTTTTTTCCTTCTGCAAATCAGCAGGGCCCTGATCCTTCCTGCAGCTCTGAACATCTGTGGTGTTCAGGACACAGGAGTTGATACGATCTGGGGTCCTGGGAGATGCCTTCTGGTGTTAAGAAGGTGGGAAGCAGGAGTTTGGCCCTGGCGAGCTTTGAGAAAAATCGGGAGACAGCGATCAAGGAGAGTCACAGACACATAAGAGGGGCTTACTTCTCAGGACATTCTCCATGCTTGTTCATAAGGGCTCCTGGCTTTCCTTCTTTTTCAGGCAGCTTGATATCTGTCACTAAAACGTCACCACAAAGTTGTGTGACCATTCCGGGGGTGTCCCCTCAGGCTGGTAGCCACCATGCTGGCAGTGTCCTCAGACCGATTTTATCATGTTTCTTCTGTAATGATCTGCTGTCACCTTGTCTTCCATCCCTCCTGGCAGTTTTACAGGACGACCCGCAGAGCTATGCCTGCCTCATCTCTGGCCGAACATTCTCCAGTGGCTGCTGGTGGATCTGGGGGTCATAGGGATCTTTTGCAGAAAGTCAAGGCCCCAGTGGTTCCTGAGAGGCCTTCATCATTCTGATTTAATGATTTGTCAGCTATAAAGAGGCTGGCAGGTAGGCAGATCCAGGAACTTGGCCTTATTAACTCTTGATTAGCAGAGACTGTGTGGAAAAACCATCAGGCCTCTCTGGGATTGCAGAGCAATCCACTCAGAACACGCCGCCCCCAGGCCCCAAGAGCACCTGGTGAACCCTTTATTTCTTCAAATGGCCACTTGTGAGTGTCCAGAGCTGTCTCCCACTGGGTGGAGTTCAAGGACTTGTTCCTGATTCAGTCCCACGACACGCTTACTTGGTCTGGAAACAAATATCTAGGGAAAGAGCCCAGCCCCATGACCTATATTGGTTACTCAGAAGTGCCATGAAGGGTGACAGGACCTACAGAGGTTCCCTTCCTTAGAGGGGCTGCTGTAGGGAGGCTGTAGTTCTTTCTCCCAGCAGTGACTGAAGGTCCCACTTTGTTTGAGTGCGATGGCGCCTAATGCGACCAGTGCAAAGCGCTGAAGTTGTGATGCGGTGCCGCATATATTTGAGCGTCTTCCTCAGTCACTCTTCACCTGATGTTTAGAGACAGACTCTCCCTCTCAGTGAACCTGGAACATGGCTGTCCAGGGAGCTCCAGGGAGGTTCCTGTCTGCAGCTGTGCCTAGCTTTTCAGTGGGATCAAAACTCAGGTTCTCACGTTTGCACGGCAGGTGCCATGCTGACAGCAATCTTCACAGCTGATAACTGATAGATTCTTAATTACTGAGATTATTAATATAATTACAACATCTCTCCCCCTTTCTTCCCTCTAAACTCTCCCATATACTCCTCCCAAGTTCATGGCTTCCTTTCTCCACTAATTATTGTTGTATGTAAATATGTACGTATATGCATGTCCATATGTATTCTATGTGTGTATTCCTAAAGATGGCTGTTCAGTCCCTATAACGTTACTTGTATGTCTATTTTCAGAGCTGACCATTTGGCATGGGATGACCTGTTGTTGTCTCTTCCCTAGGGAAGACCACTTCTCCCTCAGTAGCTTCCCTAGGTTGCCTGTAGTCCTTTGTGTAGGGTTGAGACCTCACGGGCTTTCCTTCGTGTACTTTGGATTGTTCATAGGTGTTACCCTTGTTCCACTCCCACTTGGGTGCTGACCTCACAGACTCTTTGAGAGACTCTGGATGGCCTGTGGGGATCCTTAGACCCATCTGAGAACTGTTGACCTAAAGTAAAGGACCCCAAAGGCCACCGAGGAGCCAATTCCGATGCTAACTCATAAAGGCCTTTATTACAAGCAAGGACCCTTACTGTCCCTGTATCAATGAGATAGACGTGAGAGCCCCAAGTCCAGGGGTGCAGGGTATACATCCTGGTTACAGCAAGCTTGGGGAATTTCCATAAGGGTCAGAAACTGGCTGTTGTTAAGGGGTGAGGGGTAGCTATGAGATGTTTGCTCAAGTGGACTCTGGTTTTCTCCCCTAGAATTGGAGTTTAGCCCTCATCAGCCGGAGTTTCTTCAGAAAGCGGAGAGTTGGTTGGGCTTCTTCTGGCCTTAGTGTGCTACAGCTTCCACAAAGGACGGAGATTAGTCAATGGCATAAGCCAGGACGATCACATCACTACAGAGTTCTTCACATCCGTCAGCCCACACTGAGCCATGAGAAGATTTTGAAGATTTCAGTGAGTGAGCCGCATTGAATTTGGGAGTAGATGTTATTAGGCTTATGTATGCAAATGCCACAATTCAGACAGCGGACCACCAAACAGGGGAGAAAAGTCATGGCAGGGTGTGGTGTGGTGTGGTGGGGGTGTGGTGTGGTGTGGGTGTGGTGGGGGTGTGGTGTGGTGTGGTGGGGCGTGGCCCAGTTGATGAGCACTGCCTGTCCTGCACAGAACCCTAGCTTCCATCCCTAGCACCACGCATGTAGTGCAGCTGTGCAAACGGATCAATAGTTTGAGACCACCCTGGTTATATAATAGCACCCAAAGCCAGCTTTGAAGTGAGGAGAACCCCTCATGCTTTCCCTAGAATATAGCAGGGTCACAGAGCACGAGGAGTGAAACAGGTCAGCGTGGGAGGAGGCGAATCAGGGAACAGAGAAGGTGGAGGAAGCTTAGTGCCCCCAGGGTCAGGATATTCACATCCATTCTGGTCCCCAGAGGGGTCAGCTTTGCTCATCCAGGGAGAGGTGATCCCACCCAGGCACTGCCCACTGGGAGCCAGGTTCCTGGTGTCTAGCCACTTGTAAGCACCAAACTGCAGCCCCCTCTTCCTTGAAACTGGTGTTAACCCTGTCACCTGGTAAGGAGCATTAAGGGTGAGTGTGGCAACCACACTTCTCAGATGTGATGAACCACACCTCATCTCAGGTGCTTGGACCTGGATACCAACACAGTGTGTGGAAGGGAGGAGGGAGAAGGGCGGAAAGGAGAGCTGCCTTCCACTTTTGTGCACAGGAAAGCAGCCTTCCTCCAGACAATTTAATAACCCCTTCACCGATGTTCCAAACCAAAACTGATCAATGATTGGTTGCAAAAGATGACATGAGAATTATTATTCCATAGCCTTCAACTTTTTTTTATGAAAATCTTGCAAAAGAAATTGTTTAAGTTTTTTTTTATCCTTCCCTTATGTCACATCCTGCCACAGTGTCCCTCTCTCCACCTCTTCCAGCCCCCCCCAACACACGCCCCCCCCTGCCACACACATCTTTCTTTCCCAGGTCCGGCTGCTTCTCCCATTTCAGAAAGAGCTGGCCTCCCAGGGATATCACAAACATGGCATATCGAGATAAACTAGGCACAACCATCATAGCAAGGCTGGCTGAGGCAACCCAGAGGAAGAAAAGGTTCCAAGAGCAGACAGAAGAGTCAGAGATGCCCCCACCACACTGTTAGGGAATCCCACAAGAAACCAAGCTACAAACAGAGCACATATGCAGAGGGTCGGTAGCTCAGACCCAGCGGGCTTGTGATTGTTGCTCCAGTCTCAGTGAGCCCCATGAGTCCTGCTCACTTGATCCTGTGTTGGCTGTGTGTTCTCCTGTGTGACCAACCCATAATCCTTTCCTCCCCTCTTCCACGGAATTCTCAGAGCTAGCCTCAATGTTTGGGTTTCGAGTCCTCTGAATCCGGCCCCATCGGTTGTTGGAGGAAGCCTCTGGGTGATGATTGGGCTAGGCACCCATCTATGTATAGCAGAATATCATGAATCATCACACACACACACACACACACACACACACACACACACACACACACACCCCTCATGGCCTTTAACTTCAAGGTGCTAGGAGAAAGTCCAAGGCAGGTTTTGATGGGCTGAGCTCAGGCTTGCAAGGCTCCACTGAGACCTCAGCATGGCAGAACACTGGCCCACTGTTGCCAGGAGCATGAAAATCATGTTCCTCCTGTGTAGACAGAGATGTTATTGTTTTGTTTTTATGCTGTCAAAAAGTCTCACATCTGCTTACTTTTTTGCTGCCAAATACCTAGGTATTCTGCCAAGGACCTGCTGCCATGTTAGAGGATGATTATTTAAGACCCTTTTGGCTTATGGCAAAATCTAAATGCCTCCCTGATTGGAGCAAAACATAAGCACATCTTTACTGTCATGGAATGTATGGAAATTATTTATTACTTTAATCTGGATAATTCTCATATTCTGTCTCTGTCTGTCTCTGTCTATCTGTCTGTCTCCCCTTCCTCTAATCCAGGTCCTCATGCAAGCTGGGCAAGTGCCTGCCACTTAAGCCACATGCCAGCCCCCCTTTTTTTTTAAAATATAAATAAACCCAGGTGGTGGCTAACCACTTTAATCCCAGCACTCAGGAGCCAGGAGGCAGGCAGATCTCTGAGTCAAGCCCAGCCTGGTCTATAGAGGAGCTCATGGCTACACAATAAAAATCTGTCTCAAAAAACCCCTGAAATATATATCCATATATATTAATTTAAATATATATGTATATATGTTCATATATACATATATTTGTATAAATATGTATGTATTAATGTGTGTATATATGTCACACGAGCGTATGTATGCACATACACACACACACACTCTGTGAGAGAATGAATGGCATTGCTTTTGCAGGACCTGGCAGTAGGGTAGGCTTTGGGGCAGATAAGACTGGTTGAGAGTCACACAACCCTCCCGAAAGGAGGCTTAAGAAGTCTTTACCTCATCATTTACAACGCCTGTGCCATGCCAGTTCTAAAAGTTTAACGGAGAACAACACCGATGCTAATTCCCATTTGAAATATGTTTTGGAAGATTCTTGTGATAGTTAGCACTTTGTTTGATTTGTAGTTCCAGGTTAGCACAAATAAAACTAAGCCTTCTGCATGCAAAAGATTTTTATGTCAATGTGATCTGATAAAATTTCACTTCATGTTGGAAGAGGCCAAAGGGTATCATTAGTCATGTGTGATGTTGCTGTTGCCCTCTGGGTCTCCAAACTCTCTCTGGGTCTCTCCCAATCTCTCTTGTTGTCTCCCTGTCCTCCGGGTCTCTCTGGTCTCTGGTTGTCTCCGGTCTCCCAGGTCTCTGGGTCTCTCCAAGTCTCTGGGTCTCCTCCGGTCTCTTCGGTCTCCGGGGTCTCTGGTTGTCTCCGGTCTCCAGGGCTCTCTGGTCTCCCAAGTTCTCTGGGTCTCCCAGGTCTCTCTGTCTCTAGTTGTCTCCAGTCTCCAGGTCTCTCTGGCTGCACTGGAGATGCTCAAGCCCATTTGCAGGTGTAAAGGAGGGAGGCGCCCAACACATCCTCACGCCTCTTTGTAATCAGAGACTTTGGAGACTGATTCCAGTCCTCTCCTATTGCTGCAACCAACGTTATGTTTACTTATGTGCTGGACTCTGCTCTAGTCATTAGGATGCCATGCAGAGAAAGTCTTCCTTGCTTCTGTAAGGTTTTACTAGGACATGGAGACCAGCTAGCATGGAGAGCAGAAGGACTCCAGCAATGGCCTCAGGAGTGGGGTGGGGGGGGCCTGATCTCCAGCTTCAAGGACTCTTGAAATTTTGGGAGGAGATCATCCCAATTTCTGGCCACAAACAGGAGCTGCTCCTGCCATTGAATGTGACACAACCTCAGTGATCTTTGCCTTCTGAGCCCTCTGTCACCTGGGGGATCAGTCTGTAACTTCATTTTAGACACTTTATCAAGTGAGGGGCGAGGGGGATGCAATTGCAGAGAACCTGAGTTTGTTTCAGTGATCATGCTGTATGGCCCATCACTGTCGAACTTCTAGCCCCAGGGCTACCTAATACCTCTGGCCTCCCCAGGCATATACCCCACCCCATAAGTAATACATTACTTAAAGTAATAAACAGTTTTAAAAGAAAAAGACCAGGTGAATTTTTTTAGTTGAATATTTTGTAAGACTCTAAAGGAGAAAATAAATGTTTACTTTCAAATAAATCACCATTTTATTCTTTGTGAAATGGGAACACAGGAAGCATAGCTCAAGATCTCTCTCTTTCTCTCTCTCTCTGTCTGTCCCCTCTCCTATGTGTGTGTGTGTGTGTGTGTGTGTGTGTGTGTGTGTGTATGTGTGTGTGTGTCTGTGTGTGTCTGTGTGTGTGTGTAAATGCACACCGTATGTATGGAGTGCCTGAGAAGGATGCCAGAAGGGTAGGGTCTCCTGAGCTACAGTCATAGATAAAGTTATAAGTAAGCCCACATACACATGTTATCTGGAAGAGCAGGAAGTTTTCCTAAGGGCTGCTTACTCCCTATATCCCAAGGGCATTTAAAAAAAAAAAAAAAAACAAACTCATTTAGATGTATAGAAGCAATCATAAAAGTTTTACTTTAAAAAATCCAGGATTTTAAAATCCATTTTTTTTTTTATGTTCATGGGAGTACTTATACCTTTTACTGCTATCTTATAATCTTTTCTGCAAAACCAATCTTCTGATTTCCACGTACCTGCATGGTAGGCCAATAACAGTACAGGATCAAGTTCTAGAGAACACAATTAACAGTCAAGTGATGCTCTGGCCTGATGTCTATTTTCGAGTCCTGGGCTTTATTATTGTCACTGTTAATTTATAAAGACAGAATCAACATCCGTAACATGAAATGTTGTGTCATAGACCGCCTAAAATCTACCATTCGTATGGGCTCAAGGTCTCTTGACTTTGATAGAAAATAATTAACCTTGACAATTCTCAAATCCGAAGTGAAGATCTATATATCAATCATCTGAATATCAAGGTTCGCCCACTACTTTGGAATATATCCTGACACATGCAGGTTTTGGACAATGATAAAGGTCCTGTTTCTATAGAAACAAAAAGAATAACAGACAAGTTCTGGTTCTTACATTCAGCACCAGACTTAATCAAAATCGCTTTTTGATAGATCGCCAGAAAAAAACATTTGTGGCTCGTCCCTGGAACTAAGGTGCACCATTCTAATGACCCAATAATACCCCTTTGCAGTCTGAGCTATTGAAAGGGACCTCTTGAAGGGACCAGAGGAAAGATCACAAAATGTAACCACTGATTTACTTAATGGATTTGGGGGGTAAGTAGCTCTGAGATCAAGAATGGAAACCATTACATCAAACCCCATCCATTTCGTGAGTGATTCTCTCCAGCAGTCGTGGTGTATTAAAAGATAATTAGGATTGAGCCTTGATGTGAGTCCTCTCTTTCATTTCAGTATCAATAATTTTCAAGTTTATGAATTAAAAACCCCAATAGATTAATGTATAAATCTCAGTAACATTTTTTATTGTTACTGAATGGGGAAAATAAAACGAGGTGTACTTACATTTTTGCAATGTTTCACTAATAGTCATTAAGAATAATACAAAAGGGTTAGAGAGACAGTTTGCAGTTAAGAACTGGCGTTCTTGCAGAAACGGGGCTTGGTTCCCAGCACCCACATTGGTGGCTCACAACCATTTGTAACTCCAACCCAGAGGATCCAGCACCTCTTCTGACCTCTGCAGCCCAAACATACACATGTTGCACAGACGACAAAAAAAACACTCATACACATAAAACAATGATAATAATAATTGTTAAGCAAATACAGAAAAAATAGTACCTGAAACCCATGTTTGCAGAAGAAATATCATGCTTATGGATTTCAATTTTGAAATACATTTGTTACAAAGAAGATAACGGATAACCACCAAATACAGTATTTTGAAAGATGGTCTTACATGATATCAGGTGAAATCAAGGGGAAATGGGATGGAAAACCTTCAGAAAGGCAAAGCTTGATAAAGTGTCCAGTCATCAAAGAGCGCTACATGCAGTCTCTAAACGGATGACAAATATCAGAACTCACTAAATTGACTCCATTATTTTACTTAAAGCACAGTGAGACATTGACCATGGGAGAAGTTTCCATTTAGTAAATTGTTTGCACTTAAGGGCCTCAGAGGTCCCCGGGGGTCAATCTCAGAACCCACCTTGAAAAGACAGGCGTGGCAACTTTCACCGACACCTGCTGCTGAGGAGGGCAAGACAGGTGGTGCCATCTCCTGGCCAGCCTCCCTAGCTGAACTGGCAAACCTCTGGTCTTAGTGTGAAGTGATTGACTTCCTAGGGATAAACCCCAAATGGAGCGCTTGCCTCCATCACACACACACACACACACACACACACACACACACACACACACACACACACACACACACACGCACGCACCAGCAAACCTGCATACCCCGGCCATAAATATGACATATGTGTGCACATAGAATGCGGTGGAATTTTGCTTTTGGTTTAGGATATTTAAAATGCTAGAAATCATGTTCTGAACCCTGCTTCAGCTGGTATTGAGGAAGCAAGACAGTCTAGGATGATGTAGATGGGTATCTGGCTTCCTATTTGTTTTAAGGCCCCAGGAACAAGGAAGTATGGAGACCACTGACAGACCGGCCCAGCAAGGAGTCGGGTTAAGGATGGCCCAGTCAGGTATTTGTACTAGGTTGAATGTTGTCTGCATCCACAAGGTAACAATGCATTCTACACTGTGTGTGTGTTTTCATCAGGTCTCCCAGTATGGGGGGAACAAAACACCATTCCTTTTTGGCCATTCCTCCTTCCCTCCCTTCCTCCACCATCTCCACCCACTCTCTCCTCCTTTCTTCCCTCCCACTCTCCCCTCCCTCCTTCCCTCACTTTCTTCCTCCTCCCTCATCCCACTGTCTCCTCCCTCCTCCCTCCCTCCTTCCTTCTTCCCTCCTCCCCTTTCTTAGATCTCAATTTGCCTTAGACCTACAATGCTCCTGCCTCACCCAGAGTACAGTTGATGACACAGTCACATTATTATTCTAATACTGTGTGTGTGTGTGTGTGTGCATGTGTGTATGTGTGTGTGTGCGTGTGTGTGTGTGTTACCTACAGAGGCCAGAGGTGTCAGATCCCTAAGAGCTGGAGATACAGAGGGCTCCTGGACATAGGTGTTAGGAACTGAACTCAGGTCCTCTGGCAGGTAGCAAGTGCTTCCCAATCATGAGCTAGAAGGCCTCTCTCTCTCTCTCTCTCTCTCTTGCCCTAGGACACCATTTCTTAAAGGTGGATTATCACACAGTAATAATACCAAGAAGCACAATACTTAATGTTTTTCTTATAGACATTAAAAAGTTCTAATAGCTTAAATGTTACTTCTTAGCCTTTAACAATGTATCAGTGTTCCTTTTTCCAGTTCTGATAGTGTCCCAGGGCTATCATCTTGGAAGATTTCTTTCTCATCTTCTGTTCATGTCCAGTGGCTTTCATCTTGGCATGTTATTTTTGGCTTTCATCTTAGCATGTTATTTTAAACTAATAGACATGAAGAAAATTGGTGATAAACGCTGGGTTTAATTAATAGACTTTGTATTAATTAACTTTAACAAGGTGGACTTCCATCCTTAGGAAATCTAAGAAGTAGAGAAAGCTGGTGTTTTGTTTTGTTTTTGCAATTGCCATAATGTAGCTACCATCTCCAATCCAGCCAGGTTTGGGGGCTAATGAGGCGGTGCTTGTCGGTTGTAATGTTTTATATATGCCAAGATAGAGGAGCCAGACGGTTTTTTTTTCCCGAGCTGGGGACCGAACCCAGGCCTTGTGCGTGTGCTGCTAGGCAAGCGCCCTACCGCTGAGCTAAACTCCAACCCCACTTAGTAACTTTCTGTTGCTGGGGTCAAAATACCCGCCTCAGGCAACTGGAAGAAGGGAGAGTTCTCATTGGCCCACAGCTCGTGTGGGTGGGCATAGTGACCAGAAGTCGAAGCTGCTGATTGGCTGTATAGCGTATAGCATCCACAGGCAGAGGGCACGGGCTGCTGGCAGTCAGTTTTCCTTCCTATTCGGCTCAGGCCCCCAGTCCATGCACGCATACTGTTGTCCACATTTATCCTGAGTCTCTCTACCTTCATCGATCTAATCTAGATAATCCCTCACAGACATGCCAGAGATTTATTTTTTCCAGCAATTTTAAACCCCTTCAAGTTGGTAATCAAGATTAACCGTTATCCTGGGGTTGTGCCTTGCTAAGTCCTGTAGCCTACCAACCCTGAACCCTGTAAATTAATGTCTGAATCCACACGTTAGATACAACCATAGATTGTAAACGCCATAGAGTTTCTGTGCATCTGTATGCAATGTACCTAATGGTGAAAAAAAAAAGATAGAATTAATTTCACAGTGTTATTAAATGTAATTAAGTTGTAATTGTATCGCAAGACCTCAGCTCTAAAAAGTATCGGGAAAAACAAAAGCAGCTCTAGGGCTTTGTTTCCCCCACATGATAATGGGTTTGGCCCGTCCCTCGCAGAGCCCAGACGGAGCTACCTCTTGTTAATACAGTCCGTGCCCTCGCAGCTATTCCACAGGATTTTCTCCATTTCCTGCCTCCAGCTTTACAGACTTTTACCCCAAACTTGATTCTGAAAACTCTCCCACGGGAAGTGTGTCGAGTGCCAACACGCTGTCAGAGGCCACTCAGCTAAAGAATGTCACCACCCAGGGCATTCACTGGTGCCTAAAAGCAAGGCAGAGTGTCCCTTAACTGGGAACTAGATGGGTTCTTCAGCAGAGTCCGGGATATTTACATAGGCCTGGAGTCGAAACCCAGGCTATGCCTCTGCTTGTGTGCACTTTCTGGAAAGAATTTCCTTGTGTCGTTGCCTTGTTTTGGTTCCTGTATCGCTTGCTCTCTCGAGAACCTGCATTTTGAGTGCTGCACAGTGTGTGTGTGTGTGTGTGTGTGTGTGTGTGTGTGTGTGTGTGTGTTAGGAACCCACACAATGGCAGCATTTCCAGCCGCGGAGGATAATAAAGTAATAAATCTGTGGCATTCTTTGCAGATTTATATCTTTGATTCACACACAGCCAAAGATAAAATTCCTCACGCAACTTATGTAGCCTTTTGATGGCTTCTGCAGGTTTCTCCCTCTAAATATTTATCTCCCCCTGAGCCACGGCATCATGCCAGCTCTTCAGTAAGAATGAATTTTAAAGCCAGATACTCAGAGCTATTACAGAGTCAGCCTTCGGTACCACAAAGCGAAGGAAATCCTTAGAAATCCTTACCAGTTTTGTTCAGCAAGGCGCTGAGGAACCCCAGCTATAGGACACTGAGGAAGAGCACCAAGACCCTGCCCTGCAGGGTTCCGTCTCAGTCACACCCGTGCCTGTCAGAGGAATCAGGCTGCAGACCCCAGACTCACTGTCCTAACCACATCAAGGCCCAGGAGCCCCTGAAGCCCTTCAAATGCTTTGATGACTCTGAGGTGCTTGGGGCTTCTGAGGAGAAAGGCATTTCCTGGGCATTGATCTCTCATTGCAAAGAGAGTCACGGACTGCAGAGGTCAGAGCAGTTAGTGGTCTGTTCTGCGGAGAGGGCAGGAGTAAGAGATCAGAGAAATTACTACAGGCAGTATGGACTCAGAGGGCCAAAGGGCGAGGGAAGAGCCCATGTCACCGCTAACAAACTGCCTGAGTTCTCGACCGCTGCACTTCCTGCGGCAACCCTGAGAAACTGGCCGAACCCTGACTCCAGTGCCAACTGACAGTCATCCCTTCGGGCTTGTCTGCCGGCAGGGTGATTAGTTCCCATCAAGTGCACGCTACAGGTAGGATGCCAGGAGAACGGGAGCTTGGTGTTCCCAGATGCCTGCTGCCACGTTTCAGCCTTGTGGAGCGGTGAAAATCTCTTACCTGGGAGAGGCTAAAACCCATTCACCATGCTGCAGGGTACCTTACGCTGCTTCTCAGGTCCACGTGATCCGCAGCCTCCCTCTCCATTCTACTTCAAGTCTGGGATCAGAGGGGTCTTCAGTCTGATCTCATTAGAGCCCTGCCGTTCCTTAGACTTCTTTTAAACTCTCTTATCTCGGCTTCCTGGGTGATGCCCAGGTTTCTTTTGGATTTCACCAGTTCCTGCAAAATTATCACTATGACTCTCTTGTCCTCACAACCATGACCTAGCTTGGAACCTCACAGTGATCCAATCCCTGTTCTGCCTAGCCCCCCGTGTGATTTTTATTTGTAAATACATCTGTGTTGGCTCTTTATTTAAATACTGCAATTGTGTCTTTTACCAATTTCCTACTGGGTGGTGTTTGAGACCTCCACTCAGCACAGGGCTGGGGCTCTGGGAACTGTTTCCTGCTTATCTCTCCAATCCTTCCTGTTTACCACCGCCTGTGTTGGAGTTCACCGGCAGCAGCGGTGACTGTCTTGTCCTCCGTACACATGGTTCTACCCTGTTCCTGTTCCGTGTGTTCTGTATGCCTTTTCCCTGTGTTCTGTATTTCTCCAGGCCCCACACTGCCCCAGAGCCTCTCCATCACTGTCCTGGCTGCCTGCCATGCTGATATCGTCTACTTGTATTTCCTTCTCTCCAAGTAGACGAAGACAGTCCACACCAGCCTTGCCACCTTATCCAAACTCCCGTTTTAATGCTTAGCACGGGGTGTCTCCAGCCCAGAAGAGATGGTGAAGGTGGTGGCAATGAAGAAGAGCGCCTTACACTGGACACGAGGCATTTACCCGTTTCCTTTAACCCTCACCTAGTCTACAAGGCATGACCGCTATGCCTGCTTTGCGACCATGGAACTCTCAAATTTGGAGAGATGGGGGACCGCTTGTATTTACTGGGCATGGGCCTTGGAAATTGGAAGCCATTCATTGGCTGGCTTACTCCAAAGGGCAACTTGATCTCCTTTGTACAGCAATGCATGGTGGGAGCAGACAGGTCAAAGGTACTGAGGTTTGAACCATGCAAGGAACATAAGAGATCACAGGGAAAGAGCACCCGTGGGCTCCTTGTCATTCTGTTATTTTTTTCCACTGTGATTTGCATATTTATTAACACAAAGAATCCTTAATATAAAACTAAAGCTATCAGAGCAATTAAATAGCTACCAGCTTATTTTAAAAAATAGAGACTTACAGACTCGGGGGTATTCTAGAAAATGGAGAAGGTGAGGATAATACGTCTTGTGTGTGTGTGCACATGATCATGTATTAGTGCAGGTGGGCGGGGTAGAGATTGGTCCTCACCTTATTTTTTGAGACAGGGCCTCTCACTGAGCCCTGAGCTCACCAATTCAGCGGACTGCTGGCCAGCCGGCCCTGGAGAGCTTCTTGTCTTATTCTCCAACATTGGGATTACAGGTATGTGTCGTTATACATAGTTTTTCTTCTTTTTCTGTGAGTTCTGGAGGATCAAATTCAGGTCCTCACGCTGTTTGTAAGGTAAGTACTTTACTGACTGAAATGTCTCTCCACCCTTGAACAATGTATCTTAACAACTACCACAGTATGGTCACAGCATTACAGTGACTGAATTTATGCATATTTAAAAAGAGAACATCTGTGACCTAAATTAACATCTGTCATTGTGGCAGCTTCAAGCATTCCCAAAGTGGCTCCTTTGGTGTGGGTCTGAACCAGACAGACTGTTCGTCACCATTGGGTTAACAGTCGCTGGCCATGAAGCAAATGGACCTCACTTAATTGAGCATCTGTTTTAGCATCTCTCTCTTCTTTGTGTGTTTATGAGCATGCGTGTGAGTGTGCATGTGTGTGCCTGCGGGTGAGAATGAGTGTGTGCATGCACATGTATGTGAGTATGCTTGTGTCCGTGTGTGCATGTAAGTATGCTCACACATATGTGTGTGTGAGTGTGTGTTCCTGTATAAGTGTATAGGTGCACATGGGTAGAATGTAGTTAGATATTTCAAATGACATAAAGATAGCTTGTCTCTCTATTATACCCTTTTCTACATAGTCACAGACTGGTAGTTAACTCAGGACATAAGAGTGACAAACCATTCCAGACGTGAGTGGTGCAGGCCTTGATGGAACAGATGGGCGCCCCTTGGCTGTGTGTTCCTTGTGGTGCTAATTTCTGTGGCAATACTACATACGTAAGTCTGTAGGCACATATTTAGGTGTAAGTATACCTCCCTATGGTTCTCTAACTGCAGTGGTGGAATTGGTAGCTGTATTTAGTCCTCCCACTTATGTGCTGAGCAAGGAACTTTGTGAATCTCGAGCATTAGCACATACCCAAGAACATCAGTTCTTGCCATATATTTACCGAATACCAAGTAAACGGGAAAAAATTATGCCAAATGTAACTGATTAAAGAGTAAGGGGTGGGCTGGGATGCTAAGAAAGTGATGTGCTTGCCTGGGAAGCATGGAGACCTGAGTCCTCTCTCCTAGAACCTGTGCATACCTATACACAGCAGCACAACTGCATACTCACTCACATACATGCTTGCACGCATGCACACACCCACACCCACACTCATATACAAACACACACACACACTCTCACACATATACGTGCACACACACTCACATCCATTGGCACTCATATACAAACACATGCACACTCTCACACATATACGTGCACACACACTCACACCCATTGGCACTCACACATACACCCAAACACATGCACACTCACATACACATGGTCATATATACACAAAGAAGAAAAAGATCAGATGAGGTCTCATGTCATTCTTGAGTGAAGATGATTGGGTAACCAGGACAAAGGTGACGAGAGGGACTGAGCTGGGGTGACTCACCTAGCTGGTGGGTTTTGTTTTGTTTTGTTTTGGGGTGATTTATCTGTGGGGTCATCTGGGCTGAGTCAACTGAGGCCTGTCCACTGAAGCCTGTATTCGGTTTCATGGCAGTGAGCTTGTATAGGTAATCATGGTTTTCTCCAACTACTTAGTGACACAGTCATTGTCATAGCAGGCTGCTAACAAGGGCATTGTTGAGCAGACTCAGAAATGAAGGCAGAAATGTTGCATTCTGCTATGAAGTATAATTTCCCACAAGTGTATTTTGCATAAAAAATCTTCAGAGTGATAACTCTGGCTGTTTTGGTATGTTTGATATTTTTGCTGTTTTTCTTTGAGACAGGGTCTCATGTAGCCCAGAATTTGCCTTAAATATGCTGTGAGGTCCAGACTGGCCTTGAACTCCTCACCTTCTACTTCTGTCTCCTTTATCCTGCAATCACGAATGCCAAATGCTTTAACTCTTACTATCCAGATTCCCTCATCCTCGGGCTAGAAGAGCCAGCTGTGTTGATCTTTCTCTGCACAAGGAGTGGTAACGAGCAGTTCACAGTTCAAGTCCAGAATGTACATCTGATTAATGCCCTCTGGGTGGTCATCAGGAAGTCTTAAGCATGCCAGGCTGAGTGACTTTGTCATTGAGGTAACCCTGAGTAGATGAGATTTGTGTATCTCGAGGAGAAACAGTAACTTTGGATTATCCACGTGTCTGACAGTCTTGTAGAAGGTACAGACCTATGAAAGTATTGACCTCTTTAACGTCTGTCTTTGCTCTTGGGATTAAAGGGAATTTGATTCGTTACACCCTTGCTCCCAAGTTTTAAAAACGAACTTGAGGAAAGTGTTAACTTCGCTTATAGAGATTATATTAAAATTTCTCCAATTATGGAAAGTCTTTGTTTAGGTTTAATAGGTTTTTACTGTTTGAGCACAATTCTCTAAATATGTCCGGCCATGAGGACATCATAAGAGGAACAAGGGTCTGGTTAGAGGAGGCTCTTCCCCACTGCCCCGTGGCATGCACCATTCTTTAATGAGTTCTTGTTCATTTACTTGCTTGTGCGGCTGACTCTTTTGAGATGCCGTCTCACCGTGAGTCTTGCTGGCCTCTAACTCCAGCACTTGCCTCCGTCTTCCAAATGATATGATTACAGGTGCACACCATCAGGCTTGACAGCTGACTCCATTCTTGAGCTCCACCTAACACGCTTTGATGATCACTGAATTAAAATGGTGTAAAAGGAACATCTAGTCACCAGACTGCTCATGCGTGCTCCAGGTTAATGTCTGCAGGGTAGCAACACCCATTCTGCCCTTCTTTCCTGGTAGCTCACACCCCTGAGCATGTGCTCATCCCACGGCAGGGCCATAGCTCCACACAAGGGAGACTGCAGTGGAAGAGCATGCAGCTAAGAGAGAAAACAGCATCCCGGCAAGAACAAACGACAGCCGCTCAGATAATGCTTTAGAGTTTTCCTGGACTTAACAGTGTGGTCATTTATTTATCTGAGTGGTGGGTCCGAGTGAGGAAATATCTTTGCATTTTGATGGCTGCTGGGAACACAGCATTTGGCTGTCTTAGGTCACTCATGCACCTGTGACACAGACTGCTGTGGAGGATGTGTGGGGACGGACACAGACAAGGCGTAGGGCAGGATTAAAGTCAGAGGTGGCTTTTACCCTCTGATCTTCCACATTCCTGACAGGAACGTTAATTCTACTTAAAATGATAATCCACTGTGTAAAAACAGTAATTCTAAGTAAGAGAGTCAGAATTTGCCCTAGACATATCATTACCTGATATTTTGTGGAGTCCAATCTGGGGTATCACAGGTTAACTAGGAAATTAGAGTCCCCCACCTGGGGCTAGTAGTCTCAGGGATGAATTTAAGGAGAATGAGGACAAGTTTATTAGAGAAATAACCACAGGAAAGACACACTCTAAATCTTGGTGGCTACCTGGAGAAGGAGGATGGAGAAGAGAAAGAGAGAATTGCATGTCATTTGGAAGAAAGAAAGAAGAAACAGTACAAAATGAAAATATATACCTTTCAGAGTCAGGTTTCAAAAAGGCTGAAAGACCTAACAGAGCCTCGTGGCAACTCCCTAGAGCTTACTACACACAGGCAGACATTCTGGGAAGAAAATCTATACTGTCTCGTTAAAGGATTATTATTTCCCACAACTCTTTAATTCTTTGGGTAAATCAACCTAGCTTGCAGTGCTAGGTGTCCACCTAGGACCAAAATAGAATACCCCTCCGGGCATTAAGAGACCCTTGATTGTCCCTGCTGTAGTATTTCTCACTCTAGAGGTAATCCTGACATCGTTTAGGAGCTGGATTGAAGTTGGGAAATAGATGAAACCCATTTCCACTATGAAAATCTAGAGCATTCCAACTCTGCTCTGCAGAAGGAATCCTGTTGGACCAGAGTTCCAGTCCCTTCCCCGTGGACTATCTATAGGTCTCAGGGAAAATGGAAGGATTTACACAGTTATCTCTGATCCCTAGGGAGAAGGGAGGAATTCCTGAGAAGGAATGTAGGACACTGAGGATGTGGGACACATTTACCTCAATGTGCCTATTGTAAGGGTGGGGCATTAGTGGGCCTCTCATCATCAAGAGTCTGGCCACCTGGGATCTGAAATCTTGCCTGGGGAGAAGAAGATTGTACCTTCATCCTGGAAGCTGGGCACTCGGGGTTAGAGAGGGCAGACAGGCTGTCTGCAGGCGAGTGTGGCCTGAGTTGCAATCTGGTCTTGATCTAACAGATATGAGGGCTGCTCTGTGTGGTCCACATTCCAGATTAGAGCAGACTGCCATTTTGCTGTTCAGTAGTTCCGATGGATTCATAACCTAGGGAAGGTGAAACTGTAGGGCCTGCAGCTTGGGTTCAGAGCTCCGCTTGACCACTGCTTCCATTTGGACAGCTCTTGTCCCCCAAGGATCCATGTGTTAGCGACTGTCCCTCAGCATGGTGATGGCATAGAAGCTGTGTGGTTTCTCCATGTGTGCGTAAGCCTTTGCACATGTACAAGCCTGTGTGTGTCTGTCGTATATGAGAAAATCATTTTAGGAAAGATTCCTGCTAGTTATTAGCTTGTCCTAGCTTCTGACCTATGAGTGCATAGTGTATGTGTGAGCAGTGTGTAGGTGCAGGTGCGTGTGTGTGCACATGCATGCAGTAGTGTATAGGTGCAGGTGCGTGTGTGTGCCCATGCATGCAGTAGTGTGTAGGTGAAGGTGCGTGTGTGTGCCCATGCATGCAGTAGTGTGTAGGTGAAGGTGCGTGTGTGTGCCCATGCATGCAGTAGTGTGTAGGTGCAGGTGTGTGTGTGTGCCCATGCATGCAGTAGTGTGTAGGTGCAGGTACGTGTGTGTGCCCATACATGCAGTAGTGTGTAGGTGCAGGTGCATGTGTGTGCCCATGATGCAGTAGTGTGTAGGTGCAGGTGCGTGTGTGTGCACATGCATGCAGTAGTGTGGGTACAGGTGTGTGTGTGCCCCATGCATGCAGTAGTGTGGGTGAAGGTCGTGTGTGTGCCCATGCATGCAGTGTGTGTAGGTGCAGGTGTGTGTGCCCATGCATGCAGTGGTAGGTGCAGGTGCATGTGTGTGCCCATGCATGCAGTAGTGTGTAGGTGCAGGTGCGTGTGTGTGCCCATGCATGCAGTAGTGTGTAGGTGAAGGTGCGTGTGTGTGCCCATGCATGCAGTAGTGTGTAGGTGCAGGTGCATGTGTGTGCCCATGCATGCAGTAGTGTGTAGGTGCAGGTGTGTGTGTGTGCCCATGCATGCAGTAGTGTGTAGTGTGTGTGTGTGCCCATGCATGCAGTAGTGTGTAGGTGCAGGTGCGTGTGTGTGCCCATGCATGCAGTAGTGTGTAGGTGCAGGTGCGTGTGTGTGCACATGCATGCAGTAGTGTGTAGGTGTAGGTGTCTGTGTGTGCCCATGCATGCAGTAGTGTGTAGGTATAGGTGTCTGTGTGTGCCCATGCATGCAGTAGTGTGTAGGTATAGGTGTCTGTGTGTGCCCATGCATGCAGTAGTGTGTAGGTGAAGGTGTGTGTGTGTGCCCATGCATGCAGTAGTGTGTAGGTGTAGGTGTCTGTGTGTGCCCATGCATGCAATAGTGTGTAGGTGTAGGTGTCTGTGTGTGCACATGCATGTAGTGGTTAGAAGTTGTCTTAACTCATCACTTTCCGTCTTATTTTTTGAGACAGATGCTCAACTATACCTGGAAGGTACCGATTGGCTAGATTAGCTGGCCAATCAGCTCTGAGAATCCACATGGTGCCCCTTTCTCTGCCTCCCTGCATAGTACCAGGGCACAGACTTGTGCCATCATGCTCAGCTTTTTATGAGGATGCCAGGGATCTGAGTTCAAGCTCCCAGGCTTCCATGGGAAACTGTTAACTGACCTCCCAGCGTTGGTTGCACATCTCTGGGAGATGGGAAGTGCTCAGGCTGCTTGGAGACATGCTTTCATAAAGGATTGTGGGGCCTGTTTTTCTGTGCCGATGCACCCCCTCTTTCTCTGGCCTCATGCAGCTCAGGCTGCCCTGATCTTCCTGCTTCCACCTCTCTGCTCACCCACTGCTCTGCCGTGACGTGAGGGAGCCCAGAGGGTCTTCCTCACCAGATCTGAGTTGCTACTGGCATTTTGTCCTCAGGACTTCAAATAAGTCTCTCAATAAAGCAATTCTGCCTCAGGCATTACATTTTAGCAATAAAAATTAGTTGACTACACCTGCCTGGCCCTTAGATTTTGGACATATGCGAGTGTCTCTAAACTTTTGCCTTTTTCTTCCGTGGAAAAGGGCAACTAGTTCCACTGTTCTAAATGGGGTATTTGTTTAATGTTTAAGGTGGGGTTTGGTACAGTAAGTCATCTACCTCATTAGTTGTAAAACCCACTAACTTTTCATCCCATTTGCCACAGTTCCTGTTGTAGCCACAATCTGCTTACATTAAATATAAAGAATGTCCAGTCACAGTCGCTCAGACAAGAGTTACAGAGGTTTTTTTTTTTGAGCCATTTAACTCTTTATCCTGCACTGGTTAATTTGTATATCAAGAGAGGAAGTTGGCCAATTCCTGTCTTCACTGGGCTCTGCTCTGCTTGACCCTGGCCACATTAATGTATGTCCACAGCATAAGACAAAATCCATTAAGGAAAGAAGAGCTAGCTCACACTGGGTGGTTAAAATAATGGAAATTATTTTAATTAGAAGTCTTTCAGTGAGAAAATTCCTTAATTGCTTGCCTTGGATTAAAATGAAGGCGAGCAGAAGTGGTGAGGGAGTGACTGTTTGCTGGACACAGAGTGGAAGTCTGACAATGACAAAGGCATTTCCCACCCTTCTCATACAACTGTCAAGGTCTAGGCAGCTATAGTCAACACAGTAAATGGCAGGCTGGCCTAATACTTTAGATGGTGCGCTGTGGTATTTCTATTGGGGCCAGCTGCAGCTCTATGTCTTCCGTTTCCTCCCTCAGGGTGTCGGGAGCCTCTGCGCACCAGGGTGAAGTAGAGTCTGGAACTGGTGGGGTCTTCAGGATCCTGGTCTGGGTGGGAGTGAGTGGGAGCAAAGTTTTCCGAGGATTTTAATGAAACAGCTCTTAGATGATCTTAGCTTGTGCATATCCCTTTATTCAGGGTGGACTTGAACACATAGACTTTTTTTCAAGAGCTAATATGAACCCTGGAGGGTTGGAAGGGGTCTTCTTCCGGTCAAGTTTCATTGGCTAGAGTTTAAAGTACTGGGGATGCCTCATTTGCATGGAGAGGCATTCCAGGAATCACAAGTACTTGCTGGATGGGTTCTTATCATGAAGAGGAAGTTGAACTTGTAGATCAACCAAGGACTACCTAACCTTCCACAGGTAGAGAGGGGGGGGGGTCGAGCTCCCTAGATAAGGTCAGAGAAGGGGACTATTCTGCATGATCCCAATACTATGACCCTCTGTAGAAGGTTAAAATGTAGAGACGGAAAAGAACAGCTATTGCCCAGACTCCCAGGACTTCAGGAGACAGCAAGATAGTAGAACGCAGGGAATCTTAGGGTAGGAAACTGTCATGGTTACTTTTTATTGTCAGCTTGACTGGATTTGGGATGACCATGGAAGTGCACCATGTGCCCATGTCCCACACTGGACAGAAAGGAGAATGTGAGGTGAGCATCACTGGGCGTTTATCCTCTGCTTCCCAAGGGCAGAACCACTATGACCAGCGACCACACACGTCCGCTGCCATGATGTCCCTATGGTGACAGATGGCCCTCACACTGTGTGCCAGAATAAACTTCCCTTCCTTAAGTTGTGCTTTGAAAGTTTCTTTCTTAGTTACTTTGTTACTGGGACACACAACCCGACCTTCAGCCCTTTGTGGCAGAGAGGTCAAGACCACAGGACCTTGAAGCAGCTCATTGTAGCTCATTCACAGTCAAAGAGATGTGATGCTTATACTGTTTATTTTTTCCTTTTTACACAGTCCAGCATCCTAGGAGATGGCCTACGCGCAGTGGGTGGGTCGTCATACTTCAGCAGCCTAAACATGATAAGCCCCACCAGCCTGTCTCCCAGATGATCCAGGCTCTCAGCAAACTGACAAGTTGTTTCTGTCTGGTGTTTTGTCACATCTATGAGGGATGTCGCTAACACAAAAAGTATCCGTATAATATGATGACAGTGTATACCTGTCAGTACCCACTGCTCATGTTTTCCCTGTTTCCTCTCTACTGTGACAGTTTCTCAGGCTTCTCCACGTTTTCCCCACCTTCATTTTTAGTATAATTCAATCACATTTTTACTTGGCTACTTTACCAGTTCATCAGTTTTTAAGGCATAACCCAGGAGGTATGATCTAACAGGTGAATGACATCCTATGGCTAGAAATTTCATGGCCATGCTTGAATGATCTATCACTGATATCACTCCTCAACAATTTTATTAATGACCAAGAGAAGCAAAGTGTTGTCTTGACAGTTCTGTTGGCAGGTGATAATGTAGAGGGAGTATACTGCACAGACTGGATAATGGCCCAGAGCTGTGAGACCACGACACAGCAGGGAAATCTAACAGTGTGAGGTTTGGAGGAACAAGTGCTACCCAACATAACAAAACACACACAGGGCTCTTGGGCTGTCCATGGTCCTTTTGTCCAGAGGTTGAGCACTCTGGAGCCTGGCAAGAAATCACTCGGTTGTGTAGGTTCGGTCTAGGGGGATGTCCCTTCTTGATAGAACAAAGAGAAGTTTATTTCCAGGAATACCCCAGTCCAAAATCATGGCATGACAGGACTCTCTGCTTGAGATCATCCTGCTTGAGATCAGGGAGCCCAGAGCACAGAACTCAAGGTTCCTGTAACCAAGGGCAAGGTGAGCTCTGGGGTGGGAAGACTGTGGACTCAAGGCACAGGTGACTAGAAGTACAACATGTGCCAGTGGTATGCTGGATTAAGCCCATTTTCCTGTGCCCACAGACACATGGTACCTAAATCCCTTCCGTCTACATGTAGCCACACTTGGATCTGCATACACTGTATCTACATGTAGCCTTACTTGGATCTGTATACACTGTATCTACATGTAGCCTCACTTGGATCTGTATACACTGTATCTACATGTAGCCTTACTTGGATCTGTATACACTGTACCTACATGTAGCCTTACTTGGATCTGTATACACTGTATCTACATGTAGCCTCACTTGGATCTGTATACACTGTATCTACATGTAGCCTCACTTGGATCTGTATACACTGTATCTATATGTAGCCACACTTGGATCCACATACCTTGTGGGTATATATGTAGCCACACTTGGGTCTGTATACACTGTATCTACATGTAGCCTCACTTGGATCTGTATACACTGTATCTTTCATGTAGCCACACTTGGATCCACATACCTTGTGGGTATATATGTAGCCACGCTTGGGTCTGTATACACTGTATCTACATGTAGCCTCACTTGGATCCACATACCTTGTAGGTATACATGTAGGCACACTTGGGTCTGTATACATTGTGTCTACATGTAGCCACACTTGGATCTGCATACTTTGTGTATCTACATGTAGCCTCACTTGGATCTGCATACATTGTGTCTATAGGTAGCCTCCCTTGGATCTGCATCACTGTGTCTGCATGTAGCCTCACTTGGATCTGCATACATTGTGTCTATAGGTAGCCTCACTTGGATCTGCATCACTGTGTCTATAGGTAGCCTCACTTGGATCTGCATCACTGTGTCTGCATGTAGCCTCACTTGGATCTGCATACATTGTGTCTATAGGTAGCCTCACTTGGATCTGCATCACTGTGTCTATAGGTAGCCTCACTTGGATCTGCATCATTGTGTCTGCATGTAGCCTCACTTGGATCTGCATCACTGTGTCTATAGGTAGCCTCACTTGGATCTGCATCACTGTGTCTATAGGTAGCCTCACTTAGATCCATATACCTTGTGTCTATAGATAGCCTCACTTGGATCTGCACATACCAGGCAAATGTGAAGTGCAGAGGTTAGTACTTCTACACATCAACCACCTAATTATTGTGTTTTTGAGATAGGGTCTCATGCTGCCCGGGCTGTCCACAAGCTTGGTATGTAGCTATGCATGACCTCCAACTCTGATCCCCCTGCCTCTTCCTCCTAAGTACTGGGATTCCAGGTGTGCACCACCACATCTGATTTATGTGGAGTTGGTGATCCAACACAGGTCTTCCTGCATGACTGGCAAGTGCTTTACCAATGGAACTGCACTCTTAGTCCAAACCCTGGTTGTTTAGGAGGGACGTAGGTAATGTTTAAGCATTGTTGTATACACAGCATTGGAGGAGTTGGGGGAGATTTAGCCTTGTGAGTAGAGGGGAAGGTTACTGTCTCTGAGTGCTAGAACCCCTGTTGTAGGGAGAAATGTTAGACATGGTTAGATGGGTAGAAACTGCACAAGGAGGAGCTTTATGTCAACTAACAGACAGGCTATTAATTATGAGAGGTCTCCTAAAGTGGACCAGGCTACCTGAGACTGAAGTGCTCCAGCCACAGCCGAAGGAACAAACACCTGGAAGAAACTTCTAGAAGATCCATTTAAGTCTGTTATCCCCTGACGCACATTTCTAAACACAATTAAGTCCCCACAAATCTGGTTTTAGTATAACACAGACACTACCCGAACTACGTAGCACTCTCCTAGCCCATTGCATCTTGTAGCATCAAGCTGCCGTGGTGGAATTCAGTGTGCCCTCACATTGCTGGGCACAGCAAGCTATGGAGAGTAGTGTGGATTCTTTGTCTATCCAGCCCAGGTTCCTCTGAGTTCTGCCAGACCTTAGATTATAGCTTAGGAACACCCTGAGTCTTCCTAACTTTTGTGACATCTAGAGCTCTTCCCTTCTCTTCCTCTTTTATTCAGAACCCCTACCTCTTTTCTTCATGTTGTCTTAATGTGCTATAGGCATTTAACCTCTTAAAGCCATGCTAGTACTGCTGTGTTGCTACTGCTCTTGTGAATGCCTGTGCGTGTGTGTGTGTGTGTGTGTGTGTGTGGGTGTGTATGTGTGTGTGTATGTGTGTGTGTATGTGTGTGTGTATGTGTGTGTGTATGTGTGTGTGTGTATCTGTGTATGTGTGTTGTGAGTTATTCCTATGTCCACTATGCCCCCAAACCCAGCCAGTTTTACGGTTGCTCAGAGGTCAAGTGAACTACAATAAGATTGTCTGTTGTATTTGGGAATGAACTCAGAGTGATGGCTCCTGACTTTCTTACTCACTGAAGAAACTTCGACTCCTACAGGTCCATCTTAGGGGTCCCAGGGCCAGGGCCAGTGGCTTTATGCTTTGAAAGCTTCTTTAAAGCAGCCTAGAATCAACTTGAAAGCTACAATTTGGAATTTGTAGACATGGCTTCTGAATCCACCAATTTTACCACGCCATCTTCCCTCTGTCATGCATTAAGACAGGACAGGGTGTTCTTGCATTAAGCACTTTAGAGTAGACAAGGCAACTGATCTCTCTCTCTCTCTCTCTCTCTCTCTCTCTCTCTCTCTCACACACACACACACATACACACATACCTACATATATAAACACATATGCACACACACACACACACACACACACACACATACACACACACACACACACACACACACACACATACACCCTCACCACACATACACACATATACATACATACACACACATGCACACACACACACACACACACACACACACACACACACACACACACACACACACATACACATACCTACATATAAACACACATGCACACATACACACACACACACATACACACACACACACACACATGTGCACGCACACCACACACATGCACACACATACCCCACATATATACACACACATGCACACACACACACACACACACACACACACACACACACACACACACACACACACACATACCTACATATATACACACATATGCAAAACATTTTATCTGTGATCTAAAAAGTGTCTGTATCATAGTTTCAGAGTTAGCACATCCTCTCTATACATTATATTCTTTCTCACACACACATACACCCACACACTCACCATACACACACACCCCACACACCCACACACACACACACCCACACACACACACACACACACACACACACACACACACACGCACACACACTGCAATGAAGTTCAGGTCACCACAGGGTCTGTGCCTGGGCCATGGATATTTTGCAGCGTATGCATGTCTGGTTGCAGCAGCCTCTGAATCACTAACATCTCTGACCCTAAATGTGAGATCTCGAGAACACTGTCCCTATTGGGCAATTTCAAAAGTAAGCTTATCTCTTTGCCAGACAGAAGTTTAAACAGAAGAAGAGCATCCTAAAGTCTGAATGCAAACAGAAACCGGGAAGCCAGGCTGTGGCTAATTTCACAGTGGTACCCACCCCTTCGGCACACACATCTGCCAGGGTCAGAGACCTTTGCTGTGAGAGCAGTGAGGGAGGGTGCACAGCGCCCAGGTGTGGTGACCGCTGCTGGTCTTGGCCTGGGGACTCGTTCAAGTTGGCTTTATGCCCATTTATTTCAATGTCAGCTTACAGAATTGACTTCAAAATCTGTTTGGGTGACATTCCCCACTTCAATCTTGTTTTCTCCCTCTGTAAACATAATCGCCATGGAGACTATTTTAAGCTGTCAAATCTCCAGCTTTCATATTACAATGGGGTGGGGTTCCTTAGGAAGTTGTTTATAGCAGATACAGTTCCAGGGCATGAACTGGCCTGGATTGACCACTGGATGACTGTAGCTACTGAACCTGGACAAGAGGAACACCAGGAGAGAAGCCTGGTAGGAAGGCTGCCCGTCCATACTTTTGGGAAATTATATATTTATAGCTTCTCCCTGAAGCCTCTGTGTAACAGGTATACCACAACAGAATGCAAACACCTTTCTTTCCATACTTCATCATGTCGCTAGCAAATTTGTTACAGGAACCCTAACTCACAGGTCAAAGATGAAAACACAGCACCTTTAAGCACTTCCTTTGAAATGAGCAGCCCACTCAACAGCTGCCCTCAACCTCATTAGGATGGTGAACCACGTGCCTGCAGTCAGGGCCACCGTCCTTGGTAGCTTCTGGTCCCCACCGCCATCAGCAGCTACTTGGATCTCTGGGAGCTCAACTTGCCATAGAAATTTATGACCATGAATCAGATCAGGACTGCAGACCCTGTTTTTTTCTAGTGTGTCTAGTGTGCTGTGTGGACTGTTGGGTTCCTGGGATTCTTTCGGAGTCTGAGGGCTGACGCTGATCTGGATCACTAGAAATGATAACAACACAGTAAGGAGAAAGGGTAGAAAACAAATTCAGTTCCAACTGAAAGCCCTGCTGCCTTCTCCCTCAGAGAGAGTGAGGGACTGGAGACTGCTTTTACTACACACTCACTACTGGTCAATCATCACGGGTGAATGACACTGTCACCAGTCTCTAGGCTTTCCTCCTACCTTCTCCCATCTCATCCCCTTCCCCATTCCCCTTCCCTGCTCTCCATCCCCATTTCCCTTCACCACCTATCTCCCTCCCTTCCCCTCCTCCTTCTTTCTTCCTCTCCTCCCCATTTTCTCCTCTCCTCTCCTCCTCCCTCCCTCCCTTCCCTCCCTCCCTCCTTTTTCTTTTCCCTTCCCTTTGCCTCTTGCAATGGCTAAATATGTACTTGAATTTCTGGGCTCAAGTAAATCTCATGCCTCAGCCTGCCTTCCCCACTCCTGCCTCAAAGCTGCTACTCAAACCTGTCTAGCTTTCTAGGGTACTTCTTGCCCGAGGGACCCTTATCAGAAGCAGATAATTATTTTATAAAAAAAATCATTGACTGAAAATATATGATCCAAAGACAAAAAAGAATTGTAAAGTTAAGAAAGACAGAAAGAAAGAAAGAAGGAAAGAAAGAAAGGAAAGCAGATAAAGGGGAGACTGGCGTATCACGGATAGCGAGTTCTCAGAAGCCTTCTAGACAAATGCGGGTTTTCTAGGAAATCAGCTATCACAACATTCTGGCGCTATTTTTGTTACTTCACTGTGAACGCTCCTTATTGTGATCCATATTTAGACCGCGGCTACAGTAGGTACTAAATAAGCTATGAGTCTATGGGTAATATTTGCTTTTGAAATTTTCAACGATTGTTTGTTGTTGCTGTTTGAGGATTTCATACACACGCGTTGTAGCGGTTTGACTGGGCGTATCCTCACAGGCTCAGGTATTTTCATGATTTGTCCCTGGTTGTTGACCTGTTTGAGAAGGATGCTGGAAGAAGTGTGTCACTGGGGGTGGACTTTGAGGTTTCAAAAGCCCAGGTCAGGCCCTCTGTCTGTCTGTCTCTCTTTCTCTCTGTGTGTGTCTGTCTGCCTCTATCTCTGTGTTTGTCTGTGTATCTCTGTGTCTGTGTGTCCCTGTGTCTGCCTGTCTGTGTCTGTCTCTCTCTATCTCTGTCTCTCTGTTTCCTGTCTCTGTCTTTCTCTCTGTGTGTGTCTGTCTGTCTGCTTCTATCTCTGTGTTTGTCTGCCTCTCTCTGTGTCAGTGTGTCTCTGTGTCTTCCTATCTGTGTCTGTCTCTCCCTATCTCTGTCTCTGTCTTTCTCTGTGTGTGTGTCTGTCTCTCTCTATCTCTGTCTCTGTCTCTCGTTTCCTGTCTCTGTCTCTGTCTTTCTCTGTGTCTGTGTGTCTCTGTGTCTGCCTGTCTGTATCTGTCTCTCTCTATCTCTGTCCCTGTCTCTCTGTTCCTGTCTCTGTCTTTCTCTCTGCCGTCATTACATTCTGATGATCAGAATGTAGAACTCTCAGCTGCTCCTTCGGCACCATGTCTGCCTACGTGCTGCCATGATTCCTGCCATGCTGATAACAGACTAACCCTCTGAAACCATATGCAAGACTCCAATTCAATGCCTCCTTTTATAAAAGTTGCCTTGGTCCTATCTCGTCACACAATAGAGCTGTGACCAAAACATACATATAATATACATTAATCTGATTTATACTCCATCCCCTCCCCTATAATTTCATTATTCCCCAACACTCTCCCTTCTAAATTCATATGCTCTGTTTTTAAATTTTTTAAAAAGATTAATTTTCAATGTTGTGGGGGCATGTGTGTATGTGCCCGTGGGTGCAGGTGCCTGCGGAGTTCAGAGGTGTCAAGATCCGCCAGGGCTAGTGTTATAGATGGTTCTGAGCTGCTACGACGGTGCTGGGAACGGAACCTGGGTCCTCCGTAGGAGCAGCGAGCACTCTTAACCATTGAGCCATCTCTCTAGACCATGTTCAGCTTTCTAAAACCCACTGAGTCCAGTATGGGCGTGGGTTTAGGACCATTTACTGGAGCATGAGTGGGCTGTCTTGTCTCTCTTCTCTCCCAGCAGCCATCAAATGTAATAGCAGCTCGGGTAGGGATGGTCACCTCCCCCATACCTGCTGGCATTTAAGTATTATATCCACAGGTGCTATGGACTGAATTGTGTCCCCCTGAGTCCAAATGGTGTAGACTTAGTTCCCAGTGTGACTAAATGGGGCACTTGAAGAAGAAAATTAAGGTTAATTGAGCGTGGCTTAGGCAGCCCAGGTACCCCAAGACAGCATGGATCTAAGATTAAAACCTGACAATGGAGTCTGCCTCCCACTCTCTCCTCTTTCTCAAATGATTACTACACACTGCTCTTTTATTTTTAAATAGGAATTGGAATGTTGTTAGATGATTTATTTTATACTCATGACTCATAAGTCAACTGATGAAAACCAATAGGCTTCCATCCAGTGATGTTCTTATAAACTGTAAAGCAGGCCGGGCTTTGAATTATTGTTTATTTATCTTACGATGCTTTACATGTACACATTTATGTAGTTACTTATTCACTGTGTGCACATATGCAATGCGTATCACAGAGCACGTGTGGAAGTTGAAGAACAACTTAGAGTTGGTGCTGTAAAATTATATAAAATGGTGACTTTTACCCCACTAGATCCGGCACCGTAGTGCCCCAAGATGTCTGCTAGATATCGTGCCAGAAATACATATCCCAACTCCCTGGCAGCCCAGTGTCTCTGCCTCCACACCCTCTCTTACACTTAAATCACCACATGAAAGAACACACAACACAATAACCTCTGATCCAATTGATAAGATATAATTGCCCATCTAAACATACAAAGCCTTGAACACATCCATCCCTTAAGAACATCCATAACGATCTATAAATACAGAGTGGAATCTTAACGTCAGCCTCCATGTTCTCTCCGCAGCTTTTCTCATCCCGTTCCTTCCATTCCAGTCTCCTCCCTTTCCCTCAAACTTTTCTCCCTCCCATTCTTCCTTCTATCTTGTTCTATCTTGTACCTGCCTTCACCTGTATGACATCCTACATAAAGTTCTCTTCTTCTAACACATGGATTCTTAGGGCTGAACTCAGATCGTCAGTCTTAGCAGCAAGCTCCACTACCCACTGAGCCATCTTGCCAGACCCCTTTATTAATGATACTCCTATACTGTGATTTGTTCAGTTATCAAACAAATTACGTCCTTTTTTCCCCTACCAGGTAATTGGCAGTTACTGAGACAATTAATATACTTTCTGTATAGGTTAGAGGTTCATTTTTCTATACACCTGCATAAAATTCCATGTGTGTATGACTTCGTTTTCTTTGTCCATTCATCTGTCAATGAACCCGTTTCCTGGTTATTATAAGTGGTGTAGTTATTGTATGTAGTGTAGTATATAGTAGCTTCACATATTTCATGGTACATATGTAGATTTTTTTGAGTATATACCAAGTGGTATAACTAGGTCAGATGGGAAATCTAGTTTCAAGGTTATTTTTGGTAAAACCTGATTTTGGTGCTCTATTCCTGAGGAGTCTTGAACAAATGTCTGTTTACATGAGATGGTGGAAGTGACCACAGATCAAAGCAATAACAGCACTATTGGTGAACCAATGGATCTATTTTGGTTATTTACAGGGGTGGGTGGATAAGGAGTTTCTCATAGATACAGGGATGCTTCAGACACAACCCCATCATGAAAAAGCCCAAACCAGCCTGGGTAATGACTCCTAAAAGCTTGAGCCCTGAAGTGCTCTGAAGGACTCTGTAGGTAGCGCTATAGCTTGCTACTTAGCAGTCCTTGCTGTTTACATGACCATGGGGAGAAAGAAGCCTTGTGAATATGGTAAATTTCAGGGACTTCCTGAGACTTGCAACTTAACTTCCTGAGTCTTTAAAAGCCTCCTTTTAAGTTCCCGAATCTCAATAGACACCTTCCAGGATGGCTACAGTTCTTGCTGTAGACAGCCCCTATTCTGATTTCCAAGTAGTCACGCCATTTACACTCCCACCAGCAGTGAACTGAGGGTTCCCCTTCCCTACATCCTCACCATCATAGTTTATCATTTGTTTTCTGGATAACAGCTATTCTGACTGGGATAAGATAGACTCTCAGATCCGTCTTAATTTGTATTTTTCTGATGGCTGATGTGTTGATTGCTTTCCCAGGGACTTATTGATTATTTGTTTTTCTTCTTTTGAGAATGGTCATTAGCCCATTTAGTTCATTAGCCCACTTGTTGATTGGATGATTGATTCGGGGAATTCAATTTTGTAGTTCTTCATGTATCTTACTTATTAATCCCATGTCTGCATGTAGTTGGTAAAGATGCTTCTCCCATCCTTAGCATGTTTCTTCACTGGTTATTGTTCTCATCGTGCAGAGGCTCCCTAATTTCATGCATTTGTCAGTTCCTAGGATTCTTTCCTACGCTGGTTGAATTCTCTCTAGAAAGCCCTTGCTTGTGCCCACGTCTCGACATGTTTTGCCTATGTTTTCCTCAGGCAGTCTCAAAGTCTCAGATCAAGGCCTTTAATCTATTTGAATTGATTATGTGAAGGCTCAGGCTATCAAACTCAAACTCTGGAGTCATTCTTAGTTGAGATCTGTTCATGGCACCAAGTTGGGGGCTATCCCTTGTAGGTTGATGTCATTATGTAGGTGAAGGCAGATACAGGATAGATCGAGGCCTGTCATTGGATGAGAAGGAAGGATGGGCGGGAGAAAAGTTTTAGAGAAGAGAGGAAAGGAGAGGGAGAGGAGAGAGGAGAGGAGAGGGAGGAGAGGAGAGGAGGAGAGAGGAGAGGAGAGGAGAGGAGACAGGAGCTGGGAGAGAGCAGCAGGAGAAGCAACATGAAAGCAGACAAACGATCCTCGCCATGCTTCTCTACACAGATACAGTTTGTTATGGATATTCTTAAGGGATGGATGTGTACAGAATTTTGTGTATCTAGATGAGCAAACTATATCTTATCCAGGTGGGCAGTTTATATCCTTATCAATTGGTTGTAAGTTAATTGTGTGGATGTATTGTACATTGAGCATTTAACACATAAATCTGGTTGTTGGGTTCCAGTTTGCTGAGTAATGATTGCACTGGGTAGTTGGGAGTATGAACAGAGTCTGTGACAGGAAGCTGTGCTAGGCTATAGAATACTTGGGATTAGCATGGCATGGGGGCCACACTAGCATGGCCCGCAGAACATGATGTGAGTCTCAGGCATGGTAACAACCACCAAAGGGACAGTATGTGAAAGTGGTAACAGAGAAACAGGTAGAGAGGGCAGATCCAGTGCGGAGTGGGAACTCGTGGAAACCAGGACAATCTCTGTTTGTGCCCTTCCCATCTCGAGCTAGCTGCCTGACTCCTGCCACATGTACCCTTCAACTGGACACTGTCCAGGATTGCTCTCCACACTTGTCTCTTTGGGCTTTTCCTCATGCAGGGGTTGTAGAAGAGCAACTTGTGACTCCTTGACCAGTAGACATTTCTGGACGTCAGTGCCTGAGTTGGTTTAATTATTCACAAAGGATTTTCTGCTGATCTAACATCTACTCTCTTCTGAGTCACAGAGCATGGCCCATAAACTCCTGTCTGCTGCTGACCCTGGCAGTCCTTCAGAGGCACTGTCCCACTGAAACCTATACGCAGACTTGAGGTTCCCAAGCACAGAGGGTTTGCCCTGGGGTGGGTCTGCAAGCTTGCCTCTGCTCTATTTTCCAGAAACTGCCAGGGGCTAGCAGGGACTGTGCAACAAGGCTTCCCCTCCACGTCCGTCTCTTCTCTTCTCCTTCCCTTCGTCCCTGCACTTCGTGGACTTTCAAAGTTCCTCTGCTTCTTTCTGTCTTCGGGATGAAGTCTGTTGTCTTAAATTTCTGTGTAGGGATGTTTTGCCCGCATATATGTCCATTCGCCACCCACAGAGGCCAAAAGAGGGCGTTAGACTCCCCAGAACTGGAATGCAGATGGCGGGAAGCCACTCTGAGTGTCAGGAAGTGAGCCCGCTTCCTCTGGAGGAGGAGTCAGTGTCTTTCACTGTTGAGCCGTCTCTCCAGCACATAAATACGTTCGTGACACTGAGCTTCCCCTCACCATCTCCCACAGAGGCGGCCTTTGGTCTGACTGCCTAACTTGAAGCCTGTGCCCCTCCTGAGACCTGTTCTGTGCTGTGCCGACGGTTAACTTCAGTCTTGTTTATAAAATGAATCAGAGGCTTGGGTTCAAGCTCTGGGGAAGAGTTCTTGTCTAGCACGGACAAGGCCCTGGGTTTGAACCTCAGCTCTAATCAGTAAGATCCGAGCATCAGGCTGTATTGTGGAAGGAGACTGTGCGGGTTCTGCTCTTTCCTTTGTACTTTCAGGCATCGTTTGCCTTCCTTTTCTGGTCTGTGGACTGTTCTGGGAGCTGGAGTTGGCAGAGCTGTGACTTCCGATTTGCATTTTGTGTTTATAATGAAGTCTCTCCATCATTTTCTCAGTCTAAAATTCTCTGGCTTTGCCGGGAGGTGGTGTTTTCTCCACACTGTTTGAGTTGAGTCTCAGGTGAAGGTGCCCTCTTTTTCAACTCACAAGTTCCGGGTTTACTCTCAGAGGAACCAACAGCTGAGCAGAAATCCACTTGGAGCAAGTGTTATGAATTAGGCTAGGAGTCCCCTCTCTTTCATGTATCTGTTAGACAAACATATGGCCGGGGCTCAGGCTGGAGACCAGATGGACCGCTGAGCAATGACTAGAGCAGAGAACTGCCTGTTGAGACTCCTAGGCCAGAAAGGGAGGTCTGACCTATGACCTTCTTACAGTGAAGCTGTGGAAGGAGGTTTGAATCACCTTTTAAAAAGATTTATTTATTTGTATGTGTGTGCACATACATGAAGGTGTCCATAGAGGCTTGAAGGAAGCATCAGATCTGTGTATATCAGATCCCCCATGTTTGGACTTGATGTGATGACTTGTGCTTTTAATTCCAGCACTGGAGAGCCAGAGGTAGGCAGATCTCTGTGAGTTCAGGGTCAATCTGTTCTTCATTAAAAGTTCCAGGTCAAATGGGCTATGTAGTGAGACACTGTCTCAAAAAACAAATGCTTATTATAGTAGAATATTTGACACTTTGAAGACAGTAAAATATATGATGTATTAGAGATCAATCTAGAAATTTCAATTTTGCAAAAATTTCTTAATATCCCAAGATGTGGATAAGTAAATTATATTCTTGCCGCTGAGTTAAATTAGGTTAATGGACACTTAGAGGGTCCTGGTGCAATAATGTGTGTTTGGGGTGATCTACAACCTCATTTTCTTTGCTGCGACCTTAGAGAGGCACATGGTGCCACCCTGGGCAATCCACCACTGATGTCACTTCAATTGGCTCATTTATTTTTTAAGTGATTTGTCTTCTCTGAAACTAAAGGGTACTATTAAAAAATATCACATCAGCTAGGCATGGCCACAGTCCTGTCATCCCAGCCCTCAGGAGATTGCAGCAGGAGGATCATGAGACCAGCCTGAGCTACATAATGAGAACTAATCTGACAACAATAAAAAGACCGCCTTTGTGGTTGCGCCCATCTAACAGTGACACATGTACAGGACAAAGGAAATTTCTTGCACAACTTTTATGAAGGTGGGGTGCTTTTGAAATTACCTGGGACTTAAAAGCCAACTTTTTAATAGGGAGAGGTGTCCCTTCTGGGAGAAGGAAACACAAATATTCAATGAATGACAGGTCTCAAAGAACAATCGATAAAATTCCATTCTTCCCATATACTGGAAGGAAGTACTTATTTTGGTACTTGTGATGGAGCAGGGTAAAGGGCAGGCTCAGAGGGTGATACAATGTTGCAGTTGCTCCAGAAACGAAACAAAGTTGTTGAGGCATGGGGAAGGATTGGGGGGCTCAGAGCGCTGCAGAGGGATTGGGGGGTGTTCAGAGTGCTGCACACAGATGTGAGAGCTTTGTTGCACTGGAAGTCACTGGTCAGAAGACCCTCCTTTCCTCTGCACCCCAGCTGTTTTTTTGTTTTGTTTTGCCTGATTTTCCACAGGGTCATGCAGAGAGGACCTGAGAATCCAGGAGAAAGGTCTTGTCATGTGGTTTCCAGCTGCAGTGCGCTGTTTGATTTCTGAGTATTCAAGTCTGCATTACTTTTTTTTTTCCAACTTTACACTTTTGACTTTCCAAAGCAAAGAGTAGGAGCCTCACGGTTTTTGAGGATTCCTAATCTCTTTATGCTATTTGATCCAAAAACTACCTACAAATTCAAGACAGTCTCAGAATAGTTATTGTGCCTAGTTAGGAGGGAGGGGAAAAGGGATGAGGAGAAATGTGAACCAAAATAATAAAAGTAGAAACCAACTAAGATGGTAGCTCTCTCCAGACGGCCACGACACAAGCGAGGTTCCACTCAGCACTTGAGAGGTTTCCTTTAGGGACTGTTGTGGCACTTTCTGTTGGTCACAATCTGAGATGACCCAGGTGAGCTTTATTCTTTCTTTAAACACTCCAGTGACATTTTTAAAGTTACTGTTTGTCATATTTTTATAAAATACAACCATGACTCCAAAGAACACAATGTCACCTTCATACAAGGTACTTTCCCCACATACAGTGAGATGTACACCCACGGTTGCTTTGTTGACAGTGCTTGAGAGTCATTTTCAAGTTTTCCAGTGACATCACTGTGCTTCTCTTAAGATATTGCCCCACTGTGGAGCTCACTGTGTAGCCCAGGCTGGCCTTGAATTCACAGCAATCATTCACCAACGGGTGTTGGTGTTGGGATGATAGATCTGAGGAACCTTTATTGACTCCACCCTCTCTGACTATTGCCTATATGTAGAATTTAGCCCACTATAAAGTCCGGTTAATGAGTCCAGACACCTGGAAAATGGACATTTTTCAGAGGAGGCTTAACTACCTCCAAAGCCTCATTTCTTCTTTTTTATTTCTCTTGTAAGAAAATAATTTCACAGCCACTCCATAAGGAGGTGACATAAGTTTCTCTACCAGGATTTGTGTGGATGACAAGTTAATTCTGCTGACTCTAGCCTGGACACTTGGTGAGTTCATTCAGCAAGGCTGTAATCTGCTGTCTGACTGAGGAATGTGCCTAGACCTGTGGCGAGCGCAGGCTGTGCTTCCTCTAATCCAAGCCACAGCTTTGCGGCACGCTATGCTAGCTAACTTGTTAGATCAGCCTTTCATAGACAGCGTTGAAGCCATAGCCCCACAACAGTGACCCAAAGTTGCTCAACTAATGTGTGGAAACCTCGGGATGAGATTGATTTGATTGGTTCCCGAGGTCTGTTTTCTCTGTAATGTTTTTATTAGTAAGTATTAATCACACATATAATGGGTTTTATTGTGACATGTTAACTGCCTCCAGACTGATAAAACAGTGTCCTTTGGTTTAGCTAAGGCTTTTCTTATTTACATTAAACACTCTAAACCTGGGAAGTATGGAAATTCCAAATGTTCTGGTTAGCCATACAAACTCATCCTAAACCTGCTTCCTAAGTAATGAAGGTTTGTTTGTTTCGGTGTCTACAGGACAAGGCAGCACGGAGTAGCAGGGGAACGATCAGGAGACCTATGGCCTTGTGTCCCGTCCTGAGTTTGAGTGCTACTTATTTCCAGACAAACTCCATCACCTGGTTGGAAACAAATCATTGAGCAGCACTCTCGCCTATGTGGTTCTATCACGTGTGGTGTGGCGTCCATTAGAATTCCCATGTCAGGGAGAGAAGCTCCAAGAAGGAAAAAAGAACACATTTCTAGAGGCAGAATGCTCCCCACCATCCACCACACCGAGAGACCAGAGTGAGCAGACGACATGCCACGAAACTCCTGCCATGCTGTCCTGATGGCGTGATCCCTTCCATGAGGGAAGGCACTCATTGACCTGCCCCTGTCTTAAAGGGAATGCCGGCCTATGCTCTTCTCTAACCACACTTCCTGTGGCACTTGGCTTCCAGCTCCGCACGTGGGCACACAGATGCTAGCCAGCTGTCCCTGCGAGTGCGAGTCCCTCTCACCACAGTCATGCTTTCCACTGCTTCAGTGCCGAGGGCCTCAGCTTCTACTCATTCCACCCAGAAGTCTGGGGCTTACCTCTGGTTCCTGTGCAAACAAGCATTTTGACAGTTCTGACTCTAAAAGTGTACATGCAGAGGCCTTGGAGTGCTTAGGTGTTCTTGGGGGGGGGGAGACATTTTCATACGCAGAGAGCATGTCTGTTGGGGAGTTGTTCATCCTTGGCAGTCACAAACTCAGTCCTAATCCCAGCACTGAAAGTAACAAGGGCTGGATTCTTGGATTCTTACAGATAAGTAAGTTTAAAAAAAAAAAAAACCCTCAAATCTTCAGTGGTCTCAAAAAGAATCCAAGTAGTTCTAATTTATACCTCTCTTCATTTAGGCTGTCTCTGTTAGTCATTTTATCCATAATCGAGCAGTCTATTATTAAAGGTCTCCTTCATGGACTGCATGATTCCAGATAAGATAGCCCTTGTTGAGGTTACGTAGTGTGCGTTCTTTCACTGGACTTAAGCTGACCCCCCAAGTTGGAGTCTCCCGGCTCCCCAGCCGCTGACTCTTTAAGATGTTTCTTTATCTTTTCTGTGTTTTTGGTTCTTCCTTCTCTAAATCATATTTATGTTTATGTGGAGTAAGTCTATGGATTCACAGGCAGTTCCACTCCTCCTAGAGTGTTGTTCGCAATAGGGGCGGGGAAAGGAGAGAATCGGCTGGGTGTTTTTACAGCGAGTGAGAAATGTGCCTTGGGAAGAGGCAGCATACAGCCAACATGACTGGATAGTTTGTCTCGTCCTTTCCTGAAGCACTTTCTTAAACGATATATTTTGTGTGTGTGTGTGTGTGTGTGTGTGTGTGTGTGTGTGTACACATTTCTGTGAGCGCGGGCACATGTATGTGTGCGCATGCATGCGCTTGTGCACACACACACAGAGGCCAGAAGGGACACTGGATTCCTCAGAGCAAGAGTTTCAGGAACTTCGCTGGCTCGATATGTGGGCACTGGATTCAAACTCTGGTCCTCGTGATTTGTGTAGCAATTGCTCCCGACTGCTGTGCGACCTCCACACAACTGCAAAGGAGGGAATTTTAAAGAACTTCTCTGTGTTTTAAAGTTTGAATAAGGGACAAGGGGCAGGGAGGCAGGAAAGTAAGAGAAAATAGAGCACGACTCTCGCAGAGTGGGAAGGGGCGGAAGTCCGGCCCTCTCTGCCGCCTCCTGGCTTTCGTCTATCCTCACCTGTATTAGTAACCTTCCTGGAGCTGCAGTAAAGCACGTGGAAAAGGGAAGGATCTCCTGACTGTGGGGCTTTCTGGTTCTGTTGGAGACTCAGTTGCCTCACACGATGTTTTTCTGGAAGCTGTCTCGCTGAGAGGATGTTTTGCTGGAGCCAGTGCTCAAGAGGGCGTACGATGTTCGGAAAGAGTATAAGTGGAACCCCACAAACAGCGAAAGGACGCACTTGCATTTGATGCCGCCACGCCGTGCTCTGCCGGTCTTCGCTTCACAGGGAGGAACGTGCCCAAGAACTTGGCGGAGTTCTGGCTGATTCTTGATGCTCCTGCTGATGTGTGTGGATGAGGTGAAGCCTCGCGGTTCCTGCTGGATGGAGCTGCTGTTACTGACTTGCGTTTAGTGTTTGCTATTGGACTGGACTGCTGGTATCCTGACAAGGAAGAGTGGAATCTCCCCCAAAGAACTACTTCTAAACAGGCCCCTTTTCTATAAACCTTTTCCCCTTACCTCTGGTCCGTGGACTACAAGGGAGGTTGAGGCATTGAAGAACTCAAAGTAGGTTTAGAGAAAACTCTAAGCCTACAGTTTATGGGTTGCAGTTTGCCAGGAACTGGTCCATCAGGTAGGAAATCATGGTGGCAGGAGCATGAATCAGCTGGTCACGACATAGCTGTGGCAGGGATGCCAACAGCGACAGACAGCGGAGACTGCTAATGCCTCCCTCACTTTCCGGTCTTAGTCAGCCTCAGATCTTGGCCCATAGAATGGCAGTGCTTGCTTACACTGAGTCTTCACAGTCAACCCAATCTAGAAACTCTCCAAGGCATGCCGGAGGTTTGTCACTATCCTAAGCAACTCCGTCGAGTTGATAATATTAACCATCAAACACCCAAGTGTTTTCATGTGCTAATGGATTGGCATCTTTAAGTATACTGGCATCCATTTTAAAAATCCATTTTTTAGGATTATTTGAATGTGAAAAGCAGTGTCCATGCAAATGTTAGCATTGGGCAAACTTCCTGCAGGATATCTGGCATCTCTGTCGATAGCATTTGGCCAATACCTACCTGCCACTCAGGAAGGAAAAATGGCTTATGCTCAAGGTAATCTAA
Source organism: Rattus rattus (assembly GCF_011064425.1). Taxonomy (NCBI): domain Eukaryota; kingdom Metazoa; phylum Chordata; class Mammalia; order Rodentia; family Muridae; genus Rattus; species Rattus rattus. The sequence goes on from NC_046156.1 coordinate 7,893,283, forward strand.
ATGACCTGCTTGAAGTTGGAGTTAATGTTACAAGCTGGCCCGGAAATGAAGCAGTTTATACTTGGAGCCTGGAAGGGAGGGCATGGTGGTTTGACAGACGTGCTCAGCCAGTAGGGGTCTTGTGTATGAACCCTCGTTTTGCTGCTGCTGGTGCTGTTTGAGATGATGGGACTTTTAGGAGGTGGGTGGTGTTGGAAGGAGTGGGTTACTAGGAGCGGAGTTTGGGCTTTATAAGCTGAGCCCACTTCCTGTCCAGACTCACTTACCTGATCTGTGGAACCTCCCATTCCTGCAGCCACAGCTGGGAGCCCTTCAGCTACCACACCTTCCTCCCACAAGGACCTGTACCCCCAGCCCCTGAGCCAGAAGAAACCTTTCTTCCCTGTCAGGTATGTGGGCCCCCAAGGAGAAGAAATACAATAACTACACAAGGGAAACACAAGGGAGTGGCTACAGAGGCTTACCTAATTCCATAAACTTTAAAATTCACATCGAACATTAGGGAATTCTTCATGAACATATTGAAAGTTAGTCTGTCCTGTGTGCTTACAGGAAATGTGCTGAGGTCCACAAAGCAGACCGTGGCTGGATGGAGCATAGCGATGTCATTCTTAACAAGAATCGGAGCCAATGTCCTGGCCTGAATCCTTATTTCAGGCCACGAACCGCCCAGTATGGATGATGAGCTGTTTGTGCTGACAGAGCCTTGTGATCAGAAGTCCACGGGCTTTGGGACACTGGAGTAGTGCTGTTTTTCTTCGTGTTGGTGATTGTGGCAGTTTCCACGGGCAGCTTGACTGGATTAAGATTTGCCCAGGGCAGTCATGTAAACAAGCCATGGATGCCCTCTTGAGGACTTTCAGAGAGGCCCACGGAGGGAGGGCATCCCAACCGCCATGCACATTCAGCTTGAGGAAGCCATATTGTCATGGCACCTGCTCCCCAGTGGCAGTTGGACCTGCCTCTTTAGAGGGAAGGCAGCCTACTTAGGGGAAATTGGTTCCTTCTAGTTAAGAGTATGCAACCCTGGCCTGAGCGGAGACCTAGCACTGTGGTTGGGCCGGCCAATGATCAGGCTAAGGGGCCGGCCCAAGGAAGGTGGGCTCACCGTAAGTCCTGCTAATGAGTTGGGTGCAGTAATCATCTGGTTAACGGGCAGGGTGTTTTTCCTCCCTGGATCCCCGGCCTAGTGCTTTCAGAACTGTAATCATGTGGCCTCTCTAGTCGTCTTTCCTGAATTACCGACGAGCCTGCTCTTCCCTGTTCCTGTCCGTCTCTCTTCTGAGCATGCCTTGTCAGTACTTTGGCCTTCTGTCCTCCCTCGCTAAAGCTTCTCTTCCTGCCCTGCAGTTGTTTGTCAGCCCTGTGACTGGCTGACCTCTGGGCTGCTTCATTCAAACAGCAAGATGTTCTTTCTCTATCTCTTCACGGTTGCTGCCCTGGGGTTTTTCTTTTAAACTCTGACAAAACTGTCCTCAGACTTCCAAGCATGGATGGAAGACAGAGACAGAGGGACAGGGAGAGACAGAGGGACAGAGAGACAGAGGCCTAGGCATCAGTAAGGCAGACCTTTGGTGTCTATGAAGGTTTCCAGGAAAGACTGTATTAAAATGGTGTGACTGACTCCATCCCGTGCGCTAGCGTTTTAGATTTGAGTAGAGAAAAGGAAGGGGACCAGCTGAGAGCCAGCATCCCTTTCTCTGCTTCCTGGTCTTCACAGCTGTTGTCCGTCACAGACAAGCATGGATCCTGCTGTGATGACTTCCTGCCGTGATGGACCCTTACAGTAAGCTGGACTAAACGCTGCACTCCAGGGTTCAGTCACAGCCATCAGAACAGACATGGGTCTGCAGCGTGCACGTTCCACCATGGGCCAAATCAGAGCCAGAGCCCTTTGTCTCCAGGAAGCCCTTAGAAGAAGCCTGAGGTTTGAGGAGGATGGGCTGGTCCCACTTCGTACCCAGTCTACTTCTCTTCTCCTGTTAGAACTCTTTGTTTAGGTATCTCCTCCTCCCCCACACAGACCCGTGTTTCAGAGGGGCTGCCCGACTAGCAAAAACACACTAGCCCTTCACTGTTGCTTGGGTCAGTGAGGGTCATGTGACACTGGCTGGTGGCTGAGGCAGGGAGGGGTTCCCAGGGGCTCCCCCTAAGAGAGACATGTGGAGGTTGGTTCCTGCTCTAACCCTTATTGGTGCTGATGTAAGCCTGAACCCACTGCGTCCAGGGATGATGCCAGCAGAGGGGGAAGTCCAGCAGCATTCAGAAGATTCCAGCTCTCCCTGACCACAGTGAGGTGCCGAGTCAGCGGACTCCCTCTAGACTTCCCTTGCAAGATAATAAATTTCCCTATTGTTAACACCACTGGGTTTCTTTTACTGCTAGCCAAATGGACCATAACTGATCAAGCTGTCTCAGGGGATGCAGAGCACTGGTCCACTCCATTGCTGAAATGGCTTTTTAGTGCCAGAACTTACAATGATGTAGGCTTTAACTATTCCGTCAAAGACAAAAGCCTCACAAGGCAGCTGAATTAGGTCTGGGCCTCTTGTGAGTGAGAATCCAAGCTGGTCTGTGCGATCAGACAGCATCAGACAGGATCAGACAGCAACTTTGGAGACTCATAGTTGATTGGGGTTACAGGGTCCTTGGTTTCTTAGATGGGTTTTCTGGATAAACTCAATTCCATAGTACTTTTAGAAGAAAGATACATCATGAATTCAAATAACTATAGCCCTTTTCTGTACACCTTTCTATCATGGAAACTTCTAGAATTTCCTTTCTCCTGAGTCTACAGAGAAATCATGGCTGGACACTATTGCAAGCTCACTGGCAGCAAAGAGAAATATTTACAGATGTCATAAAGGAAACCATTGTGGAGACACGTGTCCCAGACCATACCATTATACTGAGAACAAATACCCACGTATAACCACTGGAAGCACACATTCTCTTACTGTCCCAGGTTAGCCCTTCTTCCGTGACACTGTGAAAGAAGCATCAGACTGTTTGCAGGAAAGTTTCCAGGAAATATGCCACTTTTTTGTGGGAAGGAAGAATCATATAGGGATGTGCTACAATGAGCGAGAGATGTGGAAATGTCAGGAAATACCATGAAATGTCATGCACAGTGAACACTACCAAATTTGATCTGTGCATATTTATGTAAAGGGATTATTGATGTATAACAGTGGACAGAGTGCACATGCTGTAGAAGAAAACATCTGTACAGCTGTGTTCGTGTACAATACTGAGTCAGGTAAAACAGGTTCTTCTGCACATTCCACTTGCAGAAGCACAGAGAAGACGGCTGCATTCAGGATGGCGTTCTTCTGACTTCCTAGGAAAGACAGTGTGACCAAAGGGGAGGCACAGCATGGGCACCTAAGTGTGCACTCGGTTATTTTATGTGTTCGTGTGGTGTATTGTAATATATGTGCATAGTCCTGTGTGTGTGTGTGTGTGTGTGTATTGTATGTATTGTGTATATATTGTGAGTATTGTGTGTATGTGTGTTATATATATTGTATGTGTGTCTTGTAGTATATGTGCATGGTCCTGTGTGTGTGTGTGTATCATATGTGTGTGTATTGTGTGTACTGTGTTTATGTTGTGTGTGTATTTTTTTTAAAGATTTATTTATTTATTTATTTTATATGAGCACACCGTAGCTGTTTTCAGACACACCGAAAGAGAGCACCAGATCTCATTACAGATGGTTGTGAGCCACCATGTGCTTGCTGGGAATTGAACTCAGGACCTCTGGAAGAGCAGTCAGTGCTTTTAACCACTGAGCCGTCTCTCCAGCCCGTGTGTGTATTTTGTATATCATATGTGTGTGTTTGTGTATGTATTGTATGTATTATTGTGTGTGTTGTGTATATGTTGTGTTTTGTGTGGATATTATGTATATATATTGTATGTGTGTGTATTGTGTGCATATGTGTGTATATTTTATGTGTGTATTGTGTGTATGTATGTGTGTGTGATATGTGTGTGTGTTTTTATTGTGTATGTGTGTATGTAGAAGCCCAGAGGTTGATGTAATCATGTGTTCTCCTACACCTCTCCTCCTAATTGTTCTTGTTATTACCGGGACAGGATGATAGTTTTGTCTACTCCACACATTCTAGAATAACTTGGAGAGGAACACTGTCTATTAGTTTGGTTTGTGGGTGTACCTATTCGGGATTTTAATTGTGTTAACTGAGTCAGAAGCCCCACCCACTGTTTCACAGGCAGGCCCTGGACTGGTGGAAAGGAGGAGTGAGTTCAGAACTAGCAGAAAGCCATGTGCAGTATGCTTTAGACTGTGGACGTGGCGTGACTGACTGCTTCAAGCTTCTGCTGTCTTTTCCCCACAAAGATGTGTTGCATCCTGGAACTTTGAGCCAAGTAAACACTCTCTCCTGTAAGTTGCTTTCCTTGGGTTATTTATCACAGACCAGACAGGAAAGAGAGGCAGACGCAGATGCTCACTGACCCTGCAGCTCTTCTGACTGGTTAGGCTGCTGGACAGAGGTAGTAACAATGGCCAACTGATCCTACAACATTCTACACATGCAGAGGAGAAGCTTTCCAATATGTTCTCTCCCCAAGCCTTGCTCTGCCAGGAACACAGCACCCCAAATCCCTCACCTGTGGAAATGTGCAAGCGTCTGTGAGAGCAGATCTTCCTCTCCCTGTTTTCTTTGTTCTGTTTTTATGAGTCAAGGTGCAGAACGTGGCCCCGTCACCAGAGGTTGATTAGCAGCCTTTGTGGGCTGCATCTGGCCATTTTCTTAGACATCACTGTCCGTTGTGTGGAACAAATAAAAAATTCTGGGCCTGACCACACCTTCATGAGCCCTAGAAAGAAGGGGAAGTCCTCACAGAGGCCTCGCTGTGATTGACAGCAGTGCCAAGGTGGGCCTAGAGAATGATTGTAAGCCATGGACCTACCGATACATTTAAGGCAAGAGAAGGCCCAGGAAGCTCAAAACAGGCCGTCTCCAACACACCAGGGATGCTCCACTCATTAAAGGTCTTAAGGAAACTTTAGAAAGTCAGTTGTGTCGGATGGCGTTTTGCTGGGGCAAACACGTGAAGGAGTGTTTTCCTGAAGTGGACACAGGTGAAGGCTAAGGCAGCCTCCTGAAAGAAGGTTTAACTGAAGCAGACACAGGAGAGAGGATGCCCTGCTACAGCAAACATGCGAATGGACACAGGATGTAGGATTCCTCACTAAGGACGTGCATGTGAGGTCTGCCTTACATTGCACAGTTGAGCTGCGTTTGTTCTCGGGGTATACTGCAGTTTCTTGCTACTCCTGTAGACTCTGGCTGACTGACAGAGTGATGTCAGCTGAGACAGATGCATGTGCTTAGGCAAGACACATGCTAAGACAAGTCACATGGAGGACACGTGACGTTTGGAGGTATAGATAGGACTCAGTGGACAGTGACAGAGGCTGGACTTGCAGTGGACAGTGACAGAGGCTGGACTTGTTTATAGAGCTAGCTTGGTGGTCTCCAGTCTGTGATGATCTTCGCTTCCCTGACAGAAGTGCATCAGAGAACGTCTCCTGGTGTTCCTCCTGGTCCCTTCTGCTGACTCAAGCCAAGGCTGAGGCCTGGTTGTCTCTGCTAGGTGGTGTCACAGCTGCTGATTCCTGTTTGCTCTCCTGACTCTATAGACTGCTGGTGTATCCGTGAAGTGTTTGCAAGTGGTTAGAGCAGCCGCTGCTGACCTGTGAAATGCACTGCCGATTTCCAGACAACACAGATGGGAGTTGCTCCAAAGAACCTTTCAAAACAGGTCCACTTCCCCCAGACCCTTTCTTTCCCGCTACCTCTGGTGGGTGGTGGACTAAAAGGGAGGTTAAAACACTTAAAAACTATTATTAAAAATAAGGTTTTTTTAAAAAAAATTAAAGTTACAGGTTTCAGTGGCCTTTTCTTTGTGTTAAGAACTCAAAGTATTAACTATTTGTTCTCCTCTCCTAACGATTAAAAGGAAAGACCTCAAATAGCGTTCCAGTGTTTCTTTCTGAATATTTCTCCTCTTCTCCATTTGGGGACAAGAATGTTTATATCTTTGGCTGCCTCCGCTGCTTGTTTAATGTTTGTTTTTGTTATTATCTCGATCCCACGAAGCAGGTTTTGCCTGGGATGATTTGGATGCAGGGGTAAGTGCTCAGGGCATGGAAAGCAACCCTGTTCCCTGGGAGGTTTTGCTCCCATTTTCGTGATTTGGAGTTGGGCGCTCTTCTTCCCCACTGTTCCAGAAGTCGCTCTCCCAGTGTTCTGGACACCCAAGCAGGACTGGTGAGGATGGGGAGAAAGGCTGTGAAAAGTGAGAACTTTTACACATGGCTTTTTTGGGGGTGTCTCCCCTCAAGGTTTCAGTGCTCTATTTCATCTTTTTAAAGACTGATTTACCTTTCTATTCAGGCGTGTGCATTCATGTGCACTTCGTGTATACAGGAGCCCCTGGGAGGCAGAAGAGGGCTGGAGCTGGTGTGCTAGGGGTTGGAACTACCATGTGGGTGCTGGGAACTGAACGTGGGTCCTCTGGAAGATCAGCCAGTGCTCTCAACCTCTAAACAACTTCCTTAACTTTACTTTAAAAGAAAAGGCTCCAAGTGGGACAGACATTTACAAGCTGAACCGTGAAACACGTTCCATGTTCCCATTCCCCCTCCCTGCTGACTATTGTGGGTATTTACTGCTCCTGCTTCTCTTGGGGGAGATAAATCAGCTCCTGTTTAATCCTAACAATGACCCTGTGGCCGAAGGTTCTCACCATTTCCATTTAGGGATGAGCTTTTTTTGTTCATTTCTTCGTTTGCTTTCAAACATGCTTGCAATTTATCAAATGTGCTTAATATCTTAATATTGAAAGTGGTAAGGAGAGGTATAAAGATGGATGGGGGTGGGGCACTCTGAAAAAACAACCATGAAGTCAGCTACCAGCGCCATGGTGTGCAACTTGGGGCAGGGCATGTAGGGTTTTAAGATCAGTTCTTGCTGTTGCATACCAGGTGAACACATCTGTCTTGTTCTTCAACCCCAGGAAGTGCGGAATACTCAGAGTATATATTTTTTTCTTTTCAACAGCTTGCAGGAGCATCTGTGACTCCTCAGACATGAGATGCAGATTTGTCCAGTCAGCAATCTCTCTCACTGAGATCCTTCCTGTTGATTTTCTGGAAGATTCTGAAGGTGACTTCCCAGGCTCGCTTCTCCTCATAAGGTTTCACCAGTGAGCTGGCAAGGTCTTTCTGGGATGCTGTGTTTGTTTTTGGCCCATGAAATCTGTTTCAGACCCAATTGCTGATTCTCCTGTTTGAGGAACTCCTTAAGCTCCGTGAGTTCATTCCTGCTTAGCTCTTCCAAAGTACTACAGAAGGCCAAACTCAGAAAAGAAGGATGCTATCCTGTCTTAAGGAGCACAGATGCTTCTTCAGAGAGATGAGTACCAGGGGGAAGAAACCGACGGGATCCCTCAAAGGAATGAGATATCTAGGCTCATTCCAGTTAAACAAGCAAAGTCTTGTTCAGTGGTCACTTATCCTGTCAATGATAAGTCAGAGCCTTTTTTTTTTCTCTCTGTCTCCTTGGAGCAAACCCCCAATACAGTTCCAGAGATAGTCTGAATACAGGTGAGCTGAGTGTCAGAACACAAGCTTTTACCCTAGGGCAATTCTGTGATCACACATGAAGACAATAAGGAAGACACAGCCTCATCAGATTGCCTCAGCTGAAGTCGAAGCAAACTCTTGGCCGATAATCTCCTTCAGAAAGGATATCAAGACAACATTGGCTGGGGCTGTCTCTAATTCCTGCTGTGGTTCTGGGACATCTGTCTATCTCAGATAGGAAGCTGGGACTGAGCTTAGAGAAGTTGCCTTGATGAAGGTCACAGTCCTGGCAAGACAGAGGAGGGGGTGGAAAAAATTGACCTAGGTGGTTCCCAAATGATGTGGTCTGTGGGATGAAGTCACAGACAGCATTTTGCCGGGTACCTGTGTATGCCTTGGAATGGGTTGAAGCAGGACACAGAGTCGGACTTGGGTCTCTGGACATAGTTTTAGTCTCTGGCCTTCTAGCTCTACTGAGTGCTTGCCGATAACTTCGAAAAACTTCTAAAGACTTTCTTGCTCATTCTGAGGGCAAACCACTGGTTTGGGTGATTAACACACGTAGTCTAAAGACAGGGGATTAAGTGGAATAGCCTGTGCCCCTTCTCCCTAAGAACTTTCCAGCTCTAACATCGCTGCCTGTTAGTGAAAGTCACAAGAAGTTAAAAAAAAAGGATTAAAGTGATTTTAATCTTTATTTCTAAGTTCAATATCTAAAAAATTTCTCTGAGGTCTGTACCCTCCTGAAGGTTCTCCAAAAAGGTTTCTCTAAAAAGTTTTTCTCTTGCTCTCTACAAAGTTCTCTCTGTTCTGCTCTCTTTTCTCCTAATCTTGCTCTCTCTTCCTGCTCTGATGTAATAATGCCTTTGGATCCCCATGCAGTATGATCCTTCCTAGTCTTTTGTACCTTTTCTAGGGGAATAGATCCCTATTCTATTGTGTGGTTATTCTAAGCATTTTTTAAATAAAAGTTCATTTACAACAGAGAATGTTTACACGCATACCTATTAAGTAATTATCTGGCTAGATATTCATTATTTGTCACCAGCTCTACAGGTTCATGGAGAGTTATAGACCCTAACTAAGTTACCATTGAAGTTTTGTATAGATAAACCCAGTCAATATTTTATCTTCTGTGCTACACACATGATAAATTGTTAGTTCCCTTTTTATGACCTTTGGGTAATTGTTTTACAACCTCTTGGAATGTGCTCTGAGTTGTAGATGCCTGGTTTCTATCTCAGAAGCAATTAACTCATGACACTTGAAGACTGGTAGAGTTCTTATTGTAGTTTTGATCATCAGAGAGGACTTAATAGCACTCCTATTATGCAAGAGCTTAATGATTATGAATATAACTTTAGGAATTCTTATAGGATCATCACTAAGTATTAAGAAATCATCTATTTGTCTATATAGCATCATTACAAGACAGTGCATTTTCACGGTTCTGCACCAAAGGGTAGGCCAATACCTAGTGATTGCTATGTGTACTTAATAGCAACAGGACGGGCATATTAATATTAATAGCAGGAATCTTTTCTCAAATGTAATCTCCTCTGTCTTACCTGAGGAATAAATCCATCAAAGTTTTGTGTCCATGGTGGCACCATCTCAGGAAAATCACCTACTAGTTTTTAAGCTTCTCCTAGATGGCTCCTGGCAGCATTTGATGCAGCAGAGAGAAACCAGCCAAACATTCTGAGATGAGGAGTTTGGGGGTGTCATTGAGTTCAATGGAGCCTGTTTCTGTTCTCCCTGCTTAGCTCAGGGAACTGGGGTCCCAGACAACCCATTGGCCACCAAAGTGGCTCTAGCCAAAGACTTGTGGGATTTCTGTCTCTTAAAGTCAAAGATGAAATTCTCAGATCACAAACTGTAAATCTTAGAGAAGTTCATTATTGGCTCCCAAGTGGAAGCCTAAGAGGGAGAGGGGACAGAGTTCCTGTATAGCAGGAAGTTTCCCAGGAATGGGGTACCCCTGAGTAGTTAGTCAGAGGCTTTACAAAGGACTGTGGAAGAGGGTGAGAAAGCTGTGTCTGCAGAGGCTGGTTGACCAGAGCTGCTCTGCTATAGAGAGATAAAGGACACTGGTTACCTTATCTCAGGATCCTTGCTCACTTCTGTATTGGAACTCACATCCTGCTACTAATAGATTAAAACTTTTGAACGCCATTAACTTAGCAGACCACTAGCTTCTAAAACAACTCCAGAGCTTAAGAATGCCATAGATGGTAACTTAGGCTTGTAGAAAAGTCTCCTCCGTTTTGCTGTAACCACTTCTGAGATACCCACTAGTATATTTTAAACTTTGCTCTCTGTGTATTCTGTGAACTAGAAAATGTCATGAAATGGCTTCCATTTCATGGGATTTGGAGTACCCTAAGTCTGTGTTTCCATGATTTGGTGACTCGGGATAAACTATCTCTTATCCTTTTAAGGCGAGAGCTGAGGTGTTTGTTTTTGTTTGTTTGTACCAACAGGATCTAGGACAGAAACTGGAGTGAGCTATAATGACTCAGAGAATGAACTGGTCAGGTTTCTTGGCCCAGCCATGGAGTGTAAGCCTCTGGGCTGTCCAAGCCTCCATTCAGCTCTGGGCATGGCCTCACCTACAGCTTCTAGGAGAGGATTAAAGAGGAGGAATTGGAGACTAGAGCTCCTTTCCATCATTTCTACCTCTGACAAGGACATTCTTAGAGCTGCTACTTTGTGGTCCCTGAGCATGCCTGAACAGTTTCTGTCTTGTCTCATCTGGACCCTTACTGATGGCTTAACACATGGCGGGGCTATTTACAACTGAAACCACAGCGATGGAGAGATTTTCTTCCCTCTTTTGTCTTCTAACATTGAAGCCAAGGCTGTCTTTAGCCGGATGCCTGAGAATATTTCTTACATATGTGTCTGGTTTTATTGAAAAGGGGATAGACTAGGGTCATAGATTTGAAATGCTAATTAGATCTAGTTCCTGTTTCGAGTAAGGACAAGTGCTTTCTCAGAGAAGGAAGGAATTCAAGTGACTGGTGGGAAACTGGGCTGTGCTCAACATCATTACCCACAGGAGAAAAGTCGAGTTTGGGTCTGAAATTAGTAGTTTAAGTGTTTAGAGTCCTCTTATTTAAAAGAAAATAATAACCAATATCCTTGCGGTTGATACCATTGCATCTTAGTCACAGGGGTAAAATAGTTGAGAAAATGACCTCAGGAAATCATAAGAACAGAGCCAGCTACTGCCTGATGCTCACTGCATCCTGGGCACTGTGGCTGCTGCTGTACTGTCCTTTAATGCGTGCCTCTTAGATGCTCTTACAGCTAATCTTGTAATTCTCATCTTCCAGAGGAGAAGACTGAAGCCCAGAGCTCAGGCAAAGAACTGAGCCTGAGGGGCAGAAGGGAGATTTGAAGCTAGGTCGTTTATGATCCCGATGCACCGCTCATTGTCCATTGTGCTTACACGCGCACAGCAGAGAGCTCACTTCCCTCCGTCCAACAGACAGTTTTGTTCCGAGCCTTCCAAAGTGTCATAATTACTCTGTTGTCACAGAACATTTAATATCAACCACCCTCCAGGCCAGCACACACACAGGGGTTAGCAGATGATAAAATCATGTTGGTTTCTGGGGTTTTATATCCATGGCCTCTGATGGTGTAGCTTATAATCTCCTGGAGGTAGCTGCAAGGTGAGTGCAGAACACCAATATGTCATGTCTTCCGCCCTTTTGTCTAAGACATGATTTAGGTCACAGGGAGAGCAGATTCTATAATGTGAGTTTTGTTGAGGTAGCGCACAAATGTACGATTTGTTTAGTTTTTACAACTTTCTAAAGTCCAAACAAGGGCTCCACATACCACACACGCCACTCCATACACACACACACCACATACAACATACCATATACACACACACATACAACATACCACAACACACCACATACACACGCTACACACCACACCTCACCTAACCACACACCACACCATACACACATACCATACACAAATACCACACACACACAATACACACAAACACACACATACACACACACAAACACACACACACACATGCACACACACACACACACACACACACACACTTATCTTTTCTTGCAAGATCACTTAGAGTTGGGAGGAGGATTGAGGTGATAGAGGAGTTCATGATATTCCAACTCATTGTCATAGTGAAGTGAGGACCAAGTAGGGCAGAGGAAGGCAAACCCCATTCTGCCAACTGCATGGCATTAGGCCTCCTTCTGGAGCTGGGGCCTCAAAGAGCAGCACCTTCTCAGGTTTCTCCAGCGCTGATCTCCAGTGTTTCATTGTCCAGGGACCTCTGACGCTTCCCCTGTTGATCAAAAGGCCAGCCCCAGGCAGACTGTCTGTCATAAAAAAGAAAAAAGAAGCTGAATTTGTTTCTCCGCAGATGAGGTGTTTTACCTGAGACATAGCCCAGGTGAGTCTGCTCCACAGTGTGACTAGGAATGAATCACCTTATGAGGTGCCCTGCAGCTGAGGGGAGCACGGGACGCTATTGACAGGATCTACGATAGGGACTAACCTTGTGTCCTAGTCCTGGCAAGTCAGGAAGCTGGAGTTAGAGTTTAAATCCTGGTGTTAGGCTACCTCAGCAACTCCCTTGAGCCTCAGTGCCCACTTTTAAGAACTAAACGTGTGCATGTGAGTGGTCTGCCTGGGACAACCCACAAGGACAGGAGCCTAGCATAACTGTCCTCTGAGAAAATCCACCCAGCAGCCAATGGAAAGAGATGCAGAGACTCTCACCCAAACATTAGACGGAGCTCAAGGGTGTCTTGTAGAAGACTTGGGAGAAGGATGGAGGGACCCAAAGGGGACAGGGACTCCACAAGAAGACCAACAGATTTAATTAATCTGGGTCCTTGGGGTGGCTCCCAGAGATCGAACCACCAACCAAAGAACAAGCATGAATCTAGCCCCCTCACTCACATATAGCAGATGCCCAGTTGGTCTTCATGTAGGTCCCCCAACAACTGGAGCAGAGGCTATCCCTGAGGCTATGGCCTGCCTGCCTCTAGATCCCGGCCCCTAAATGCACAGCCTTGTCTGTCCTCAGTAGGAGAGGATTCATGGGCATGGGGATGGGGTGAGGTGGGTGTTGACCCCCTGGAGGGGAAAGAGAAGGGGAATGTGGAATGGGGGGACGGACTTATGTGAGGGGGTACTGGGGGGAGAGGGAGGGCTGGTGTAGGGTTGTAAAGTACGTGGATTTAAGTTTAAAAAGTAACGCAAGAAACAGATATGGAATCCGCTTACCTCCTGCAGTGCTACTGGGTGGGTGCTGAGCCCTCACCGTACACGGTTTATTATTTTAGTCATTTTGTCTTTCTTTCATGAAAAAAGGAAAATGTAACAGCTTCTCTCTTAAAATCTACCAAGGAAACAGTGAATAGTGTTAGCTCCACCTTGTTTCCCTCTCCACAGTGTCTCCAGGGCAGCCAGCAATGGCTGCTTCACCACGTGGGATTGTAAGCGGGCCCCATCCCACCCAGGGCTGTCTCCAAGCATCCTCTTCTTGCTCAGCTCAATACTCGTCTCCCGTCCTCTGCTGACAGCTTTGCCGATGGCTTCTCTGAGTCCGTGTAAAACCCCGTCCTGCGAAGGCAGACTTTTCCCTTCATCACGTGTCGCGCTAGCGCCGGAATTTTTGTTTGTATTGTTAGCGGTCCACGCGGGCTTTACCGTGATTTGCTTTTGATCACTGTGTGTGTTCCTCCAAAAATCTAGATGTACTTTCTGACTTAGCTTTTCTTCCGTATGGAATGAATATGGAACGGGTTAGGTTTAGCTTCTGTACAGTGAACTGCTTCTCAGGGGTGGAAACGAATGAGCCGGGATGCATCTGGCACGGATGAACCTCAAAAGTCAGGGAGCGTCGCAAAAGAAACCAGACACAGAGATTACATGTAAAAACAAAACAAAACAAAACAAACAAACAAACAAACAAAAAAGCCTCTAGGAACATCAATGTAATTCACAGTGACAGAGAATAGACCAGCAATGGCCTGAGGTCTTAGGTGGGTTGGGAAACCGACTCAAAGGCACACGGGAAACTTCTCATGGTGATGTGAATGCCTGATTGTGGTCCCTGTTATGTATTGTACTTACTTGGCAAAGCTCATTAAACTGTATTATGAACATGGAAGTCTTCCTGCTTGAAACAAAGTTTCAGCAGAGCCAAGCCACAAACTGCTTTTGGTCTGATTGTCTCTTTTTACCCCCTCCCCCCATATATACATGGTGTGTATATGTGTTTATATGTAGGTGGGTGTTTGGGTATTGGCCTGTGGAGGCCTTGGTCTTCCTCCCTCGCTCTCTGCCTTACTCTGAGGGTTGGATCTTTCACTGACCCTAGGAGCTGCTGTGTCAGGGAGTCTGCGACCTGGGGACCCTCTGCTTCTGCTGCTCCCCGTCTGATTGCCGGAGGGCTTCCGCGCCCAGCGGGCTTCTGCATGGGTTCTGGGGATACAAAAGGTCCTCATATTCGCCTGCACACTCTTCACCTTCAGTGCCATCTCCACAGCACTGGCTCTTGTCTTTAATGACACAAGTTGTGTTGCCGCAAATAATAATTGCCGGTTGTACACATTGCAGACCGCAAGGCCTGCAGAGCCTAAAGTATTTTTTTTTTTTGTCCAGCCCTTTTCAGAGAGTTTACTGCCGTTGGTGAGACCACGAGGATCAGACTTACGTCATGCTTTAACGCTTAGCAGCTGTCTGGTGAGCAGTGTGAAGGCCAAGGGACAGGACGCAGATGGGATATTTCAGAGCTTAGGGGGCATGGTCACGGCTGTGACTTCGCCCCCTCGCTCAACCTGGGACAGGGTTACCTCTAAGTGAACTGGCAGAATGAGCCGAGAAATGGAAAGAAATTAGAGATGGCGTGGAGTGCTGTTAGGTACGATTGCGTGGGGTTTACGATACCCTGTAGGTGCTCATGAGATGACCTAGACATGCGGCTCATTACCAAGCACCCAGGATGAACTCAGGGAACAAAGTTTTCTCTCTGTGAGCGCCGCACGGGGCACTGTGACCCCAGAATACCCCAGGTTACCCTGCAGCCGCGCATCGTGAACGATCTGTGTAAAATATTCATCCGAAGAAGGTTCAGAAGGGAAGGCACAGACACTGTTCCCTCTATCGTGAAAGGATCCTTGCCTCTCACTGTAGCCCAGCCAGGTTTTGGAAAATGAAGTGTCGGAGATGGTTTATCAGTATGGATTGAATTAATGAAGGGCCACATGTAAAAGGTGGCACACCGGAGCTCCAGGATGGTGGTGAAGGAAGCCTTCTCTCTCTCCTGTTTCTATCGCTAGTGACTTACAAAGGAAGGATGTCACGCACTTCCGGTCAGGAAAATTTGCCTTTTCGTCTCTTTTGCCATGTTATCAAATTTCCTTCTGCCACAGAGACCAAAGCAAACTACAAGATGTGTTTTCTCCTGCCTGTGCTGTGGAAATGATAGGGGGTGGTAAGGACAGGATGGGAAGAGGGTGTGCAAGGAGCCCACATTCTTCAGGGCTTGGGGGGCTCTTTCATTAGCCAGGAGCTATTGGGGAAGGCGGACAATCCCCCATTGTCAGGGCTGTGCAGTGTCAGGTTTGTTTTTACGCCTGGTGCCTCTGTACACAGCCGCAGTGAGAGCAGTTCAGACGACGCCCGGAGTCTGGCTAGGAGATGCTGGCCTTAAAAAGCGTGAGAAATAATGATGTGGCTTCTGGAAGCCCAGAGAGGCAGCCAGGGTGCTGTGGAGGGTTCTTTCTAATGCTGATATTTGCTGGGAAGTGAGTCAGATGGGTTTAAGGGGGGGCCATTACACGCATGGATACTCCGAGTATGAGGACGGAATGGAAAATGTTCTCCTCTGACAGAAGCACATTTGGCAATAGGGTCTAAGTCACTTTTCCTTCTCTTGGGCTTTTCCCCCCTCCTTTTCTGCTAGGTGTCTTCAGTACTACACACATTTTAAAATTTCCAGTGCCTAGGAGATTCATGGACTTGAGCAAGAGTGTCAAGTAAGGAAGGCTGTGTTTCCCTACGGCTTCTGATGGAGGCCAAGCTGTCCAGATACTCCCATCAGGGCCGATGGCCTATCAGGGCCACTCAGTCAAATGCTGTCACTTCTTTGCTTTTGAAATTTGAGATAGGATGCCATAATGTAGCCTGCACTGGGCCTTGAACTTGCGATCCTCAGCATCCCGAGTGAATGTAACTATGAGCTACCACACCTAATGCCTTAACACACCCTTCCATTTAAGAGCCGTAGCCCCTATCTCTAGGTAGTACAATATCACCACCAGGGCCCAGGAAGAAGGACTTTAAGAGTTGAAGAGTTGAGGGTTGGAGGGGAATCTGTGAAATGCTGTCTCTCAACACCAGGGCTTCTGAGGTAAGGAATTCACAGCAGCCAGGGTAAGCCGTGCAAGGCCTGCATAAGAGCAAAGCCGTCAAGCACCCAGAGTGAACAGAGGAAGGGCCATGAAGCCCCACCCCTCCTCGCCAAGGTGCTGTTGAGTATGGCAAATGGTAGGCGGCCCATATTCCAGGGGATGGCCTCCCACCATGAACAAGCAAGCAAGCCTCATCGAACTCAGTAGGATGTATTTGGAAGCAAGAGGGGGCCATGGGAAGGTGCAGCTTCTGCAGAGATGGGGAGAGGGTGGAGGAGGGGATGAGGTGGAAAGGGTGGGCATGATTAAAGTTTGTTACCTGTACATGGAACTGTCACAGAATAAAGAAAAAATTATTATACACATCTCTTGAGATGCAACCCTGGTCATTGCATACTTAAAATGTCTTTTGTGTTTCTTCTTTTTTTTTTTTTTTATCTGCAACATTGCATTAACCATTGGCAAAATGTACCATACCAAAGGCATTAACAAAACCCCAAATGGGGGGACCAAGAAACAGATTTTGCATGTGTTAATACGAAACGGTGGTTTCTAGCTCAAGGCCTTCCGGGGCCCATCCGTTCTGATGACACTGGACACCCCTGCTTCCTTCCCACCCACAGAGAACCACGACCTACATAAGTAGGAGACCCAATCAGCCATCTAGCCAGTGTCTGATTTACTTATGGTGTGTTGGTCTGATGTACAAGTTGGTTGACTGTGTGACTAATCCCTGGGTTGTCAGAGCTCTTGGTGAAACTGCTAAGTACCCATTTGTTAGACAAGCGGTAATTTGCATGCACTGAGCCTTTGCTGCCAGAGAGGACCCTGCACCCTCAGGAGCGTGATTAGAGAGTCAGTCAGACAAATGAGTCTGAGGGGGGTGAGAATAAGCAACGCAGCCCCAGGTAACGTGAACATTAAAGGAACTGGGCTTTTGTTTGGTGATTGGGGAGGCAGTAACAGGAGAGTGAAGAGAGGCACTGGGGTCCTCCTTTCAGTTCTTCAGCTCTACTCTGCCTCACTGCTTGCATTTTATATTAAGACAAGTTATTGCTCTAGTCAGCTGGGGGTTTGGAGTATCTCGAATGCAGGGGGTATCTGGGCACATCTTTCTGAAGATATCCAGAGCCATTTCACTAGACAGTGTGTCGTGGCTGTCATTCAAGACAAACCCTTCCCTTAAGCTCTCATGTCCCCTCCCATTTCTAGCTCATACCTGCAGCACTTGAAGGAACACGCCGTGCAGGTGGTTTAGTGGTCCGTGGCATGACGGTGTTTCTGGCACAGAGGGTCCTGTGGAAGCTCCCTGTGAGTGCCCCTGATCGATGCCAACATTGGCTTGTTGAATAGACCTGCTTCCTAGAAACTGTCCTTCAGCTGACCCCACAACACATCGTGCACGTTCAATGAAGTCCCTCTGTCCCGAGGGACACAGACGAGAGCTGCCTTTGAAAAGGAGGAGGCTCACCCCCTGAAGGGGATAGAGAACAGTGATTGGTTGGCTCACATCAGAGCTCAGTACCAGACACACACACACACACACACACACACACACACACACAGATACATATACACATACATACACATACACAGATACACACAGATACACATATACACACATACACATGCACACATACACACAGATACACATACACATAAACATACACACACATACACATATACATTTACACACACATACACATACATCACACACATGTACACACATATACACACATACACACATATATACACATACACACAAAACACATACATACACATACAACACACAACACACACATACATATGCACAAAACACACACACATACACACAATAAACACATACAACACACACACACACACACACACACACACACGCATTTTGTTCCCTGAGTTCATCCTGGGTGCTTGGTAATGAGCCGCATGTCTAGGTCATCTCATGAGCACCTTCAGGGTATCGTAAAGCAGAGTGCAGTGCACTGATTTACAGGGGGCATGCTGAGAGAGGGTGGCACATTCAAGTGGGATGTGGGGGGCTGATGAGAGAGTGAGAATGAGTCATGTGTAACAGAAGGGCTTTAATTTGCTGCAAGAAGAATTTCAGGTTAGGCAGAGGGGGATGCTGGCATGGTCAGAGCCCCCGGGGCCGTGTTCCTCCTCCAATAAGGAGATTTTCTTCATTCCAAGATGGACCCAGCCAGTCCCATCTTGTTTAACACAGAAGTACAATTCAGGGGCTAATTAGAGGCTGGACATTTGTGTAGCGGCCGGGTCTGCATAAGCTTTGTAGACTTCTGGAACCGAAGGAGTTGGTGATATGGGGCAGGCCCTGTGCTTTCACTTTCTCTGGTCCCTTTCTGGGAAAGGTGATTGAGTTTTGAATGTTCAGAATACAAAGAGGATTCTAAGGAAAGTGTAACTAAGAAGGAAAGACCTATTGGGGAACAATGAACACTCAGAATGTTGAAAAGAGACTTGACTTTGTTAGTTGACAATCACCACTGTGTATACAACCGCCTAGTGCTAATTTACACAATCTCTGGCCAAGAGAAAGACAGCGGGGGTGGGGCACGGAAAAAAATGGAAGGAAAATCAAATATCCTTAGAATTAATGGCTAAGTATTTCATTTTAATGCACAGAGTATATTTTAATGGAATATAATGCCCAGGGCTGAATGAGAAATAATAAATATTAAATTTGGAAATAGTTTAAAATTGCTTATTATTTTTAAGGATTTGACTCACTGGCAAATTATTTGGGGCAGCTCATATATTCATCCAGCACTCTCTCATGAATGTCTTTTATGTGATTTTCCACTTGACTGAGTTTATTGAGTGTGTGAATAAAGCGTTACATTAATCACAGTTTCTAGCATTGTGTGAGGAGGGTGGCTCAGCACGGGGCAGAGTCACGTTAGCCTTCCATGTTTCTAGGTGTCTGTGAACAGAGGTAGAATGCCTCTGCGTTTTATCTCTGGAAGGACAAAAGATACAGTTGCCACCCTTGGGAGAAGACAGGTGTTGCACCAGGAGAGGTGGGCCAGCTGCCTGTGAGGAGGCTTGGCTAGGTTCAGAGTTGAGCATAACCCAGACAGTTGTCTTTTTCACATTACTTTGTGGCAACAGGATCATAGTGGGAGAGGCGGAGTCAGCATTTGCTCTACTAGGAACTGCCATAGAATAAAATGTCACACTCTTCATAAATCTTGTCAATCATTTTGAGTGTTTCCATTCGATTCAGACTAATATGTGAGACAAATGAGTACTTTCTCAAGGTAAAATAACCCCCTCCCCCAGGGGGCATTTAATTTTCTTGTTAAATTTAAAGTGGAATTGGATAAAGATTGTTACAAAAGAATGAATGGGTAAAATGAAGTATTAACATCAAAAGCACTGAAAAACCAAATCAAACCAAGGTGCACACTTATTAAACCTTTGACTCTATGGAGGCAAATGTGGATTTTCATAACTTGAGGTTTTTCACCCAATAGCCATTATCAATGAATGTGTTTCTCTTAAAAATACAGACAAGCTGGCTTAGACAGAAAGGGGCAATTTACCTGCTTATCACCTGCTTTTAACTGGCAGAATTGTATTACAATTCACAAATGGAGTCAGACGTGGATAGCTATTTTACGGGGTAAGCTGATGCAAAAGAATAAAGCAGACATTCGTCTAGTGCTGTTAGGATCTCATGCTTGCTCTGGGCATTGCTGAGCTCACCACGAGGAGGAGAGAATGAATCTGTTAGAATATGCTATTATTTAGTGTGTAACATCTTCCTATTTCTTAATTATGAAAGTGTCAGTAAAAGCTGCAAGTTCAGTAAATATTTAATGCTTTTGAAAATCTAGGTCTCTTCATGTATCAGACAAAATAGACCTATATATGCGATTCTATCCATTTTGCTTTAATGAAAATAAAATGTGGACAGGGAAATGGAGAGATCACAGCTCATCTCACAGAGTCATGTATTTTTTTTTTTTAAACTGGGATGAGGATCAGATCATCTCAATGCACTGTACTTACAAAAGCACGCTGAAGGGGGCTGGGGAGATAGCTGAGGTTATGAGCACTTACTGCTCTTCCAGAGTTCAATTCCCAGCACACACACTGCAACACATTTCCACAAACATCTGCAATAACAACGTTAGGGGAGGTTCAGCCTCAGTGGCATCTGTACACGTGTGCCCAAAACCCCACACAGACAAACATGCACACATGTGCCCACAGCCCCACACAGCCCCCCCACATGTGCCCAAAGGGCCACACAGACACAAATGCACATGTGCGTCCATATCTCCACACAGACACACACACACACACACACACACACACACGTGTCCATAACCCCAAATAGACATACATGCACACACACACACACACACACACACACACACACACGTGCCCATAGCCGCACACAAACACACATGGATACGTGTGTCCATAACCCCACACAGATACACAGACACACAAAGATACACACAGACACACAGACACACACACAGACATACACACATGTGCCCATAGCCCCACACAGACACACATGGACATGTGTGTCCATAACTCCACACAGACACACACACACACAGACACACACACAGACACACACACACACAGACACACACACACACACACACACACACACACACACAGACATACACACATGTGCCCATAGCTCCACATAGACACATATGAAAACACAATGGAAACAAAGCTGCAGTCACTCAGAAGAAAAGCACAGCAGATTTCTCAATTAAGTGAGAAGACCCTGGGGGTAGTTACAGCCCATGCCTGTCAGAAATATGAACTGAATACTGTATCTGAACCAACGCATCACCCCGTTGATTAAAAATAAAAACAGAAGATAACCTGACCTACGCCTTCCAGAGGCTATTCCAGGACGACCTGACAGCACAGTGTGTGGCCTACAGAAAACTTCTCTCTGAGTCCTTCCGCAGCATCCAGAATGATGGGATGACCCCCTGTTAGTTCTAAGGTTTATGCACACCAACATCTTGTCCCTAGGCATTCCTTGTTCTCTCGCCAAGCCCGAATGAATCAGATTGACATTTACTGAACATATAAGGAACACTATTTCCTTGCTGGGGACCCAAAGAGCTGAAGAATGCAAAATATTAATAATATTTTTTTTAAATCTCAGAAAGTTTGCAATCTGAGAAGTAAGGCCACCAACTAAAAATAAAATGCACAGAAAATGAATCTTTACCCAGAAGACGGGCTAGCAGAGCGGATGTGGCTAATTAATTATCAAAAGAATTCTATAGTGATGAGTAGAGGTGAAGAAGAAGAGAGTCTCCACTGAATGGACATCCGTGGCCAAATGGGAGATGCTGCGACCCTCAGAGGATGGTGGGAGAGACAGGGGCACAGGACAAGGAGAGCAGGAAAACCATTGTCCACAAGCCCAGGCAAGGCCTGCAGACTGCTTTTGTGCACTCAAAGACTTAAGAGTAGATTGAGCATTTTTAAAATGAAAAAAATAAAAAGATTAAAGGAGGATATTCTGTAACACAGAGGAATGTTGTGGAGTGGACACTTCAGTGTGCTTAAATTTAGTTTTACTGGCACATAGCCACGAGCCATTTGTTTATGTCTCCGACTGCTTTCCTGTAGCAATGGAGTTGTGACAGAGACCAAATGACTTGCAAAACCTAATATTTACTGTCTGGCTTTCTACTGAGAAGCCTTGACCATCCCCGATGTAAGAGGATCCTGGGAACAGCGGCGGAAAGGAAAGGCAGGCATACCGGTGTGCCATGCTTTGGACATAAAGGAAACCACTGGAAGTATTGCAGATAGGAGCCGGCTGGCCGTAACGAGGCTCATTCCGTGGGCTTCCCTGAGCCCCTCCCTGACCCTTCTTTGGATCGCTGTCGACCCCGTACCTTTCCTAGAATAGCATAGAACCACACACAAAATCGGACAGTGGAAGGTGAATCCCCAGACATGAAGAATTACCAGAAATCTTTGTCCTTCCCAGAGGGTTTGTGACACCAAGTTATTTCAGAAAAAAAATAAAAATTAATGGTTTCCTCAAGACGCTAATTGCAGGAGTAGCTCAGCAGTGAGACCCTCTCCTGTAGGTGGTTCCATCAGACCCACCACGAATGCACTTTAAATATTAAGTTCCCCCCATAGTATTTTCAGGGAGGCACGTTGCAGGGATGTTCCCAAGAGGAGAACTCTAAGAGCAGTGTAACCAAACACACGACAGCAAAACACACTCGCGGTAAAAGAAAATATCATTGGGAAACTTGCTGAGAGAGTGATAAGACTCAGGTGATGACGGAGCTTTGGAGGAATCCAATATCGACCAAATTTAAATGGCCAGGTCTGCCGGCCATATTTACTTTAAATTGCTTATATTTAAAAAAAGAATCCTGGGGGAGGGTTCTTCAAGAAGATCAAACCTGCATAAAAGTTGCATTCCTCTTTCTATGTAATGAAAATTATGTAAAGAGTATTCTCTTTAGACCTCTACCTTTTAATAGGAAACAGATTTCTTCCCGATTAGTTTATGTGAAAAATAGTTTTTGATTTTTTTTTTTTTGTCATTTGAGAAAAGATGGAAACGTTTGTTGAGGAGGGTAGAGACGGGGCTGGAGAGATGGCTCGGAAGTTAAGAGCACCGGCTGCTCATACAGAGGACTTGAATTCAGTTCCCAGTACCCACGTGGTGGCTCAAAACCACCAGTTATTGCAGCTTTGGGGCACCTCTTCTGACCTCTGTGGGCACTGTGCACACATGTAGGAAATGCTCACATGCAAGCATGACTCTTTATACACATGGAATAAACAGCAGTATAGTACCATAAACAGGTGACTCAAAGATTCAGCCACATGTCCTTGGGTACACATAACCATGTGTCTGGATGTAGACAGAGGAAGTACATGCTTCTGGATGTGAAAATGTAAGGGTGAGGTGGTTTCTAGAAAAAGCCATTTCCTATGCCGACCTGGAATGGAAGAGAATGATTTTCTCATAACATGTCCTAATGGATCTTCCAGTCAGCCCTGATGGAAGTGTGATTTATGTAGAGGAGGACAAGGAGAATTTTATTATATCTGGAATTCATTTAGCATCTTTACATGGGAAAAGTTTGAGGCCAATTAAAACCTTAATAAATGACCCTGTTGAATATAAATATATTAAATTAATGTGTGTGCAGGGTGAAATTGGAAAAGTTATGAGAGTCTGCCTTTTAATTCTATCAGGGAACTGTATGTCATAACTCTGAGAATTACTTGGTAATGGAGCTGTTTATAATGAAACAAAAATGAATTTAAATGGCCAAATTTAACTCATGACTTCTGATATCTCAAGAGTCCTAAGGCATGCTCATATCTCCCTGGCGACAGGCCAGGTTGAGCTAAAAGATAGAAACCAAAAAGATATTAGTGACCTCACGCTCTCATCACGAAGGGAAGTTGGCCCCTTGGAGAAGTAGGACAAAGGAAGAGAGTCTTTGGTGGAGGTAATTTTTGTGGGGAGAAGGTGTAAACAGTCCGACTGTGGGGTGAGATGGTTAGTTTTTTTTTTTTTTTGTCAGCTTGACACAAGGTAGAATAACCAGGAAGAGGACACGTCAACTGAGGAATTGTCTCCATTGTATGTTGGCCTGTAGCCAACTGTGTAGGGCATTTTCTTGATCAGTGGTTGATTTGGGAGGACCTAACCCTCTGTGGGTGGTCCTACATCTGGGCCGCTTGAATAAGAAGGCAAGCTCAGCCTGCCTGGAGGAGCCAGCCAGTAGGCAGCACTCCTCTGGGGCCTCTGCTTCAGTTCCTCTCTCCAGGTTTCCTGCCTTGAGTACCTGTATGGACAGACAGACGTTACTCGCTAACAGGCTGTTACAGGGAAGTGTTAGCCAAATAAACTCTACCCTATGTTGCTGTTGATCATGGTGTTGATCACAGCAAGATAAAACCTAGGGTGGGGTTTGCCCAGACGGGGCCTGCAGAGCCCTTGACAATGTACGTCCCAGTGGTTGGGGTTTGAGAATGCAGGACGATGCCTCTGCTCTGCACGCGGTTATTAGGATCTTCTCACTCGAGTACCCACGGAAGGCTCTGCATCTTCATGTGGCTCTCCAGCGCTTCTGTGATAGTTGCTTAGTTACTGTGACAAAAACAACTGTGAGAAAGAGCAACTTGGGGAAGAGAGGGTTCATTCTGACTCAGAGTTTGAGGGTAGAGCCCGTTGTGTGTGGGAGACCAAGGCAGCACCTGGCTTGAGACCACTGGTCACACTGTATCCATACTGAAGGGAAATGAGTGCTGGAAACCAAACCTGCTTTTCCATTTCCACCTCTTCTGGAACCCTATCCTATGAGACAGCCCTGCTCAAACTCCCGGCAGTGCTTCCCTTCTAGGTTAAACTTCTGGACATTACCTCTAGACCACAGATTCTCAATCTTTCACAGATATCACCCAAGACCACAGGAAATACTTGCATTATGACTCATAACAGTAGCAAAATGACAGTTACAAAGTAGCAAAGAAATGATAATGTTATGGTCGGGGGTCACCAGGCCATGAGGAACTGTGGTAAAGGGTCACAGCATCAGGAAGGTTGAGAACCACTGCTCCAGACAGACTCAGACGTGTGCATTCATGGTGATTTCAAATCCAGCCAAGCTGACAACGAAGGTTATCTGTCCCAGTATCTTAGAAGGTGTAGACACTAGTCCAAAGTTTCCTTACAAGCAAACCCAAGATGATATTGTGAACCCAAAGAGTGTTGAGTTCCCCAAACACTGGCCAGTTGACTGTGGTGTATAAGATGGCTGACTTCTAAGTTCAATGTCCTGTCCCCATGGTGCTGGAGGGTCAAATGAAGTAGAACATCTGACCGCAGGGGGCTTTTGTTTTATTATTAACAGGTGCTCTTGGATTTAGGTTACATAACTTAAGAAGCTGGAGAATCAGATTATACCTGTAGACTAGCCTAAGCTATTCTTGATGTTTGGCCCAATTTAAAACAAAAATATCCTGGTTACATTTTCCTACCTACCCACCTCCTACAAATCTGGCTGTATCTCCATCCTCTGGCAGATTCAGAACCTGTCTTTATTTCTAACCCAAAGCTTTTCTGCGCAGTCCTTCCAAAACAACAGTTGTTAATCCTAATTTATAAAATTCTAGTCTAGGTTTATCCTAGCATTTCTTGCTTTTGACTTTAGTACGTGAACCACTACTCCTTGCTATACTGGGTCATAACCTATGAATGTTGATAAAAATCTAACATTTGGGGAGTGGGGAGGTGGTGAAATTAGTCAAATGCTTGCTGTTCAAGGACAAGGACCTGTGCTTAGAACCGCAGAACCCACATAAAAAGCCAGGCATGGTGGTGTCTGATTGTACCCCCACTCTGGGAAAATAGAGACAAGGTGCGTTTCTGGATCTTGCTGGGCAGACAGCCTCACTGAATTGGTGAGAGATCTTGTCTCAAAAAATAAGGTGTGGAGCAGTGATTCTCAAACTATGTGGGTTGTGACCCCATTTGGGGGTTGCATATCAAATAGATACCCTGCATATCAGATACCTGCAGAGTTACAGTTATGAAGTAGCAATGAAATGATCTTACTATCAACATGAGGAACTATATTAAAGGGTCGCAGTGTTAGGAAGTGTTGAGAATCACTGGTGTGAAATGATAGAAAAAGACACTTAACCTCAACATGTATGCACACACGAGCATGTACACACATGTACGTATACACAGAGACAAGTGCCAGTTCGGATGTGAGTGGTTGGCTGTTCAGTTGAAAAGCCATGTCAGGTAGGGGGGATGGAGCACCTTCACCACGTCCTTGCTGACCGTGTGTGTTACGTCTTCAGCCGCAACATTGCTCTGAGACCCCCAGGATGAGCAGAGTCACCCTCTGCCTCAGCTGTGATCTTTCTTCGGCAGAAAGTCCGATTCTCTAAATAGCTTTTTATCATTTAAGAGTGGTCATTGTGCTGGGAATTGAGGTGAATGAACTCCTCTGTAATGCTGCTAAGGCAGAGTTAAACATACAGACTGCCATATAAAGATTAGAGAGAAGCCGAGAGACTCGGTTAAGTTCACCAAGCAAGGAAATGCTCATCAGTTTGGTTCACCAGAGTCCACTGGCCCTTCCCAGGTATAGTGCAGGTTTTCCTGAGAGAGAGAGAGGGAGAAGGGGAAGGGGAGAGGAGGAGGGGGATGAGGGAGAGGGGGAGAGAGGGGGAGGAGAGAGAGAGAGAGAGAGAGAGAGAGAGAGAGAGAGAGAGAGAGAGAGAGAGAGGTGTGCTCAAACCATCTTTTCTTCTCCTTCCTCCCCCTCATCTACTTCTTCTTGGAAGGGGTGCTTTTTTATTTTTGAGATTATAATTGTTGTTGTAAAAATATATAAAATAGAAAGGAGTAATTGTCTTTTACACCGCTAGGTCCTCACTGCGGTGCCCCAAGATATCTGCTAGATATCTTGGCAGAAACACAGCCCAGCCGCACACTTTCTTACACTCAAACCCTCACATAAAAGAACACACAACACAATAATCCTAGATCCAATTGGTAAGATACAATTGCCCACTTAAACATACAAAGCCCGGTACCATCCATCCCTTGAGAACATTAATAACAACCTGCAAATACACAGAGCAGAATCTTAACATCACCTGCCATGGCTTCTCCCCTCTCTCCGTCTCTCCTTCTCCTCCTCTCTTAGTCTCCTCCTCTTGCTTCAAACTTCTCTCCCGCCCATCCTTTCTCCTCCTCCAATGACAGGCCTCCTTCTATCCTGTACCTGCCTCACCTGTGACATCATCCTACATATAATTACAAAATTTCTCTCTTCTCTTTCGTCCCCACACACCCTGTTCTTCAAATTCACGGCCTCTTTAAAAGAACCCAATAGTTGTATACATATAATAACCTATTCAATCCATACGTTACCTTGTATGTCTACAGATTTTCCTTCGTTGTTAGCAGTTTGCTCCCTGTGTCATCTGTCTCTCATATTTTTCCTCTTTACTATGATTGATGATCTTGCCCTGATAGCACAGACCACAAAAAACAATCTCTTATTGCTAGTAGGTCTTGTAGTAATTTAAAGATTTCTTTCCCCTCTAGTTAATCAGATTAATAAAAACTTACATGAATGAATAAGTGAACAAATGAATGAATGAATGAATGTGGGGTCTAGAATAACTTGGTGTGCAAAGGTACTCGCCTCCAAGCCTGACCACCCAACTTCAAGCTCTAGGCCCAATTGGTAGAAGTTATTCTCTAACCTCCATGTATACCTGGTGATGTGAGTGTCCTGATGAAAGGAATAAAAATGTCTGCTGAGTTTTCCTGGCCTGCTGTCCCACTTAGGGTTACTATTGCTGTGATGAAACACCATGACCAGAAGCAACATGAGGAGAGGACAGGAACCTGGGGGCAGGAGCTAATGAAGAGGCCACGGAGGGATGCTGCTTGTTGGCTTGCTCCTCATAGCTTGCTCAGTCTGCTTTTTTACAGAACCCAGGACCACCAGCCTAGGGTGGTCCCATCCACAATGGGCTGACCCTTCCACGTCAATCACTAAATTAGAAAATGCCCTACAGGTTTGCCAACAGCCTGATCTTATGGAGTCATTGTTTTTTTCAGTTGAGTCTCCTGTCTCTCTGCCGATTCTAGCTCGTGTCAAGTTGACATGAAACTTGCCAGTGCACCTGCTAAGACCATTTGTTAAAGCTGCAGTTTAAAGTATGTGATCTTCATCAAATCGTACTTGTAAAATACATGCCCCTCGGAGGCAGAGGGAGGGAGAGAGGGAGGGAGAGGACAACAGAGCAGAGTGCAGTCGCCCTGGAGACAGACAGAGCTTGCCTGAGCACAGGCAGTTTGAACAGGGCTCTAGTCTCTCCAGTATCTTTCCTGTGATTCCTCCTGGCTCTCTCGGAGTGTTGAATGTCCCCAGCAGCAACATAACATGCCAATTCCCGTGAACAATTCCTGTCTGTTGGTGTGTGAGCCATCTCATGACCCTCAGTCGCCCTCAGGTCACATGCTTCCGGTGCTGTGCAGGCCAGCTAATCTGCCAAGGGAGATTACTTTAGGGTAGATGTTTGGGGGTGGGGTGGGTAATTTAAAGACTTCCATGACTACCGGGCTGCAGAAATTCATGCATCTACAGACTTTTCCTCCCTCTGGGCATGACCTCTCCTGATAGAAACGCATGTTCTCTTAGCAGGGCTGCTTTGAGAGGCAACCTTTCCTTATTGTGTGTCACACACACAGTTCACTAAGGACCAGAGAGGACCACGTTCCTCTTTGCCCACGTCACCTCTCGGACAAATGTGGCACAGTGCGCTTTAACATGACAGTTGAAGGTGGATAGTTGAAAAGGACCTCCAAAGATGTCCAGACTTAAGAGGAAAGCTAATATGTAACTTGGCTGTTGAAATTTTAACTGAGTTCTCTAAATCCCAAGATTGTAGTAGTGAGTAGCAAAGTCCTGTGTATCATACTCTGTACATACGTGTACACACGTGAGCATTTTCTTTATACACTGTATCTTTAGGTATATAGGCATTTCAGGAACAACTTGCAACAGAAAACAGCATTCACAGCTGCATATGTTTTTGTACCCAATATGCTACACATGCTGTGCACAATGCCAAATTCTGTGACGATTATGGCTTCTTTTTTGGACACGAACAGTTTCCATTCTTTCAGCTAACTGTTTGTGCTTTCAGATTGACAATCAGTCATGACAAGAGAAGCACACCACAGAATTCTGCAGAGCCAAGGGCTTGCCCTGGGCACTTCCAGCTGCTTTCGAAGAATCCTGTGATGGGCCCCATGCCTGCGTAGGGGTGGTGCCAAACAAAGCTAACTTTTTGGAAAGTGTCACAGTTGTGGGTTCTCTGATGGGCGAGTGCAGCTGAAAGGGCCACCTTTTGTCGTCAGGTTATGAAAATCTGGGTCTGATGCAAGCCGGGCTTTGCATACCTTCATCTACAGAAGGGTTTGGGGGGGGGGGGAAAGGCTAGGTAGTAGCAGCCGTGGAGTAGCAAGCAGTTGCGGGCTGCACTGAGGGCACGTGACTAGGGGCGGGGCCTCGTGTGGCGCCAGCCAGTGGCGGGGCTCGGGGGTGGGGCCTGAGCGCGCAGCTCCCGCGGCCCGGCTCGCTCTGCGGGAATGTGGGCTGGAGTGGTCCAGCTGCGGGGCCGAGGTGCAGCGAGCCACAGGGTCGATCCATAGCGCCATGGCCTGCATCCTCAAGGTAACCGCTCGGCTGTGGGCCGCATGCGAGCTCCGCCTGCTGGGTGCGCAGAGGCGTGGAGCCCGCCGCGGTCCCGCCGCATCCTCAGCCCGCCCGTCTCTTCCTGGCGTCGGCTTCCTTTTTGTTCCTTTGGCCAAGGCATCTGGGTGGGAGACTGCAATGTGCGTTGGGCACAGACTCCTTGCCTGCGCTGCTGCCGGCTGGCTCCTGCCTGGAAGGAGCTGGGCAGGGAGCGCGCGGCGGCGTGCCGAATGATGGGTATAGCAGGCGGAGCAGAGGGTGCTCGGAGCCTTGGGTCAGGGCAGCCCGCGGCCTGTGGGGGGCCGTGGGCTGAAAAGGAGTGGCCCGCCATGGGTGAGGGGCGCAGCGTTTGAGAAGAGGAAGAGAGGGTGCAGAGAGTTCTCAGCCTTTGGTCCTGGGAACACATAAACTTCTGGGTCCACAGGTAGCCCTGTAGGGATGAGTTTTCTGGGGAACTAGTTCGATGCGCCCGAGACTTCAGTTGGAAAAGTTCATTGAATGGAAATAGGTAGAACCTTGGACTTCCTTAAGCTCACATGTGAACAGACAACACGTACTCAGAGTCCAGCCCTGTTTCACTGAGTTCCTTCGAGTCCTGGTTCATTCCTAGTGCCTGCCTTAGCCACAGGCTTGAAGACTTTGGGTTGGACCTACTTGGTGAGGACTTTGCCTAGGAAGATTCGTTTCCAACTCACTGGGAAAGTTCACTCCTCAGGCTGTTCTGTTTTTTCCTTACTGCAGTTATTCATTTGCCCAGTCTGACTTCATGGATCAAAACATGAGCAGCATAAAGGCTCCCCCATCTCTGAGAGGAAAAAGGTGTTTGGTTCCCAGCCCGGCAAAGGTGCTGTGTGACCAAGGGCAACACAGATAACAGTCCTGTGTCCTTGATACACGTGCTGTGTAGCACTTGATACAGGATTGGGCTGCTGTTGTAGTTGTTCCAAGTCATCCTTACCTCACCCCACCCCCCGCATGAAGTGAGGCAGCAGACACTTCCTCTGACTGACTTTCCTGAACTTGCTGTTTGTGTTGGAGTGCTTTTCGGGATGTGGCCAAGGGTGGCAAAGTCAGGAGGAAGTAATCCATCGATACCACAGAATACAACTTGAACTCACAGGAACTGGAACTAGGTCATAGCATCGTCTCTATTTATTTGTGTCATTTGCTAAAAGGAAATTGAGGAGCTTGGCCTGTACTGTTGTTGGTCGTGTCTTTATTGGTTTCTCCCTTGCCATGTATCTTCCGTCTTGGTGTGTATGTGTGATCTGGTGTGGTGCTGGTGATTGGACCCAGAGCCTTACAAATGCCAAGCACGTGTGTGGGGCCATATCCCCAGATCCCTGGAGGCATCTTTAGTGCTAATCCAAAGACACACATAGATCTGATCTAATTCTGTACCTGTCGTTCATCACACAGAGGCCCTGCCACAAGCCACTCCTTATTTGCCTTCAAACCCTAACCATGAATGAAGATGAGCAAAGATCAAAGGTATTCGTCTGAATTCTGCCTCTGCCTCCTGTCACCTGCGTGGCCTCCTTGGACAAGTTACACTTCTCTGAATACTAATTTCTTCAACGGAAGATCAAGACAGTCACATATACTTTGTCAAGCTGCTATGGAGATGGCTGAGTAGGGAGGGGAAGGACTTAGGGGGGTACAGGTGCATAATGCCACTGCTTTCCTGATGTTGAGTAATGATGAGTTAGTTACGACATTCCGAACCCTCAGTCTTCCCATAGGATATAACCTGGTTCCTTCATCAGCCTGAAGGGCCAGTGTTCTTGTTCGAAACTCCACTTTTTAGGCAAAGAGTCTTGAGTTTCTTAAACTCAAAGTTGAGGACAGAGTGGACCTGGATCCCAACTCAAATCTTACACTGTCTTCCCACTTTGAAACTATTCTGAGGGGACTCCAGGGGTCCTTATACTGTTCAATTCCTGCTACCCATGGGCGGTGGGGTGCATTTAAACATTTTTTCTTTTACCTTTTTAGTGGTAACCTTGTGCAACATGGTGTCATGGTCTGTAAATGCACTGGGTCACATTCATGCCCAGATCACGTTCATGGTCATTCTGGGCTACTCTTGCCTGCTGGGTGCAGGCTGGACCTACTTGGTCCTAGATGGTCCCTGAGGATCCTGGTAGCCTGTGCCATCTTTAGAAAGCTACACTAGGTGGAATGGGGAGCACACGTTCTGAACAGGAAGAACTCCTTCTGTTCTGTGCATTTGATTTTGACCCCTCTTCTTCCAAAGTATAGAGAAATGTGTAAAATTATTATAATTGATGTCAACAGTGTTGTAGCAAACAGAAAATGATAGACTTCTTTTTGTTTTTAATGAGGTTTTTTTTGCCACACCCTGAACCTAGTTGGGTATTGGAAACAGCCTGGCCCGATGATCAAACTGTCAAGGGGCAGATTAGTAGGGGAACAGCATATGTAGCATATGCATTTTATCTGTTGTTCATGGCCCTCTGTGTATGTGTGTACATATGTAGCCTTCCTCCTGTGTATGTATACATATTTGTAACATACATAAGTAAATTATACATACAACGTGTGTGTGTGTGTGTATAGTTTACGTCTTCCGTGTGTGCATATATATATACATATATATATGGTTTATGTCTTGTGTGTATGTATATGTGTATATATGTACATATACATATATATATACTTTATATCTTCTGTGTGTGTTTGTGTTTATATATATTATATATTTATGGTTTATGTCTTTTGTGTGTGTGTATGTGTGTGTGTTTATGAAATACCCACAGAAGGGGTGTGCTGGTTAGTTTTTTTGTGAACTTGACACAATCCAGGGTACCTCCCTCGAGAAAAAGCCTCCATTAGATAGACCTGATTAATGCGGAAGGGCTCATCTCATTGTAGAGGGTGGTATAAGAAAGCTACCATGGTTGGCCAGGCCATGGGTAAGCAATGTTCCCCAGTGACCTCTTTAGTTCCTGCCCCCAGGTTCCTGCCTTGAATTCTTGCCCTGATTCTTTCGTTGATGGACTTATAAACTATAAAATGAAATCATTCCTTTCCTCCCCAAGTTGTCTTTGCTCACGGTGTTTCATCACAGCACTAGAAAGGAAACTAAGACAAGGGGTTGTTAGGTCTGAGGGTTAATATCCCATTTTGCCAAAGAGTGATATATTCTGAAGACAAGATAAGACAAGAAAGGGGCTTGGGCTGTATGTTCTGAGAGCCAGGGAATGACAGGGAGAGCCATGAGGAATGACTTTTCTTTGCGTGTATTTATCTGGGTCTTGACCCTCTAATGATAAGAGTGTTCTGTTCCTGGCATGGGGAAGGCGTGCTTTTCAGACGAGTGTTTTGCAGAGTAATATTGCTTACCTTACCTTACTCTGTGGAGAGTGAAATGGCCAGGGGTTTTGAAAGGCACGGTGAGAGGCATGGTGGTTTACTGCAACAGACCTTGCCAGGGCACAGCCAAGGCCACTTCCCACTGACTGTCAGGACCAAACAGGATCTACCATGGTGGAGCTGGTGTTTTAGAAAGGTAACAATTGTGGGCAAAGACCTTCCTACCTGGGAGAGCACCATTGTGTCTCATGGCTGCCTAGACAAGAAGGGGAGTCTCTAAGAGGAAACGCTGGTGTCTGGCAGCTGACGGCGATCTTTTAGGGACACCGAGATGTTCTATGGAGGCACTGTGCAGGCTGAGGGCCTATCCGACCCTGAGTGGAACCCATTCTCCTCACAGAGCTGGGTCCGTAAGAGTCACTTAGGTTGTGGAAGACACAGGCTTGTTTCACATTGCCAGGGCACTGAACACAGACAAGTGGGGTTTAATTATGTCTCCGCAACCTGCTGATTGAAGTTCTCCTTTAATGTTTAATTTATTACTGCCCCGGTTTCCAAAATGGAGGTGACCCTGCACCTCTGAAAAGGCCATCGTAAGGGGAAGTGGCATTTCCGTGTGCAGGTTATTCTGCAGGAAATGGTATTCTCGGTCTAGTGGGTGCATTTCCTGCCTTCATTAGGCTGCGTTTCTCCATCGCCTGACTACACAGTGAGCCCTTAATTCTATAGCCACTGTATTCGCAGGGTCAGGTCTCCAGGCTCTCTGCCGAATGCCCTGCCTTTAGCTGCCCAAGCCTCTAAGGAGAGAGATAGGAGAGGATCCTGCGGGATATTCAAGTCTTTAAAATTTACTAGACAAGAAAAGTAGCCACTTAATTTGCAGTTCTTAATGAAGTTAAAATTCACATTTCTAGTAGCCATTGATCTTTTCGGTGTTACACAAACTTCATAGTTCTATGTAAACAAAAAATGGTTTCTGTTTTCTGCTATGATTTCTTCCTGTGTTGACCAGGTACTTTTTGGGCACAGTATTTCGTACACTTGTGATATGTGACAAACATGTAACACATCTTTGTCGAATTGCATTGAGTTCTGTATGTAGCGCTGGTGTGGACACCAGGCGGACTGTGGCCATGGATACTTGGGAGTTACTTCTGACTTGAAGATTATGCTATTTCCCTGTTAATCAAACCTATGAGCATGCAATAGATACTAAACGCACCACGGATGCCACAGTTACCTGCCCTTATAAATGTAACCAGTTGATAAGAATTTGCATAATTGTGATGCAACGTTACAAAGTTACTATCTCCTCACTCAGACTTTTCTCCCCCTTCCCCAGTCTGAATGCTCCAGTTTTAATTTGGGAGAAACTCTGGACTCTGCCCTATACTCTCGTTCTCATCCCAGAGCCTTGCATTTCCTCCGAGATTTACTGAGCCTCCTTTCTGGCAGCTCCTTACAGTTTTCTGTTTTCCTCATTGTCCTACAGAGCAGAGCTAAGGCGCAGTACCCACAAGCCCTTCGGGGCTTTAGGTCTTATCTTTGCTCTGCGAGTCACTGGTGGTAACCAGGCTTAGCGTGTCCACCACATTCTCTCAGAATCTGCTTCCTGTCTTCATGCCTGTCTCTCCACTGCTCACACACTCTTGGCCTCCACACACCCACATGGACCTCAAGTCTGGGCAGCCTGGGGATTATGAGGGTGTTGAGGTCTGGGGTCCCAGCTATGAGACCTAAGCCTTGGTCCCCTTAACTCTGAATTGGGTATGAAATAGACTGGAAAAGCGACTTTCTATGAAGCAGGAACTTAGCATCTATAAGGTTCTTGTGACCACAACTGTCAGCTCGGGTTATTTCCATGATGTTTTCTGCAGGAAATCCCCCATCTGACCTCTCCAGCTAGAAAATTTCTGCACTCTGCATGAGGAGCCCCAGGAAACCCTACTCCTTAAGTAAGAAAGACAGTCTGTCTAATCCATTTGTGAGGGCACTTCTGACCCCTGCCCAGGCCAAGCCTTGGTTCTGGAGCTGCCTGACTGGAGAGGTGTTTTTACAGTGTGTGTTGGTGTACTCTGGGGAATAAGTGTTTTCTGGTGTGAGCATGCCAAGTGTTGATGTGCGTGTGTGTGTGTGTGTGTGTGTGTGTGTGAGAGAGAGAGAGAGAGAGAGAGAGAGAGAGAGACAGAGACAGAGACAGAGACAGAGACAGAGACAGAGACAGAGAGACAGAGAGAGAGAGTACACTCTGGGGGATGGGAGGATGAATATGCACACTCTGTGTGTAAGCATGCCATGTGTATGCACATGTGTGCATGTGTGTGTGAAAGAGAGAGAGAGAGAGTCGTGTGTGTGTGTGTGTGTGCGCACTCTGGGGACTGGATATGCACGTTCTGGATGTACTTTCTGAGGCTGACCCTCAGAAAGTGTGAGTGGCAGGCATAGGCAGTACTTTTTGGATTAGTGTTGACAGTAGCAGTCGGCCATTTATTGGACAGCTGAGGTTGCAGAAGTGGCGGGAGCGAGGTTGACCCCAGGCCTGCGTGGCCGTTGGAAGGATCTCTGATGTTCGTTGGCAGTAAAGGGATTGATTTCATGGGGGACTATCTTCTACCCCAGGCCCACTTGGCGGGGGACTGTCCTCTCTGCACATGTTGTTTTGATTTGTGCCTTCCTCAAAGCTGCCTTGTGCTTTTGGAACTAGGGGAGGGGAAGGACGGAGAGACTGGGGAGGATGGAGGAGGTGGTGATTCAGTGTCTGAAAGCGAACAGCCTCTGGATTGGGGCAGGTGAAGCCAGAGTTCAGCCCATGTGCTAGCAATTTTGAGGGAGGGAGGGAGGGGGTAGAAGCTTGTGGGAGACAGGAAGGGGGTGAGAGAGTGGGGGATGTGATTGAAGGAAGAAGTGGGGGAGAGAGAGGGGTGGTAGAGAATTAGAGTAACTCAGGCCCCTCCAAGGCTCTAGGAAGAGACTTCAACATTTTTTTTCATTTATGTTTACTATATATATTTATTAAATTTATAATATATGTGTTATATATTTAAATAAAAGGCCACATACAGGTTCAGGTTCTTCCACTCCTGTCTGCCCGAGGTAGCATTGGAAAGTCAATATTGAACTCTGATGGCTCTATACATGCAGGGAGCAGAACCAGCTCACACTGTTACCGAAGGCTGCAGCCTGCCTCCCAGCCGTGGGCTGGTTTTATGGAAGGGGCTTAACTCGGAGGAAACCCAAAGCCCACTATTGACTTTCAAAGATAACTAAGTCTCCCCGGAAGGAAAATCTGTAGCTGTTGGTATCCACCTGAGGATGGACACTAGGTAATTCCTTTTTGTTTCCCGGCTTCAGGTGAAGTGCCGAGGGGCCTTTCCCTAAGTGGAAAGAGGACAAATGACCAGAATCCCCAAGAGGCCCATTATTCAGGCTGTGGATGACCCAGGCCTGTTAGTGTTCAGCTGTCCTGTTGTATACTTTTGATGTGTTTCCCCGCCAGTTAGTGCCTCGCTAAGCCAGGGAAGAAGGAGAGCTGAGTCTCAAGTCCATTGGTTCTGCTTTTCATTAACAGCTCTCTAAAGGGTCAGTAGGAAGAGGGCAGGAGGGGACGATGGGTGTGTAGTCACCATTGCTGCCTGTCCTTGATAAAACAGGAGAGCAGCCTAAGGATCTCAAGAGGGTTTAAGGAGCAGCAGCCTCTGGGTAGGTGACATTCCTCCAGACTTCCTTTAACGCCAGGTCCCACATCTCCAGCCACTATTTCATTTCCTGCATGATGGAGAGGATAGGCTGACCACATATGGTCCCTGACAAACAGTGGTGGTGGGGGGTGGAGTTAGCCCCTGAAAAAATTTGCTGGAGAGGGGGTGGGAGAAGTGGCATTCTGTTCTTGGAGTCTTTCCAGTGTGGTATAAAAGCCATGCATGGACACAAGTAAACACAAGTCTACACTCTGACCCACTCTTTTGTGACAACTTTTCCTGGACAGATGCAGCACACACATCTCCTCGCCCCACATAGGGAACCCATCCATGACAGACCTAAGTATAGATGCCACTGTTGGTGAACCAGTGAGCTTTATCATGGTTTTTTACAGGAGCAGAAATGGCTCAAAGTCAGCTGCATTATCAAAGCCCACCCAGCACAGGTGGCAGCTCACAAGTCTGGGAACCTGGAGCACACTGCCTGCAGGCAGCTCAGCAGGCTGGAGAGTGTCTTTTCCAAGTGCCTCAGTTGCTCTAAATCTCTTACAGTCAGGTCTCTGGGATGGTCTCTTCTTTGAAGCTTAACTCCTCTGAGGAGTCTCAGTAGTCATTATTGTTTACTATTGGGGAGGAGGTGGTGTGTAGTGATTCTGGTCAGTTTCAGGAACTTCCTGAAGCTATTCTGGATTGTTTAGTTTCTCTTTTAATACTGTTTGTCTTAAGGAGCCTCCCTCCAGGATGTAAAGTTTCAACCTTGGAGGAAACTGCTACACAACAGCCATCCACCTACTCAGATTTTAGTATTTACTCAGACTGGAAAACTGAGAACTGTTGAGTGTCAAATCTTCTCTGGAAAAGATTTATTTCTAATTTCGGAGGCTGTTTTATTTCTTAGTGAAGATGGTCTTTGATCTGTTTTTAAAACTGTTTGAATCTTGCTATGAGGGTTGTAGAGGAAATGGAAGCGAAGTATGAACTAAGAACGGGCATCTGGGATTAAAGTCTGCTCACACAGCCACTATAGATTTAAAGAACTGGAATTCGCAAGTGACCGTTCAGAGTCTGCTCTTGGGGGAACACGATGGGTTTGAATTTGTGCCAAGCAGGGCACTGGCTACTGGAGTTTTGTTTGGTGTAAGTATGGCAGCAACAATGACTTGGTCTCTGAAGGAGAAGTGAGTCTCAGGCCTTCGGGCACCTCTCCAGTGTTTGAGTGACAGGAAGAAGCTCTCCTGCCTCTGAGCCTGCTCTAGTGTGATGTGAAGAACAGCATGTGCTGCGGTCTGTGTCAGAGCAGCCTGTGAGAAACCATGCAGTCCACAGGGATCTTCTTTCCTCTCCCCTCCCCCCTCCACCTCAATCCCTTC
The DNA here is from genome assembly GCF_011064425.1 of Rattus rattus. NCBI lineage: Eukaryota > Metazoa > Chordata > Mammalia > Rodentia > Muridae > Rattus > Rattus rattus. The sequence continues at coordinate 7,931,014 of NC_046156.1, forward strand.
CCCCTCTCACCTCTCTCCTTGCCCCTCCCCCTCTCCTCTCTCTCCTTTTTCCTCTGTCTCTTCCCCTTATCTTTATCTCCCCCCCCCAATCCTACTCTCAGACAACCACAGGACACCTTGGTGAACCCATAAGTTTCATTGGGGTTACTCACAGGAATATGGGTGAGGGCTTACACTCTTTCACTGTGTAGCCTCAAGGTAGGGATCCTCCTGCCTCAGTATCTTAGTGCTAAGATTACAAGCCATGCCAAGTACCACCTACACATTTCCTAAGAAATGCTAAAAAAACAAGGCACATGTAGAATTTGTGCAATAGATTTTATTTAGCCAAAACTATCAAAACTGACTTCCTTTTAATATGTGACCAGTATATAATTATTAACGAAACGTTATGTTGCTTTTGCATATTCTGAATTCAGAATATATATATATATGTATATATATATACATACATACATACATATATATATATATATATATATATTTCAATCACAGTATGCCTCAATTCAGCGGCTAAATTTTTCTTAGATATTTTTTATCTATATTTAATGGTTTGAAGAAGTAGATTTCATTTGTTTTCCAATAACTGGACGAAGTCCCTCGTTTTTGGTTATGAATTGATTAAAATGAAGTGGAATAAACAGTGCAGTTTCTTATTTGTATATCTTACTTGTTCCTGTGTGTGCAACAGCCTCCCGGAGCATGGGTTCAAAGGCCAACAACCACTCGTGGTTACTAACTGTTCCTTTGATCAGCACAGTCCCCATCAGGAGAGAGGTGGGCTCAGACAATGAAAAGATGCTTCTCAGATTGGAAACAAGGCTGCGGTACCTGTGCTGGTCAGATTCTTAGAAAGGAAAGGAATGATCAGTATAGGCAAGTCACGATTGTCTGACCCAGGGACACTTGTGAACCTTGGAACGTCCCTTCCCTTGAAATCTCATCTGGGTTTCTCCATGAACTGATCCAAATCCCTCCCAGATGCCATGCAGCTGTGAATTCTCCCCCAGGGTCGGCTGCTCTGTGGGATGCTCGAGCTAGCTGTTCAGTCTTGGTGTGGTGGTGTGAGTTCCCGAGGGCTTTGAGGTCAGGCAGAATTTGTACACTTAGAATTGTTTCATTGCTTCAGGAGGCTGTTGTATACACAGGGACAATTGGAACGTACAGGATAAACCCTGCTTTCTTTGGGAGTTCCTTTGTGTATTTGTGTGCACACACATTCAGCTCTATCTCACAGATCCATGTACCGTGGCGTGCAGAGCATGTGGTGTTCACATGCATGTGGCTGTTTCATATGCGACTTTGCAGTGTCACCTTGCTCCTGCATCGGCTTCTTCTCTCAGGTCACAGAATGTTCACAGTGTTTCAAGAGTGACCATGTAGCAGGGACGGTATGTGCCATTTGCTGAATCTCGTCTAGTGCCTGTGCCAGGCAGCATTTCAGACCCTTCCAGATGTTTCTCTTGCAGAAGACTGTCAGAGTGGGTGGCATTTGCTCTCATTGCCTAGCTGGGAGACTCTGCTTCATGCAGCTTAATGTGAACTAATGTGAGCCTACTAGGCTAGGGCAGTTAGGTCTCGAGATCCTCCAAGAGTGATTTCCGCATTAATAAGTAGCTTTAAAAAATCAGAAGGGCAATAAGATTTCATGACACTGAAAATTATGTGATACTCCCGTTTGGTATCCTGAGCTAGCTGTATCAGAACATTGCTACATTCTGTCTGTCCCATCAGCAGCATGTCTGTCTGTCCCTATCCACTGCATGTCAGGGATAACCAGACGGGGGATAGTATCATCCACCACACCAAGAATGCTGTGGATCAGATTGCAGATAAACTTTGCCGTCTTCTGTTCTGAGTTGCCTTCACTTCCTTTAGCACTGTGAACTAAGCCAAGGGCTTTGTGGTTCTCCCTAATTAGATCAGAGCCTTTGCAAGGTACATTGCTATCAACGTTCACTGCACAAGAGCCAAGCATTGCAAAGGGAGGGGACGAAGTTTAGCAGGGAAGTAACTCTTCCGGCTCACGTACACAGGCTGGGACAGCCAAAGCACAGGTCCTAAGGTCTGCAGACCACAGTGCTTTCCAATGGAACTGTCAGGACTCCACAAAGGGCTTAGGACACAAAAGGTGGCCAGGACCACTCCAGAATTTCTCCTTTTTGTCTGTGTGGTAGGGCATGAGAACTTGTATATCTGGTGAGCCCTGGGGGTTCTGATGTTGTCTATCTCTGGTGAGCCCTGCGGGGGGTGGGGCCTGGGGAAGGGGGGTGTTTCTGTGGAGTTCAATGTTGCCATCTCTGGGCTATGCTTTGGGAAGTCTTGCCACACTGTATCCAGCTCTAGAAGTAGTTGCTAATGTCTAACAGCTGAAGAGCAGAGATTTCAGTCCACAAATCCTCAAAAGGGAATGGCTGTGATTTACATCTGTTTAGTAATTTAAGTCCAACTTGTTCTAAGTGCTTTGGCCCCGGGGCCTTGTGTGATTCCCCCCCCCCTGCTGAACTCTCTGATGCTGAAGCGCAGAGGCCACATGAGTGTTGAAAAGCCCATGTATGCTTGTGTGTCCAGCACGTGGGGCTGGGGTAGAAATCCACCCTTCTCGGGTGCCATTCCTCACCCTTTTCAGGAAAACCAGTCTATGGTGACCCTAAACCATGGGATTTTGTTTCAGCAGGGTATAGGTCAACTCCTTTCTTATTCTGTGTCCTCATTACTCTGTAGCAAGGGGATGCTAGCTCTGGGGATAAAAGCTAATGCTCTCCTGCTGGGGTTTGCTGTTGTAATTAGGACCTGGTCAGTTTTATATAAAAAAAATCATTCCCTAGGGATTAGGAATAGGAAAAGGCGAAGACTGGAGAAAGCTGATAGCTTTGAACTTTCCAAGTCGGTCATTCAGAGCCTCATTTGAGGTTTTAATAAGTAACAGAAAGCCTTGGGAACCGCTGGGCTGGTCTCTCAGACTTCCTTTGGTGTAGAGCAAGACAGGGCTCCCCAAAGTCTTCCATCCACTTTCTCCTGCCTCCCGGGCCTTCTGTTTTACGGCTCATTTTGCTGGCTTCTGTGCCCCTTTCAGGTACCATTAGCTCAAGGTTGAAAGAAACATTGTTGCAGTGCAGGGGTAGGGGGATGGTCTTAGGACTCTATTAAACGGCAGATAAGATCTTTCAAAGGTGGAGGGTGTTGGCTAGGAAATGCCGGTTATTCCTGTGCCTGGAATGGTTGGTCTTGTGTGTGTGACACAGCCAGATGTCACTTCTCCTCAGCTGTCTCCTGTAGGAGCCTGACTTGGCTCTTTGCTTGTTGTCCTTCTCAGCCCTGTTCTCCCCTGAGGTGGATGGCCCTGTGGCATCACCACCAGATTTTCCCTTCTAGCTTTCTCACCTGTGCTGAGGGCCATCTCTCTCCGTTCCTGTGGTTTATGTGGCTTCCTTGTGATTCTTTGGCTCGTTTGACGCCTGTTCAATCCTTCCAGGCTGGTTAATCTCTTCAGCAGCCAGATTGCTGGCCTGATCTGATTTAAGATTTCTACGTGGGATGTCTGGCACTTTGGTGACTTGCAGTTTGCCTTTCTCTCTTCTATTTTTGACCAAGAGCATTAAAAGTAACAGCCTTCACTTTGTATGCTAACCTAAAAAAAAGTTAATTTAAAAAAGAAGCAGCATCCAAAGGCCACCGCTTTAGGTTTCTCTGTTAAGAACAGACCGAGATGCATGGTATTTTATTCCATGTGTGCTTTAGTACACATAGGCGATATTAAAAGGGTACACGCATGACTTTTGTCCACATGGATGATAGGAGAGAAGAGTGGAGAGGTCGAAGATGAGAGAGTAGCAGCAAGCTCTGTTCTGGGGGAGCATGGTGTCTGGGGAGGTAATTCCCCTTGGCATACCCACTGAGTGCTTGCATGGTGTTGGGATTTAATATTTGTGCCTCTGTAGAAACTTAAGGTGGGCACAGTGGTGAATCCCATGCAGATGAAACACTGAGGCCAGGCAAGCTCTGCCAAGGCAGCTTTACCAGTAAAAGTGGAGCTTGGGTTTGAATCCAAATCAGATCATTTTGCGAAGTGGGGATGAGAGCACATCTGTCATCTCAGCTCTTAGGAAGCTGAGGCAGGAGAATTGCCATGAATTTGAGGCAGCCTGGGTTGCCCAGTGAGTTCTAGGATAATCTGTGCTACATAAAAGACTTTGTTTAAAGGAAGGGAGGAAGGGAGAAGGAAGGAAGGAAGGAAGAAAGAAAGAAAGAGAGAAAGAAAGAAAGAAAGGAAAAGAAAGGTAGTTTTAAGGTTACACAGACAAGCGTATTTGTAACTTCCTACAACACTAACAATAAAATACCATCAGCAAACAGTTTCTGACCACTTGGTATAGGGTGGCTGCCATACATAAGATATGCATATTATAGATTCTAATGTTAACTATTTAAAAAAACTGTTTCTCATAACTATTTCATATGTGTGGAGACCAAGCCTTAGAGAACACTTGACTTCTTTGCCCTAAGCACTTTGTATGTACTGTTTGCTGAAAGGCCAAGCATTGTTTTCAGCTCTTGGAATTGTTATTCAGTAACAATAACAATAGTTACATTGTTACTGGTATTGGGCTTCTGTTTTACAGAGAAGGAAACTGAGACACAGAGTGGGTAAGGTCACAGTGGCGAGACTAGAATACAGGTGTCTGGCCAGTGTCTAAGTGTAACATACCTTCTCTCTCTCTCTCTCTCTCTCTCTCTCTCTCTCTCTCTCTCTCTCTCTCTCTCTCTTTCTCCCATTTTGAAGATTTACCTTCTAGTGTTAGCATTAGCTCAAGCTGCTTCAGAGAAGCTGTGGCTGTGCCAGACATTGTTTGATTTTGTTTTTAAAGGAGGAAAGATTTATTTGAGTTATGCGTCATATCACTGTTCATCAGCATCTCTCTCTCCTCCATGCTGTTGCACAGAAGACAGGAGGCAGGGCCAGCTCTCCCACATTCACATCCTGAGTTGGGCACATCTCTCCCTCGCCACACAGCAGACAAGTGGACCAGCTCTCCCATGCGCACGCCCTCTGGGCTTGCTCATCCACCCCTGGGATCAGGGTCGGCTCTACCGTGCTGCTCAGGTGAGATGCAGGGCCCAATCTCTTAAGTGTTATAGTAGATGAGGGGCAGGGCCAGCTCTCCTGCTATCATGACTCCAGAACCAGGTTTCCTTCCTGCCACAGGTGGTGAGAGACAAGGGGGAAGGAGAGAGTATCTTTCCCTGTTCCATAGCACGGCAGAAGGGGTGAGTGGGAGAACCCACTCTCCCACACTGCTGGACACAATTGTGTACCCTGGTGAGAGCCCAGGTCAGGACCCCACCATGGTCCCAGGAGGCATCACTGGCTACTCACATCAGGCTGCTCCTCACTACCCTCGAGTCTCCAGTTTTGCCTCTCTTCACTGTGCCTGCATCCTTCTGCTTCTCTTTCTCTTCCATTTCTCCATCACTCACTTGTCCTCTTTGTGGTGCCCGGTGTCATCAGTGTCTTGGGCCATCTCAGGAGTGCTAACACCCTGGTTGTACAATATGGCTCAGGGCAGGGATCATCTCAGGCATGGTCTCCCTCCACCCTCCCTCCACCCCCAGCTCCCCAGCCCTCTGGTGCCAGGCTGGTGGTTGTCTCAAGCTCAGTGTTTTCAGGGTGTGTAGGCTTCTAATCATTCAGATGTTCACGGGTCCGAACACTGAGCATGGATATAGCTTCTCTCCTCTCTGCCACCTACTGACGTCCCTGTGACACAGCAGCCGAGCCTGCAGTGCTTCTAGAGATAGGCATAGCTGTATTTTTTAACCAGACAAGCTGATTTTACATCCTCCAAAGATTTAAACAGATGCTCTCAGTCAGATCACACGTGTGAAGGCTCAGGTCACGCTGCACCCGATGTACTTAATTTTCTCGAGAAGATGGTATTTGAGCTTGAGTCTGGTCATTCTGACTGGGTGAGGTGTCCAGGTAGGGTTTCCCTGTTATCTCCTGTGAGTGCTACAGAACAGCTAGAGAGACATTTCAAAATCGGGTCATGCCGTCTCCATTAAAACCCTTTAGTGGCTTTCCATTCCACTCTGTAAATCATCAGAATTCCTCCCCCGCGTAGCGTAGGGTTTGTGAGCTCGTTCTTTCCTCACGGATCACACAGGTTCATGACTCCTTCCTTACTCTGCAGACTTCTGCCCCTGCCTGGCTCCTTTGCTTGTCAGTTCCTTGCTGTGTAAAGTCTGTCTCAGATGCTCTTCCCTGTCTGCCCTATCCTGCTCCAGGTTCCTTCGGAAGCCCTTTCTCCCCGACTTTTAAGACCAGCATGGAGACTTCCATCTTCTGATCAGGCTGATGAAATGCACGTCTTCCAGATACTACCTATTTATGCCTGCCCGTCTAGGAATGCCCTCAGCGTTTTCATAACTTACGGACACATGCATATTTATTTCTATACTTCTTAGCCTCAGGTTGAAAGGCCAGAATTCATAGTGGTTTACTTCACCATTTGCTGTGGTAAAAAATAAAAAATGGCTTCTTTTATCCCACGCTAGTGCTGGCATCATAGGGCCACGCGGCATCTGCAGGATATTTTCATCTCAGTCAGCAAAGCGTCTCACCCGCTAAGCTCCATACCATCTCACACTGCCGACGGCTGCTCGCTGAGCCCCGACAGAAATCTCTCTACCCATCTAGTTCCCAAGGCGGGTTGCTGCCATGCCAGTTTCATACAGAGACCGCCTATCTCGTGGCTCTCTTACTATGGACTCAAGTCACCAAATGAAAGAACACACCAGACGATAACCTCTGATCCAATTGATAAGACATAATTTGCCCTTCTAGACAGCACAAAATCCTGTACACACCCATCCCTTAAAAATAGTCAAAACAGCCTGTATCTATGCGCAGAGAAGAATCTTAACATTTGCCGCTATGTTCTCCCAGCTCCTCCTCCTCAATCCTCTCTCTCCGTCTAAAGCCTCTGTTCCCGCCTCCCTTCCTTCTCATCCAATGACAGGCCTCATTTTATCTTGTCTGCCTTCACCTGCATAATGACATCAACCTACAGCCATTGTATCTGGCACCTGGAGGAATGATCCTGCAGATACGGGAATGGTGGAAAGAAGGAATCTCAGGCAGGAAGAATAGAGTGTGTGAAGATACGGCGGGTTGAAGGAACAGGGCGTTTTGGGAGACATGGCATGTGTTTGTCTGGCCTGAGCGGGTTTGGAGAGCTGGAAGAGATAAATACTTGGTGCCTAGTCCCGTTCTCATGCTCCAGGGTCTGTAGACTTTCCTTCTCGCCCCTAATATGGAAATAGATTATTAAATCAAGGCAGTGTTGAACCAGAGAGACGTCTCTGTTAGCTCACTGTCTCCTCTAGCACTCCGTCTGTGGGGCGAGCTGGGGTCTTCACATTTGGGAGTGACTTATCCCAACTATGAGTTCAGCACAGCAGAGGCACAAGCAGGTCTCAGAGAGCATCGTTTACATTCAATTTCTCAACAACAAAACTAACGTATGTCAGACACAGAAGTGTGCTTGTGTGTGTAGAGCATGGAATCGTGTGTTACAGCCAATGAGCCGAGCCTGAGGGCATGCACAAGCATGGTCCCAGTTCTGCTTCAGTTGAGGAGTCCCCACTCACTGCAGGCAATCTTAACATTCACCTGATCCCAAGTCAGTTGGATCAGCCTCTGGGGACTTGAGACTCAGCTGTTTGGTAGCTCTTTTAAGGTTACCGGGCAACCATCTTTGAACCCTTCCTGGAAGGACAACACTATCGCCATTGAAGTAGCTGGTATTTACCAACCAACTACTATGTGGCAGGTGTATTAGGGTTCTCCAGAGAAGCAAAACCAATAGATGTAGACTGAATATATATCACAAAGGGGGTTGTTTTTAGGTTGACTTACATGACATTGACCGGGGAGGCGGAGGATGTAGTAGAAGCTCAGCCCACCAGACCAGTGCCTCTGCCGTGCTGAAGCCCAGGAGGACTCCTGGAGAGCCTCTGTGGTGCTGAAGCCCAGGAGGACTCCTGGAGAGCCTCTGCTGTGCTGAAGCCCAGGAGGACTCCTGGAGAGCCTCTGCTCTTCTGTCAGCATTGCACAGCAGAAGACACAGGGATTCTGATGGAAGGGAAAGATGGTAGCAACAAGACAGAAACACCAGCAAGAAGGCAGACAGGTGGGCAGGCAGCATGGCTCTGCTTTTCACTGAGACCTACTAACATCAGGGCTGGTTCAGGAAGGTACTGAGCACTCTGGAGAGGGTCTACCTCCTTTATTCCTTCTGGGAAATAACCTCACAAACTGCCCAGAGGTGTTCCTCTTATTTGATTCTTGACCCAATTAAGTTCACATCCCAGTCCACCATCACAGGAGGCGAGCTAAAATGGAGGTGAGATATCACAGCCTCTCTATGAGGAAAACACATCCCCACTCTACAGTCAGCAGCCAGTGCCCAGGAAATTCAGTCACTCTCTTCAGTAAGTGGAGTGACAGAGAATCAGCAGCCTCAGGTCTCTCTGACTTCAAAGGACCTGCTTTAACCATTTGCTCTTCATGATGCTGTGAGGTATCCACCAGGGAGGATGACTTGGACACAGATTCAAGTCAGTACAATGTCTTTATTAGCCGGTTGGTAGCTACGCTGGGTGTTCAGTGCTGGAGTGTGATTGCAGCCTTTCTCTGGGTGAGCTTTTAAGCACAAAGGAGGAATCTTGGGTTGACACACTCCAGTCAGCAAGAACAGTTAGCCAGAATTGGGATCACTGAAACAAAATAGCAAGATTAAAACAGATAGATTGTATCGCTTGGCAGGTGTTACTGCCCACATGCTGGGTTCCAAGGCCGGAATGGTCCTGTCGGGACCTAAGTGGTGCTGAAGTCTGGGGCCTGTTACAGCATCTGTAGGGCAGAGAATGGCATGGGATAATTGAGATGAACTAAATGTTGGTCAACACCGAAGAAACCGGAGATAGTTTGGGTCGGAGTAAGCTGAGTGTTAAAGAGATGGAGGGGTGGTTTGAGCTCTGATGTGATGTGAAGACTTCCAGTGCATGCTCCTTAGAAAGGGAGTTTGTTTAGTTTATTGTGCTTGGCTGAGCTTGGCCTACGGGATGGCTCAGCACTGAGGACTTGAACAGGATCTGGAGGACAGGCATGAGCATTCTCAGGTGGAGTTGTCTGGACGGCTGTGCTGGGTTTGCAAACCATTCTCTCCACCCCTCTGCGTCACTACTCAGCACAGGCCAGAGGGAACTGTAAAAGATATAGATAAAAGTTTCTAATTCCCACTCCTCACTGGTCAGTGGCTCTCTGCCTTGGGGTGAACTACAGTCTTCTTATCATAACTCTACTGCTGCAGACCCCTGTCTTTCTCTCCATGCTCTAAAAGGCAGCCAGTCTCACACTCCCTCTGAGCCAGCTACTCTGGGTCCTTTCAAGTTACAGACTTAGAACATGTCGTTTGTATAAAATAACAGGAAGCCCCAATGACTGTTTAGTCTACACTCCAGAGCTGGTGGTCTGGTGGTCTGGTGGTCTGGTGGGTTGGTGGTCTGGTGGTCTAGTGGTCTGTCTGGTGGTCTGGTGGTCTGGTGGTCTAGTGGTCTGGTGGTCTGGTGGGTTGGTGATCTGGTGGTCTAGTGGTCTGGTGGTCTGTCTGGTGGTCTGGTGGTCTGGTGGTCTGGTGGTCTGGTGGGTTGGTGGGTTGGTGGTCTGGTGGTCTGGTGGACTGGTGGGCTAGTGCGTTGGTGCACTGGTGGGTGGTTTAAAGAGTTTAACCTCATGGGTAATAGAACACCTCTGAGCCACCTTAAACAGAGACAGGATATATGTGAGCAGTTCTGCTCGGGGACAGATGATCCGCATCTTACTGTTGTTTACAACTCTGGGCCATTTGTGATAAACATTTGTTCTCAGGAGTCAACTGTGACAGTAATAGTGATTTCCAGGCAGATTTCCACCAGAAAGGTGTCAATGAAAGCATAGTCCTGGCACCCCTTACCAGTGTGGTGCACACTGACTAACACATGCACACGTGTACACACACACACATACATATATACACATACATACACAAATATAAACACACACACATGCATGCACATACACATGCATGCACACACACACACACACACTCATTAAACACAAACACTCAGAAACACATATACACCCTTCAGTAAAAGTTATGAGAAGAACTCTGTGGATCTGATTCTAACACTCTATCCCCATGAGTTTGGATTTATAATGAGGAAAATAGCAGCTTAGAGAGGGTAAAGTTTGGAAGTCAAAGGTTTGAGGCATTTAGAGCCATAGAGCCACTTAATTCTGATCACAAAGCCCAGGTTCAGTAACCATCCATTCCCCACTCTCCTGACCTAAGGCTGAGCACTCTTCCACAGCCAGCTAGAGTGGCAGGTGTGTGTGTGTGTGTGTGGGGGGGGTGGGTGTGTATGTGTGTGTGTGTGTGTGTCAGACAGAGAGAGAGAGAGAGAGAGAGAGAGAGAGTGACAGAAAGAAAGAGAGCCTTTCCTTATAGACCTTAATTAAAACTGTTTCAGACCATTTGTTTGAAGTCAATCTCTATCGATTGACCTATCTATCTATCTATCTATCTATCTATCTATCTATCTATCTATCTATCTATCTATTTTATCTGTCATTCATCTTCTATTATCCATCTATCTATCATCTATCTATCTATCTATCTATCTATCTATCTATCTATCTATCTATCTCTATTGATCTATCTACCTATCTTATCTATCATTCATCTTCTATCTATTCTCTCTCTCTTTCTCTCTCTCTCTCTTCTCTCTCTCTCTCTCTCTCTCTCTCTCTCTCTCTCTCTCTCTAAGATACAATCTGTTTTACCCAGTATATTCATTTTAGTGAGAAGCAAGCATTGGTCTTTTATAAACTCACTCAGAATAAAGAGAATTACCTAGAAGATCGTGTAGTTGAGCCCTTGGCAAAGTGAAGAATGGTTTTCTAATTGTGTATTAATGTTTAGTTCTTCAGTTTCAGTTTCATGGCTTGACTTTAAAAAAATGGCCAAAGCTCGCATATTTTTGCTGCACTGGATGCTTGATAGTGTTTCCATCCTGGTGTAGGGTTTCAGCCTAGGCCAGTGCGCGCGCTGGAGTGTTGTACATGCTGGAGCATGGTGCATGCTAGGACATCCTGAATGCTGGGTGTCATGCATGCTGGGGCATTGTGCATTCTAGGCAAGGACTCTAGCCCCAGTCTTCAGGTGCTCTGATAAGCAGCTTGCTTGTCCCCAAGCCAATTTCTTATCCTCACAGAAAACCCTGCCTGTATTTTCTTCATAATTTTGAATAGGGCGGCTTGAATTTTAACTTCTCTCCACATGGCATGAATTATGTTGTTGGTCTTGCCTCTGTGAGCATCCCCAGGTCACCCAACCTGGATGCCTAATCTGGAGGGTTCCACTTCCCTTTCATCTGTTCCTAGTGTCTTTTCTTTGGGGGGGTCTTCCTTCAGACCTGGGTGGTTTGAACTTTTAAGTTCTTAGAATGAAAGTTTCTGGAAAAAAAGACAGAGCCTTCCACTGGCTGTCTGGAAGGCAGATTGACTTAGAACGTTCGTCACTGTGGTGAAGTTATTTACCTGGGGCTGCCATGAGCCCTCTTCATAGCCATTTGTTGCCGTGGGGTGTGAGGAGGAGGATAAGAGCTCACAGCCTGCGTTCATTAGGTCAGTCTCCTGGAACATACAGACACCTAGTTCCCATTAACCCAAAGCCTGTCATCCATCAGCTGATTGCTGATTACTGGCTTTCCTTTAAGGGCCTGTCCAGTGAACCCAAAGGCTTTGATTTGTGGCTGTCTTTGTTCAGCTACTCTAAAACTTCATTAAACTGTGACCACGTTGGAAAACAAAATTTGGGATAAGTCTGTGTTCCCAGGCCATAGTCACTCTTATTTGAGTCTAGAATAAACACTGTTCTGTCCCCTCGGAGGAGAGAGTAATGCCTTTATACTGTACTGACAGCACTTAGAATGTGAACTTCCTTGAGCCAACGCACAGGATTCTTGGTCACCTCTGTAAGGTTGCAAAAGTAAAGATCCGAGGAGTGGAGACAGTGGCAGCGGTGAGTGACAGCAGCTTGGCAATAGGTGGAAATCAGGATTTGTTTTGTACTTCAGTGGTGGTAAGACGGGGTGGGGGTGGGGAGGAAGTGAGCCCCAAAAGCTGTAAAGAAAAGTGAGTTTCCAAGCCACTGCCACAGAGCTGTGTGCGTGCTGAGGTCTGTGGTGCGTAATTACCACACACAGCTTTACGGACAGCTTTATGAGGAGCTGCTTTTCGGCTTTTCATGGTCTGTAGTAAAGTGGGGTGCAGAGAGAGGGAGGAGGGTTTCAGTGTTCTTGAATGGCCTGTGGTGAGCGCCTGTGCTGTGCAGTGCTTAGCATTGACTAAAACCAGGAAACTAACTTCCTTCCTTCCCTCCCTCCCTCTCTCTTTCCCCATCCCTCCCTCCTTTCCCCTCCTTCCCCCTCCCTCCCTTTCTTTCTCTTTCCCTCTCTCCCCCTTCTCCCTCCCTCCCTCCATCCTTCCCTCTCTTCTCCCCTTTTATTCTTTTTTTTTTTTTCCTTTTGGCAAAGTCTTATTTATCTGCATCCCAAATGGGCCTTAATTTTCCTATAGCCGAGGATGACCTTGAACTCCTGATTATTCTGCCTTCTCCTCCAGAGAGCTAGAGTTACAAGCGTGAGCCGCTGCATTTGGTGAGTGTGGTGCTGTGGCCTGAACCCAAGGCTTTGTGGGTGTTAGGAAAGCACCTGCCAAACAGAGGTACAGCCACAACCCAGATTCCTGAGACTCCTCTGTGAAGAGGCAGAGGCCAGCAACCGGAGAACCCCCAAGGTGTAAGACAGAGCAAGAAAACCTGCATGACTGTGAAGGAAACCCTATCCATCGCCCCAAGACACTCCTGTTTGCCATAGACATTTGTCTTTGCGCTGGAGAAAGGTAGGAAGCAGCAGATGCAGAAGTTGTCGGTGTCCCACTGCGTTCTGCCTAAAGTCAGCATCTAACTCCTCACCCACAGGACAGTTCTATAAACTTTTCTTGGTCCAGTGATCCTAGCGACAGCCAGAGGGAGGAACCTGCAAACATCACAGTCTGTTGGCTTCCTCCACAGATCTATCTTCCATGTTGTGCCTTTTGGAGCCCAAAGCTGGAGTCCGCTGTTGTGACGATCCCTGGTGGGCTGATTGCTCTTTGTTGGTGAAGCCATGAAAGCTGTTGCTTCGAGTTGTGTCCCTTTGTGGATCCTCTTTGGGATGGACTTTTTGCACATTATACATGTGTCTTTCTGAGATCCACCACTACAAAGAATTCACAGGAGTTGAGGGACAGAATTATTTTTCTTTGTGGCCTATCTTCCTAGGGCCGCAGGAATCCTGATGAAAGCAGGCCTGGTGGTTGGACATCAGGAAAACAGCTCGTAAAAGGGATGTAGGGAGTGCCATGGAATTCCAAAGCGGAGATGGAGAAGCATGTTCTAGAAGGAGGGGCCCACAGTAAGAGCACCTCTGGAGGTGAGAGGTCATGGCCAGGGTGAGTGACCTGGGTCAGGTGTTAGGGATGGTCTATAGTAAATGGAAACCAAATACTGTGTGCTAAGTTACAGACTCTGAGTTAAGTCTCAAGGTATCAGACGCTGTGCAACCTTGGAAGCTCACTGTAGTAAAGTCTTCCCGGTTTCCAGGCTCTGTAGAGCCTTGAAGCACCTTTATTTTCATTACTATATTCATTAGCAAAGAGTGTAATTAAGATAGAGACATTACTTAGTTGCCCAAGGTCAAATGATTAGTATGTTTCAGAGCCAGGGCTGGGAAACTTGGAAGTCTGGATCTATTTCATTTGGCTGTGTTATAGTTGTTCCTTGGACCAGAGTGTTTTGAATGAGGAAACAATGTCTTTCCATACTAGCTTCCTTCTATAATCTTGTGAGGCCCATAAGGCTATCCAACTCTTGATGTAGCCAAAGATGACCTTGAACTTTTATCTCATGCTTCCACCTTCCAAGAGCTAGGATTACCAGAATGAAGTACCACATGACTTATGAATCGCTGTGGATTGATTGATTGCGCCTCATAGATGCTAAGTAAGCATTCCGCCAACTGAGCTGTGCCTCTAGTGCCATATTTCACATTTGTAAAGATTGCTCAGGGGACCCAGTTGGATTTGCAACCTCCCAAGGTTTCCACAGGGGCATCGCTCCTCCACCTCCCTTAATTACTGTCCTCTGGACAGATGAGGCAGCTAGCTGTCTCTTTTGTTCTGAACAGACTCTCAGTCTTCCCTTTCCTTATCCACCTGAACCCACTACCCACCTATCATGACTGTCACTCCCAAACCAGCCTCCTTTGATCCCAGCCCCTGCATAATAAATGCCTATGTGGACCCTGGTTACCCAGTTATCCACCTATAAGTGTCTTTGTGAGTAGATGGGACAGGGAGGGACTGCAGTCAGCTTGGGATGTGGAGTCCTAGACTCAGAGTGGACACGCCCACTTGCCCCACTGGCAGACCCAGGATGCAGCAAGATGGTAGTAGTTTGTGTGGTTGTGCACCTTGGTTAAACAGTCCTCAGTGAAAAGAACCTGATTTCCTACAAGCACTTACTTTGTTTCTTCTCTGGCTTCTGCAGCTTACCATGTGTATCATTTCGTGGCTGAGGTGGTCTAGGAAGCCAGTGGCTATTTAGATATTTTAGGGAAATTGCCAACTTGTTGCAAAGGTCAATGTGGGGGGGGATGGGTTTGTTTATGACAGCCCTCCTGAGATTGCTGAGTTCAGAGCTCCCACACATTCCAACCATCTACCTCCTCTATCTTTCTTCTTTTCGCCCTCCCTCCTTCCCAACCTCTCCCTCCCTCCTTCTTTCCCTCCTTCCCAACCTCTCTCCCTCTCTCCTTCTACCCCTCCTTCCCAACATCTCTCCTTCCCTCCTTCTCTCTATCCTTCCCAACCTCTCTCCCTCCCTCCTTTCCTCCCTCTCTCCCTCCCTCCCCGAATCTCACTCTCCCTTCCTGTTTTTGCTTTTGACTTTTTAAGACTGTTCTATTCCATAGCAGCAACAAGTAGCCCTGGCACTCACTAGGTAGCCCCAGCTGGCTTCAGACTCTGCAGTCCTCCTTCCTTGGCTTCTCAAGTGTTGGCCTCAGAGACACTTGAGATTCACTCCTGACTCACTTAACATTCCTAAGCCTCAGTTTCCTCTTGGGAAATGAAGAGGAGACAAATCTGTCTCCTTGCAAGGACTATTGTGATGAAGACTGACAGACTTGCTCTAAAGCATCTGTCCTGTGTTCCAGACAGGAAGGAGTTGATCTTCCAGGGTTGAGTGGCAGAGGAACAGGCATGAACACATTTGGTCTTCCCTCTCAGTTTCTCCTCTGCACCCCACCCCACTTCTGATTCACCTTCAGGCTGAATGAAATTGAACGTATTGTAAATGCCTTTGCCACAGTGCCCTGGTGACACGCTGACGTAATGGCCTTGGGTGAGTTGTCTAAATTTTTACCTGCTTTCTTCCAGTACTGATGCCCAGGCTCAGAGGGCCTGATGGGATATGCTGGTGCTGCTGACGGAGGGCTTGTTTCTCTAGGTAACCATCACCTAGGCTGGTTTCAATAGGGTGTCCCCTCTGTGAGGTTACCAACTTGCAGGGATAATGGAAGGCAGCAGTCTTCTCTGGAGGGAAGCAGATGGAGTATTAATGCTTGTTGAGGACAACTCATTTCCTGTTTTCTGGGAGGGGGGTAGAGCAGAACCACCTTCTTCTGGCTAAAAACAACTTTTGTGAATCTGGCAAAACTCATAGGGAAAAGAAAACACCTTGGCTTCAGTTGTTAGGCTTCCCGTCTTTCCAGGCTTGTGTTTGTCTTCCTGCTCTAGGGCCTTAGCAATTAGTTCCTGAAGGCTGTCCTGATGACTTGGCATATCGATGTGGAAACAGTGCACACTGAGCTTCAGTCTCTAATTGGCCACCAGGCCTTTTACTCCCTGAAGCCTTTTCCTTTATATGTATTGTAAAGAGAAGGGCATGAACATTGAAATACCCAGTGACCTACCACAAGTGACTGTTTGTGACCAGCTGCCATCTTTCCAGGTGGGGGTGAGACATTACTGATGGCCTGGAAGAGCACCTGTTCTTATCCAAGTCTCCACCTTTCTTACACCTGAAGAAACCAGTGCCATATACACCCTAACTCGAGATAAGCAGGACCTCTGGTTTCCAACAGTTCCTACCAGAATGGTGGCTCTGTGACATTTGATGGCACCAAATTAACCTGTCACAACCCCAGATCCACCTTTGCATCCTGTTGCTGTACATTCCTTAGAATCCAGTGGTAGCTTCCCAGAGAGTAGTCTCCCAGCCTCAACCTGTCTGTACAGTGTCCCTCGACAATCCACACTCCAACGTCCCCTTTCTCCGTCCCTTCTTTTGGGTTGAGACTCTGTTGTTGTGAGAGGTACCGCTTTAGTCCTTTCCTCTCCGTTAGCTCAGTTTTGCTTTCTTTGTTATCATTTTGGTGCTTATAGAACAAGGAGGTGGTGGTGTGCATTTTGACTTAGGTTTTGGAACAAGATAGCATTTTCCACCTTAGTTCACGGGTCAGGTCATTATATGGGTCAGGTCGTTATCTGCTTGACTTCCAGTGCTTTCTTGACTCTGCAGTCAGTTGCCTTCTGCTCAATCCTTCTGTGCGGCCTTTCCTTTGCGATACATTGTAACTTATTCTTCTGTGCGGCCTTTCCTCTGCGATACATTGTAACTTATTGTTACTTGCAGCCTTTCCTTTGTTCTTCATTTCTTCTGCAGTTGATCAATCTGAGAGGACTTTGTTTTCTGCCTATAGAGCAGTCCTTGGCATTACTCTTGTTGGGGGGTCTGCTGGCCACGTGCCCTTTTGCTTCTTGTTTGTCTGAAATGCTTTTTGACGCCGTCGTCCCTGGATGTGGAATTCAAGATTATTATTAAGTTCTCTCAACACTTTCAGGGTTCTGTGCTTTCTTCTGGCTTTTCTCATTTCAGTTGGTAAGTCAGCTAAAATACAGTTTTTGTTCCCTTGGGCTGCTTTCTGGCGTTTCTCTTCATCGTTTTAGCAGTTTTATTATAATGTGCTATATGAAGTTGTCTTTTTTTTTTTTTTTTTTTTTTATAGCTCCTGCTTGGGGATCCAGGCTCTGTGTCTCAATGCCTCTGTCTGAGGCTCGATGGTTTTTCTTTGACTTTGGAAAGTCCTGAGATATTATCTTGTCAAATGCTGCTTTGCTCCTGCTCCCCTTGGGCTGTAATTACATGTGTGTCAAGCCTTCTCACCGTGTCTTACCTAGTGTAGTCTCCCATTCTTTTATCTTCCTGTATTTCTTTATTTCCTTCTGGTTTCCCATTCCTAGCTCTACTATGTGTGTTCTGTGATGGTTAAAACCTTTTATTAAGTTGCTTGTTTTAATTAGCAGGGTTTAGGTCTAAAGCTGGCATTTCGCTGTGTTTGAGTTCCTCATTTGTGTTTCATAGGAACAACATCGCCAAATGACAAAGTCTGGGTGACTTCAACCGCAGAAACTGTCTTCTTGTGATTGTGGAGGGTGTGTGGTATAGTGTTAGCTGCCATGCTCCTTCTGGAGGACTCTATCTTGTCCAGCTTCTGGTGGTTGCACGGCACCGAAATGATAGCATAATATGGATTAAGGCCCAGCAAGGCAAGGCATCCTGTCTCCTCACTGCCTTTCCTTCCGTACATCTGCCTCAAGGCATCTCTCTCTTATTATTTACTATAGACTTATTTACTTTGATTTATGTGTGCCTGTGTGCCTATGTGCTTGTGTTCACAGGGGTCTCCGGCACTATATCCCCTGGAGCTGGAGTTACAGATGATTGTGAGCCACCCAGTGTGGATACTGGGAGCCAAGCTCGGGTTCTCTGTAAGATTAGGAAGCATTCTTTACCACTGAGCCATATCTCTCACACCCATCCCTTACAAGGATACGTGTGACTATAATCAGGGTTGCCTTGATAATTGTGCTCTTTTGCCATGTAGATCATGAATCTATGACATCAAACACAAGAATACGAGCAGACATTTTTTTTTATCATGATTCCTCCTGCTAAAGTACCCCGTGTTGGAATTCTCACTCTATCATTTTTATCTTCCTATAGATAGGAAGACTGTGAACAGAACGCCGTGTTCTGACGTCTTCTGCGTCTGAGGTCTGTCCGCTTGTTCTCACCTTTTCTCATTGGCATTTACTTACATGTTCTCTTCGTGCGCTTGCTGGTGCTCTAGCCCAGTAGTTCCTCAGCCTCCCCTTGGATACATTGTAACCCTTTACTGCAATTCCTCATGTTGTGACGACCCCCCAACCATAAAATTATTCTCATTGCTACTTCATACTATCATGAGTCACAGTGTACATATCTGTGTTTTTTGATGGTCCTAGGTGACCCCTGTGAAGGAGTCATTCAACATTCTAAGGGGCCGTGACCCCCAGGTGGGGAGCCACCACATATCTACACACTGTTGTCCAAATATAATCTGAGGTAGAGTTGAAGTTCTTCGGTGCAAAGCTCTGCATATCTTCAAGAGCAACTTCATTCCTTACAGAGCAGGACTGTGTCTCAGCTCCCAGCCTCTCTTCCTTCTGGAGCCCAGAGTCACATACGGCTGCTGCTTCTGTATCAAGGTACCCTTGCTACTGGGCTCGTGTTCCTTGAGCTGCTATTGAGAGCATGTGAATTTTCAGACACAGTTCAGCCTCTCAGAGCTTGGAAAAAGTCTCCTCATAATGTATCCCAGTGCAGGTGGGGAGTGTGACCCCAAGTGGATTGCACTGCTGTCTAGCAGGCCAGAGTCCCAGCTCATGGCCGTCGACACCCTTCATCCTTCCTCCTTCTTAGCTGGTCTGCTTACCCACTGTTTGCCCTTCCATTCTGATAATACTCATTCCATTACCAGAGCTCTGATATAATATGGCATTAAGACATGCCGAGGCAAGCTTTATTGGCCATTAGTACTTGCCCAGAGTGAGAGGCCCAGCCTTTGACCACTCCAGGCGTGTATTAAAGGGCAATAAAGGACGTGTTGGATCTCTGGAGCCATTGTCGTTTGCTATTGCATTCATAAAATTATTGTATAAATACCACCTCAAATTATTTTCCTTTTGTTCTTTTTTACGTTCAAAGAATTAGGTCTCTCTTATGGGAGGCAGTTCTTCCCATGACTTAGAAAATTCAGTCCTCAGGCTGGGGAACTTAGAAGGAGAGTGCTTTGGTGTCAGAGTCCTTCTGTGTGAAAAGTCTGCTCCCCGCTTGCTGGTCCTGGATGTGGTATCAGGCAGGTTTCTAAACCTAAGGTCCAGCCCTCTCTGCAGTCAGATATAACCGTGATGGATCCCATGTCCAGGGGACTGGAGAGATGCTTCAGCAGTTACAGGCACATACCGCTCCTGTGAGAAACTGGGTATGGTTTCCAGCATCACACAGGATTGTCCAAATGCCTGTAAGCACAGTTCTGGGGGACTCAGCACCCTCTCCTAGACTCCCTGAGCACCTCTTCCCACACATTTATTTGTGCATACATCCGCATGCATAAACCCATAATTAAAAATGAAAATATATCTTTAAGAATTAATATACCCAAAACACCTGGTTCTGAACATACCAAACTGTTAATGAGTTCATATGTATGTGTGTGTGTGTGTGCGTGTGTGCATGTGTGTATGTGTGTGTGTATATATGTATTGATAATGAAACCAAATAGGAATAACTAGTCCATTGATTTGTAAGGTAAAAAACAAATTGTTGTCTTTGTTATTAACCATTCTTTGTGAGTTTGGTTGGTGTCAGAGGGACTGACAGGAACACACTTAGAAGTTGTGACGCCATCTTGGAGATCTCTGCTGCCTCCCTTCACAGTTTGTATTTCCTGGGCGTTTGCTCTGAGTTTCGTGCCTCAAGCCCATGCAGCCCTGTC
This sequence comes from Rattus rattus, assembly GCF_011064425.1. Taxonomy (NCBI): domain Eukaryota; kingdom Metazoa; phylum Chordata; class Mammalia; order Rodentia; family Muridae; genus Rattus; species Rattus rattus. The sequence continues at coordinate 7,951,039 of NC_046156.1, forward strand.
GGGGACTCCCGTGGCGTAGTGAAGCCAACCTCTTCAAGAGCTGATGTGGTCATGTCAGTTGGTGGGGTGAGGTGGGGAAACCGCCATAAAACACACCATCTTCTTCTCCAGTTAAGCCTGTGGAGAAACCCCTAGTTCTAGTGGGGGGAGTGGTAAGTTTTACAGAGGAGTAGATTTACTGCATCACAAAGCCGGGGGCAGTGCTGTCCATGAGGGGGCTGAAGAGGGCAGTGGTGCTCCCTAAGTGTCTGTGCTGCCAATCTCACCGCTGTTGTTTTTGGGAAATGTGTGTGGGAGAATTCACTCTGAAATGCAAGTGGCTGTGACCTTTCCTCTACCCATGACGTGTACATCCCTGCTGTCCTCCCAAGAACTTAGCGCCTCTGTTCTCCTTCATGCGACAAACTATCATACACTGTCCAGTCATTAGTTTTTGGAAAACAGCAGCAGCAGCAGCAGCAACAGCAGCAGCAGCAGCAGCAGCAGCAGCAGCAGCAGCAGCAGCAGCAGCAGCAGCAGCAGCAGCAGCAGCAGCAGCAGCAAAATGCACAGGCTTCCTTCAGGTTCTTCCTGAACTGGAATGGCTTCAAGGCTCAGGAAGGGAATTTTCTTGATGGTCTGAGGCAGGAGCAGACATGTCTTCGGTCAAGGCTGAATCAGTGCAGTCAGTTTCTTGTCTGACTTCTTTCCTGACTTAACCACCAGGAATAATGGGGCTGCTGCTGATTAGGGACTCGGCAGACACACTCTGGTCAGACCCAGGCCTGCATCTGCCACAGGAGTCAGTCACCAGTTGGGTCTCTCCCCAGGTTCATGTTTACCTCACCTTGCTGAGGCATAAGAAGCTTAAGAAACTTGCTCCACAGTGGAGGAGTTAGAGAAAAGACTGGAGGAGCTGAAGGGGTTTGCAACCCCATAGGAAGAACGACAATATCGACCAACCAGACCCCACCGGAGCTCCCAGGGACTAAACCACTAACCAATGAGTACACATGGAGGGACCCATGACTCCAGCCACATATGTAGCAGAGGATGGCATTGTCTAGCATCAGTAGGAGGAAAAGCCCTTGGTCCTGTGAAGGCTCGTTTCCCCAATGTAGGGAAATGCCAGGGTGTTGAGGTGGGAGTGGGTGGGTTGGAGTGGGAGCATCCTCATAGAAGCAGGGGAAGGGAAAGGGGGTAACATTTGTAATGTAAATACATAAAATATCCAAGAAAAAGAAAATTTAAAAGAAAAAAGAATACTAAATACCACACACACACACACACACACACACACACAAAGAAACTTGCTCCATTTATAAGGTTAGCAGGCTGAGTGTGGACTGGACTGATGCCCAAATTTGACTGCTTAGAGATCCCTGTCTACTGTTCCCAACACTCTCTGCTTTCTGGAGATCCGTGTCCAGTGCTAACCACTGTTTGCTCTCTAGAGAGCCCTGTCCAGTATTCCCAACCACTGTCTGTTCTCTGGAGAGCCCTGTCCAGTGTTCCCAACCACTGTCTGTTCTCTGAAGATCCTTGTCCAGTGTTCCCAACCACTGTCTGTTCTCTGGAGATCCTTGTCCTGTGTTCCCAACCACTGTCTGTTCTCTGGAGAGCCCTGTCCAGTGTTCCCAACCACTGTCTGTTCTCTGGAGAGCCCTGGCTGGAGTCTGCTCTCTAGACACCATGGTTGCATTTTTCCCCCTCCTTTGAAAGTTCTTGCTTTTGGTTATCCTCGTTATTCTTTAATTAAAAATCTAATTGGTTTTGTGCGAGGGCGTTGTGCGTTTCTTGGGGTCAGAGTGCAGCTTGTAGGAGTTGGCTCTCTTGTCACCGTGCCAGTCTCAGGGAACAAACTCAGGTCATCAGGCCGGGTGACAGTGTCTCTACTCCTTGAGTCACCTCACTAGCCTTTTCTTGTTATTGTTCATATACAGGAGCTAGCATAATGCACAACTTATACGACATCGTTTTATATGGAGCTTGAAGGATTCCCAGGCCTTTGACGGCTAGGATCTTACTGAGGCCAGCCAGGCGGGATCCTAGCTCTGTGCCGTTAAGTCGGTGGGGGTTCACAGACCATGCGAAGCCCCTCTGAGGTCCGCCAGCGGGGATCCTCATTGTGGGATGTAACCCCTTTCTGGGTTAATCATATCCTGATGTATGTCAAGGCTTTCCCACTATAATTGGAGGTAGAAACTGAGCTTGTGCTGTGACTGCTGGGCTCAGATGAGGTTGGCTTGCTGATTGCTGATGCCTTCCTTGTAAGACAGAGAACAGAGAAGCAAGCGACTCTGGGGTTGCTCAAGATAAAAAACATGTCCGTGCCAGAAGCACTGCCTTTGTGCTGACAGTTTTCTGACACTTGGTGGGAAGGGGAAGGGGGGTATGTGTCTAAAATGCTTTCTGACAAATTTAAATCCCTGAATTGGAACAAACTAGAATGAAGAGAAGGGATCCTTCAGTGATGGATACGCTTAGTCCATTAGATACTTATACAAGTGCCTGCCATCTTGGAAATGGCAATACAAGCACAGTGACTTGTGCATGTGCATGAGTGTGTATATGTGTGCTCATATGTGTATGAATATATATGTGTATAGTATGTATGTTTGAGTGTCTATGTATGTGTGTGTGAGTACAGGTATTTATGTATAGTGTATATGTGCACATATATATATGTGTATATATGGTATGTATATCTGTGCATGAGTGTTTGTACATATGTGTATATGTGTGGGGATGGTGTATGCACGTATACGTGCTATACGAATGTATATATGTTCATGAGTATGTATGTATATGTATTTATTTGTGTACATATATGTATGTGTTGTGTATATATGTATTGTGTATGTGTGAGTGTATATATGCATATATGTGTGTACAGATGGTGCGTGTGTGTGTGTGTGTGTGTGTGCATGAATGTGTGATTTTCTAAAGACAATGAAAATTTTGCATCTGAAATCCCAGAGCATTCCGTCTGGAACACCTCGCTTGAAGCAGCATGACAGCTAATCAGAGAACTCCCAGGCTAGGCCTCTGCTTTCATATTATTGAATTAGATGAGTTATCGTTTCCCTGACAGATCTGGTACAGCCTTCGTGCTCCTGGGAGGAGTGGTGTGTAACTTGTGGTCCCAGAGAACAGTGCACCCTGGCCTCATTTGCAGCTCAACAGCTCTGGCTTCCATCAGCGTAAGTAGGAGTTGCCAATTGCAGAAGCGCAGGTCCTTGTGGTGTGTGCTGACTTTCCTTCCAGTCACAGCAAGAAGGAGGCGCCCCCTGCTCCCTCCCTGGGCTCAGGAGTAACTGGAGACGTCTTCAAGTAGACTGGCATCATGTTTCCAAGGAGAAAACCAAAGCCTGCAGTAAACTGAGCTGAGAAAGGTTAGGACGTCACTGCTGGTTATAAAGAGCTACGGCAGAAGCAGCTGAAGGGACTCCCTGTGTCCAGAGCTGCTGCATGTTACTCTAGAATGTACCGGGTAGAGAGCACATACAGAACTTATAGAACGTTTCCGAATATAGAGAAAGAGCCATGTTCCGTCTTCCCGGAATCGCGAATGTCTCCCGTCCATTTGGCTGTGTGTCCTTATCCATTCCGTCTTCTCTTGACGTTTGTAGGAGAGTCAGCTTCCTCTGACCTGGTGGGTCTGTTCTCAGGCCACTCAGGGAGTGACCGAGGCCAGCCTGACCTTGCTTGTCCCAGCACCTTCTGCCTGCTCTGTGCACAGAGCCTGGGCTTTCAGGCATATTTCTAGAGGGGCTGTCATGAGTCATTTAGGAGCGGAGGGCCGTCTCTCCTGAGTCACGGAGGAGCTGCTGGAGAAAGGGAAGCAGCAGCAGTTACTGTGTGAGTTGGTTTGGGTGGCTGGAATAGGGAGGGGCGGGATGGGGAGTTGATCTTTCCAGAACAGGTTTAGGAAGGGATCGTGTTGATTGCACTTCTACTGTTTCCCCTGCTAACAAATTATTAAGGTAAATTTCCACCCGGGGAACGGACAGTAACAGAGCAGTTAACCACATCGCACATTCATTTAGAAAATTCTGAGGCCGCCTATGGGAAGTCCAGGCGGTGAGCCGAGAATGTTCGAGAAAGTTTTATTTGTTCCCCAGTCTGTGGGATGTCTGGATGGAACCTCCACAGGGTGACCACGCCCAGCTCTTTGTTTTATGTCCACCTTCCAGAAGCTTAATCTAATTCCTTTTCATTTTTCTCCATCTCTCTTTCATATGCTTCGTGCCCCCCTGCTCCCGGGAATGGCGTTCTCAGAAAAGAGATGGTTCATTCTGTCTCGCACGCCCTTAGTCTGAAGGACACCGTGAAACTTAGCTGTCGATTGCTGGGGCGTTTCTCACTGTCTGTGAAAGAGAAAACCTGGCTGACTTTGCATGGAGGCAGAAACTTACATGAACTCCAGCATGCAGCCCTGAGGTGCTGCTTGTTTCCGCATCACCGTGCGTCTGAGCACAGAACAGGGGATGCAGAAATATCGTAAACACTGCTGTCCTGGGAGAGATAGGGTCCTAAGGGATTCACCTTGCTACTTACTCATGCTCTCTGGCTTTGGGGACGCCAGCTCACTGGGCTTTTTAAAACGTGTTAGATGGTCTTTAGTTGCTGTGTACAACTGAGAGGCCATGAGTCAACTTGAGCCCTATAGGAACAGGCTGTGTAGACAGAAGCCAGATAGATATCTACCTGTGGGCAGAGTACCAAGGCTGTCTCAGGAATGTCTTTAATAGCCTAGCATATGAAGAATTAAAAGTTAAAGGCTATATACATTTTGAGTGGATGCCAGACCTCTCCCACTGGAGAGAACATCCCTTGTCTGGGGATACCAACGATGAGAAGTGTTAGGCTGAAAGTTTGTGTGGGTGGACCCAAGTCACGGAAACAGGTGGATGATCTTATCCATGAGGAGCAAAGGCAGGTGTGGAAGAGAGACGCCAGTGTACTTAGGCCTGGCCAGCCAGTTCTCAGACCAACAGAGAGGATCAGTCTCCGAGGGACACTGACAGAATGTAGGGAAACAGTGAAACACTGCCCAGGGTTGTAAGGGGCCAGGGAGGCAACCCTAGACATGTGGTTCTCACCCTGCAGGTCATGACCCCTTGGTGGTTTGAACATCCCTGTCACAGGGTCACCTAAGAGCATCTGTATATCAGATATTTGTGTTACCATTCCGTACAGTAGCAAAATGACAGGTATGAAGTAGCCACAGAAATAGTTCTATGGCTGGGGAGTCAGCACAGCACTAAGAACTGTATTAAGGGATCACAGCCTTGGGAAGTTTGACAACCACTGTCCTAGGCTGTGCTGTCTGTGAGGTTTTTTTCATAGCATGCTTTGCCATCTAGATTTTTGACCTAGCATTTATTAGTAAGTCTAAATTTTATTCACAGTACTTGGTTTTTGAGCGAAGTAAGTGTGTGTGTGTGTGTGTGTGTGTGTGTGTGTGTGTGTGTGTGTGTGTGTGTGTGTAAATGGGAAAGCATTGACACTCCATGTCTAGATCACTCAGGGAGTAGTAAACACGGATGGCAAACTTGAGCCGTCTTGTTGGGGGAGAGGAATTAGTCTCTGCTCCTGCCTCAGTGACTTGCCCTTTTGTTGAATATGGAGCTTGGGGGATCTAGCTTGTCTCATTACATCTTTAGGGCTAGGGCACATAGAGATTCCAGTTGACACTATTATGAGGTCTTATGTGCTAACCAGAACTCTGTGGTAAAGCAAAAATAATGAGCTATTTCCAAGATTCTTGGAGAAAATGAGGGGCCTGGACCGTGTCCCGAATGGTTTTGATTTTGACCTGAAATGATGCAGTGACCTCATCGAGTGACCCCTTTTGGCCAGAGGTGGTCTGACTGCAGTTCCTGGCTTTCATCTGTGGCCACTTGTAATTCAGTGACAGCTCTCTTGATCACCATTGTTTTGGTGATTTCCGAGGGACATTCCGAGACAAGAACCCCTTGTTTATGGATGTTAGCTTTGGAAATGACAAGAAAGTCTCTGTTGCAGAACAGTCTATACTGTCTAACTTGAGGTGGGTGGGAAGTAAAAAAACTGCTCTGAAGAAGTAGGAAGTTTGAGTACTAACATTAGAGAGGTCCCACTGTGGCTTCTGTGGCTTCCATGGCATTGGGTTCTGTACTTCTATACTGTGGCAGTTACATTGGTTAGAATAAGAGGTCCCACTGTGACTTCCATGGCTTTTGTGGCTTCCGTGGCTTCCGTGGCTTCCGTGGCATGAGGTTCTGTACTTCTGTACTGTGCTAGTTACATTGGTTAGAGTGAGAGGTCCCACTGTGGCTTCTGTAGCTTCTGTGGATTCTGTGACATTGGGTTCTGTACTTCTATACTGTGGCAGTTACATTGGTTAGAATAAGAGGTCCCACTGTGACTTCCATGGCTTTTGTGGCTTCCGTGACTTTACCGTGTTCTGTACATTTTTACTGGGGCGGTTACACAGATTGAAAGTTGTTACTTTTGTGATCTGTTATCAATTTCTTTCCCAGAATAGGGATGGCATGTCATTCACCAGGCCCAGGGGGTGTGGTCTGGGAAGCCTTTTTGCCTTCTGTCTCATTTAAGTTCTACACGAATCCAAAGCAGATATTTTACTAAAATGAAGAGCACATTTTAAGTGCCTTACTGCTTTCATGGGCTTATACTTGTTCAGCTGAAGAAGCCGCCGTTAGGGACAAAGACGGAGTCACACAAACTAGGGAGTGTCTGTAATGGGTGGAAGTCTCCGTTAGGTCTGCCAGGACTGATGGAGGGGACTCAGGGGGTCTAGGCAATGCTGAGACCTTGGTCCAGCCACACCTCTGGGAGCCAGGAGTTCACAGGGCGTTCCGTCTTGCTGTCATTGAAATAATGGCCCTCATTGTATTTTGTCCTCTGTCCTTTATTGTTGGACTTTGTTTTTGTCAGGAAAACAGTAAATGTGACCACAGAGATAAGATTGCTTGTTAGGATGTGCTCTTGCTCCTGGGGTGCCAGTTAGAGTGGGTGCAGGGGTGGAGGTGAGGGATGGGGGCCTTGGCTTAATTCACTATCTTTGCCGCTGTTCCTTTTCTAAATTAATTAAAATTTTCAGCTGGTCATGGTGGCACATGCCTTTAGTGCCAGCACTTTGGAGCCAGAGGCAGACAGATCTATGAGTTGTAGGTTAACCCTGTCTATAGGACATGTAGAGAAACCCTGTCTCAAACAAACAAACAAACAAACAAATGTTTTGCGTGTATATGTGTGTTACAAGCATGTGTATGCATGGATGTGTTATAAACATGTGTATACATGGATGTGTATAAGCATGTGAATACATGGGTGTGTTGTAAGCATGTGTAAGCATGTGTATGCATGTGTGTTATAAGCATGTATATGCATGTGTGCGGGCTTTTAAGCGCGCGTGTGTGTGTGTGTGTGTGTGTGTGTGTGTGTGTGTGAGATGAGGGTGTTTATTCATGGATGTGTTTGCCTGTGTGAAAGTATGGAGACCAGAGGTCAATTTTGGGGGATCCTCTACTATTACTTGCCACCTTTTAAGCAAATTCTGTCTGTCTGTCTGTCTGTCTGTCATCTATTTTGTGTGTCTGTGTGTATACATGGGTGAGTTTGGAGGGTAGAGGACAACTTGTAGGAGCTGGGTCTCTGCTTGTAGCAGGTGCAACTTGGGGCTCAAGTCCCTGTTGTCAGGCTTGACAATAGGCACCTTTTCCAGCTGAGCCACTTTCCCGGCTCGCTCTCTGTCTCACTTCTTCACACGCGGCTTCTCTTTGCACTTATAGACCTTGCCGCTTTGGCTAGCCTGGCTATGCAGAGAGCCCCACGGGCCAGCTTGTCTCCGTCTCCCTCTGCCTGGGATTCGAGGCATGCACTACCACACTTGGGTTTTTTATGGAGGTGCTAGGGACTCTCCTGCTTGTATGGGCAAGCACTGCATCATTGGTCTATCTCCCCAGTTCAGATTAGTATATTTTTACATGTCAATATATTTTGGTATGTCTCTGTATAGAGCGGGACCCCATGGCTCATGACAGATTTGGGATGGTCACTGCTATTATTTCATGTCGACTGAAGAGAAGGAGTTTAAATTTGCCACAAACCATGTTCCCAGAATACACTAAACACACAGGAGTCATTTACATATAGGAGGAGGGGCTGTGGGATCTTGAGTAATGAACTGTCAATGAAATTGCTTTTGATTTTTAGGCAAAAGAGGTCCTTGATGCTCTGGGATGGCCAGTTTTCAGCTAAGCGGTTAATGGCCTGTTTTTAGAAAGACCCTGGTGGGAGTTGGAGCCTGGCCTTGAGTGCAGGGATGTTGCTGTTTGGGGAGTGCAGCTGACTTTGTTTTCCCTTTACCGAGGTGTAACAAAGTGTCCCTTCTACACACTTTACCGAGGTGTAACAAAGTATCCCTTCTACACACTTTACCGAGGTGTAACAAAGTATCCCTTCTACACACTTTACCGAGGTGTAACAAAGTATCCCTTCTACACACTTTACCGAGGTGTAGCAAAGTATCCCTTCTACCTGTGGAGTGCTGGTTGCCAAGTATCACCTGCTAGTTGATTCCTGTCTGGGTCAGTGCTCCAAGGTGAAAATGGAGTGTGAGAAATGGCATATTGGCCCTCAGGCCTCCCTGTGTGCTCTGTTACACCCACGGAGAAAGTTAAGGAGTTGGGCTAGTTCACTTGTATATTTTAAATTTTATTTTTCTTCTTGAAAATGCACATTACTTTCCTCCCATTACCTGAGACTTGAGGCGTTGATGTGTAGGTTCTGCAGAGCTGACTACACCCTGACTCTGCCCCTTCGTATGAGAGCAAAGGAAGGCAAGACTGCTTGGGCCTCTCAGTCCTCTCAGCCTCCAGTGGTCATAGGATCCTGGTTGGCCCAGGACGGTTGCTCTGTGAAAAAGAAGCTAAGGGAAGATGTCAGGTCTGGGGCACAGAATATGGTGGCCTGGTGTGGAGGCCTTGGTCTGAGAAAGAGCCTGTATGAAGCCAGCCAGTGCCTGGAGCAAATGTCAGGTGGAGGAGGGAGGAGCCTGGCTGGCTGTTCCTAAAGCTCCTGGATCCCAGAGAAAACTTTGAGCTCTATAAATGAATCCTTTCCTCTCCACTTAGGTGGTGCCTTGCTTGTGGTAGGAACAAATATCACTGTGTTTTCTTAAACCTTGACCGTTTCTCCTTCTGGAAAGAGAATTAGAAAATCCTGGAAATTTATGGAACTAGCTTCTTCATTTTTTTGTCTGCATAGTTGGCATGGAAGCAGACATGGGCTGTTTGCTTCCCAACCGTAGCTTTTCATACTTGATTCCTTGGAGTATCGGGATTGGACTGAGACAGGAGCATGGCTTCTTGCCTGTTAGTGGAAGCAGAGGACGGTGGGGGAAGTGCTGTTAGGGTTGTTTTCTGTCTGTTGGTGTGAACAGCAGAGAGAGAAGAATCAAGTCTACCAAGAAAACATGAGCTGAATCAGAGAGAGGAGGTGTTTTCTGGGTCCTCCAGAAGCTCCAGGCTCATCTAGATCTTCCCAGAATCCATGTGTTGATTCGATAACTTGGTAAGATTATTTCTTTCCATGCTTCCTGCGCATCCCAGGACTGGCAGTGTCTACCACCAATGTAACATCATTTCTTGTATGTGCAGATATTGGTAGACATTTACGATGACTCTACCTCAGGTCCCGCTTCTGATGCAGAGGTCCACAAAGCTTGTTAAAGTCCCAGCAAGTCACTTGTTTGACTTAGATTGAAGATATCAAGGGTGGGGAAAAGCCAAGCTCACCTCATGTTTCCTGAGAATGAAAATGTGCTGGAAGGAACCTGCCATGTAAGCAGGATCACCCAGACAACGCAAATCCTGGCTTTGCATGTGAAACACAGTAAGAGCTAGGTTCTGGCCTCCAGTGCCCATGAAGCTCTGGTCATACTGGAAGGTGGCATAAACAGCAAACAGTCTTACCCTCACCCTAAGATGTGGCTCCCTTACCGGTTTGACCAGCTCCATCTTCCTGATTTTGTCTAGTTCAGAGCAAGCAGCCTCACCAATGGCGGGTCCCTCCTGCTGGACTGGTCTCCCTGATAATTTGCATGGATGTTCTTTATCAGTGGTGGGTGAGCTTTGAGAAAGTCTAGCCTACAAATGGGTAATTAGAGACCAGTCTACAGCGAGGTTTGGGTACGTAATAACTAGAGCCAGCTCTGTGGGTTCAGAACTGTACGTACATTCTATTTCAAGTGAGTTACCTGACCCTCCTGCTTTTCTTTTTTTCTTTTTTTTTCTCTGTTGTTTGTTTTGAAGCAGCAGCCCAGGCTGGCCTCAGACTCACTGTGTAGTGTAGGATATCCCTAATTTCATGTCTTCCTCCTCCTATCGTCCTGGTGCTGTGATTACAGGCATGCACCATAGTGCCCAGGTTACGCACTGCTGAGGACAGAACCCAGGGCTTCGGATATTGTTAGGAAAGTACTCTGCCGACATAGCCACACACCTGCCTTGTCTGGTCCTTCTGAGTCACAAGGCTCTGAGGGTGACATGTTGAAAAGGGAACTTCATGGGAATATGGTTCAGTACAATAATTCTTAATCACACAGCGAGTGCTTAGCAGCATTTAGCATAGCACGGGTAGCAGTTTTTATGGATATTATTGTATGCAGGAGTTATGAGCACCTAGAATCTGACAAGTGCTGTGGCCTTTTCAATCGCCTTCTCCAAAGTCTGTCCAATTAAGAACCCGAGTGGGCAAACATCCTCCGTGCCTTGCCATCTCCAGACAGCAGGTGTGTAGACCGGAGAGGAAAACCCAAATGAACGGCAGTTTGTCTAGGTCAGGCCCTGCTGGAGCTGGGGTGCAAGGCAGGCCCCAACTTCTGCCTTAGTGCTATGCTGTCAGCACTGCCCTAACCACGTGCAGAGGACCAATGGCAGTCACTGGCTCCCTGGATTTGCATGGGGGGGGGCAAATGTAGTTTGTAGAAGGTGCAGTTATAACCTCCATGCTTGTGAATACGAGAGGGTTGATAAGGCTCCTTGCTTTCCCCAAATTACATTTTTTTTTATTATTAACATTTCTTGTCCAAATCTCCTTGTGATCAGGATACGGTTTATTTTTTTTTCTTGCTCAGTGGTGAATTTTTACAAGAAAGCTGAGTTTTCAATCTCCTTAGGGAGTTTTATTCCATCTGAGGACAGGAAGGGGATCTCAGTTTTGTTACCAGAAAGACACTGGGCCATGGAGAGCCGAGATCTGAGGACTGTTTCAACTCCTGGTGTGCCAGCTAACTGTATTTTAGGAAACAGTGGTGGAACATTAAGTGTAAGAACAAGCCATGTGGATGGAGAGAGTTCTGAGGGCTGAGGTGCAGGAGGAATGGGGGGAACAGCTAATATCAGCAGTTTGACTGGATTTAGAGTCACCTAGGAGACAAACCTGGGCATGTCTGTAAAAGAAAATTGTAGCTAGGTGGGAGGGACCAGCCTGGGTGACTGTGGACAGGGGTCCTAGACAGAATCAAAAAGAGGAAGGGAGCCAAATACAGGACTCCTCTCTCTCTCTCACTCTCTCTCTCTTTGCTTCCTGACTTTCGGTTACAATGTAACCAGCTGCCTGGCGCTCCTGCGGCCAAGCTTTCCTCGCTACAATTGGACTGCCATGATAGAAAGCACCCTTGGACTGAGACAGCACTAAGCTCTTTCTTCCTGAGGTGGTTTTCGTTAGATTTTTTTTTTTCAGCAGCAGTGAGAAAGTAACTGATATGAATGCTGTGGTGAAGAATGAAAATGGTCCCATAGGCCCTTAGGGAGGGGCACTGTTAGGAGGCGTGGCCTTGTTAGAGTGGCCTGGTTGGAGGAAGTGTGTCACTCAGCAGGCTTTGGGGTCTCAGATCCTCTAGCCACACTCAGTGTCTCACTCTCTCTTCCTGCTGCCCACCGATCCAGAGGTAGAACTCTCAGCTCCTCTCCAGCACTATGTCTGCCTGCATGCCACTGTGGTTCAAGCCGGGTCGACAGTGGACTAAACCTCTGAACTGTAAGCCAGCCCTAATTAAATGCTTTCCTTTATAGGAGTTGCTGTGGTCATGGCGTGTCTTCACAGCCATGAAACTCCAAGGCATATGGTAAGAAAATAGGATGCATTTGCCCTGGAAGAGAGGTGAAATGAAAGCCTTCTTTAGTGTTTAAAAACTAGTGGGAGAGAAAGGATTTTACTGACTTTCCCAAACTGTAGACTCAGAGAGGTATATCTTAGGCTGCTTATGAAAGGCATTTGGGTGAAACTTAAATTGCAATGATTATAGCTGTGAATGTAGTCATTGATCCCTCGGTGAACCCACAGGACCAAGCACGAGGCTGCGTCTAGTGTCTGAAGCTTTATTTTATAGATGGTGAGCGTCTTACTTAGGGTCTCTATTACTGTGACGAAACACCATGACCAGAAAGCAAGGTGGGGAGGAAAGGGTTTATTCAGCTTACAATTCCACATTGCTGCTCATCACCAAAAGAAGTCAGGACAGGAACTCAATCAGGGTAGGACCCTGGAGGCAGGAGCTGATGCAGAGACCATGGAGGGATGCTGCTTATTGGCTTGCTCCTCATGGCTTGCTCACTCTGCTTTCTTATAGAACCCAGAACTACCAGCCCAGGGATGACACCACCCACCATGGGCTGGGCCCTCCCTCATTGATCGCTAGAGAAAATGCCCTACAGCTGGAGCTCAAGGAGACATTTTCTTTTTTTTTTTTTTTTTTTTTTTTTTTTTTTTTTTTTTTTTTTTGAGCTGGGGACCAGAACCCAGGGCCTTGCGCTCCCTTTCTCTCCAGCTGAGCTAAATCCCCAGCCCGAGACATTTTTTCTTAATTGAGGCTCCTTTCTCTCTGATGATTCCGACTCGTGTCAAATTGATACACAGTTTCCAGTACAGCGAGAGCTGGATTCATGGAACTGATGTGTGCACACTGAGGTGGCCTTGAAGAGATGATGTCACCATCCTGGGCAAATGAGAGTGGAGCGAGGAGTGGGCTCTGTGAACACTGGCCCGGTGTGCCCCAACCAGTGCTGTCCAACAAGGCTGCTCGGTGGTGGGAGGGAGTCTGCAGGACTGGACCTAGTACATGGGTTTGTCTCTTGGCTGATCACAGATGAGTTCTGGGAAGGCTGGCAGAGTGTCAGACCCGAGAGCAAGGCTGGGAGTGTCCGTGTGTTTCAATTAACTGGATATGTCCAGAGTGATCTGGTGCTTCCTTGAAAATTGTAGCCGTTTGTTGTCCTGCGTGGTCCTCTGCAATCCTTGGTGCCTGGCAGGATATAATGAGCTTTGTGGCGACGAAAGGCCTAGAAGGGTCTCTGTGAGAAACAACTGCCATTGCCTTTGGGTGAGAGACCAACTTATCACAGTAACGAATGCCTTACATTAGTGGCTCGCTGTGAACACTTGCCTGGAATGTCATTCTCCTTGGGTCCCAGAGGAAGATTTAACCTCGTTTCCAGGAGGTATTGAAGCTTGGGGAAACTGAAGGACACGCTCAAGGTCACAGGAAGTGTGGCTTCCCTCTGAGTTCTAGGGATGGATAGTGCTGGCTCTGCTTGAGCAGACAGTGGGTGCAGCGGGCTCTCTGGCTCCGTCATGGATGCTGCAGCCAACCAGGTACACTCCTGCAGGCCCAGGACACTGGGTTCCTTTGGAGGTCTGCTCTTTCTCCACCTTCTCCACCTTACTTTGAACCTGCTCCACTGACATCTCTGCTACCTCTTCTCTCTCTCCTGTAACTCTGTTCTGCCTGTATCCACTCTTCCTTTATGGTAAGCCTGTGGTTTACATTGCTCCTCCCCCTTATCCTGGCAACATCCCAGTTCAGGATCCCCACGTTCATATCTCTGCGGTCCGTCCTTTAGCCACGGAGCGTAACACACTGCCCAGCTTTGGAGGCGAGGATGCCAGCTTCTGGTGGGGGAGCACTGTTTGCTTTTCTCTGTTTGCAGGTCCTAGGTCTACGTCAAGGCATGCCTTACAGCTCTATCTGTGGGTCCACCACGTATTCCACCGTGATCTCCCCCAGGCTGCCTGGCCTCCGTTCTCTTTCACGGGGTTTGTGGATGCCAGCTTTTCCCTCTCTAGTCCTCCACTCTCATTCTGACCCTCACTTCTGTTCTTTACGTGCCGCACATTCCAGAGTGTGGCAGGTCCCCCCTGCCCTCCGCTCAGGCTCTTTCTGAACGTTTTGTCTTGCTCAGTGAAAGCCTCCAAGATTCCTTCTGCGTGTTTCAGGCCTCACAGAGCCCTGAACCCCAACTAGCATTCTGGATCCAGCTCAACACTGCTCCCTTCTTCCCAGTTCTATGGCCACATCAGCCCTCCTGCTTGGTCCGTTGTTGTCATTGCAGGTCTGTGTGTGTGGTGGTTGTGTGTAGACATCAGAGGACAGCCACGGGTGTCACTGCTCTTGTTGGTCTGGCTAGCTGGCCAGTGAGCTGCCTGTCTCTGCCTTTCCTTTCCCAGTCGCTGAGGTCACAGGTGCATTTGGCCACACCCACTTTTCACACGGATTCTGATCTCCGTTCCACACCTTACAGGGTCAGTTTATAAGTAATTTGCTGGGAATGGCAGGCGGGGGCTTGGCGTGGGCACTGGTCAGGAAACGCAGCTTAGTGAGGTAATAAGTGAGGTCAGCCTGGAAGGAAGGATGCGCAGTTGATAATCACGGCTTCCATTTGCACAGAGCAAGGATGCAGTAATGGCAAATGCTGCGTGCGTGGATCCTAGCATGCTCTGGGCCTGTTTCTTCTGATTTCTATTTCTAATGCACTGATTTTGCTACATTAACTCATTTTAATTCTCTGGGAAGTACAGTTATTCTCCTATCTGAGCTTCTTTGTAGGAAAGGAAACTCACTCCCAGAGGTGAAGTAATTTGTTCAAGGTCACATGGCTGGCCGATCTTAATTTCTCATCAAAGCCTGGCCATTAACCCCATGGGCATCATTCTGAGTGCGTGCATGTGTGTGCATGTCTGTGCATGTGTGCACATGTGTGCCTATGAATGTGTGTATGTATGTTTGCGCGCACGCACACACACACACACACACTCATGGATGTACATGAGTGTATACAGGTGAACATCCACCATGCAGGTGTATAGGAGAGATCAAGCACTCACAGTCCTTGTAATACGTCGAGAGTATGAAACAGGCAGGCAGGGTGATCAGGGCCTGTGGTGGGTGGGAGGCCCGAGGCAGATGGAAACCTGCTTCTACTTCACCTGCGTCAGGATCAATGTTTCCTTTATTTAGTCTCATGCTTTCTCATACATCTAACAATTTTAGCTGTTCTCCAAAGAAGAAAAGAATATTCTTGACTTCTCACACAGCAGCTGGAGAGGGGAGGAAGCCAACGTTACCTGGACTTCTGCTGATGGCTGGAGGGCAGGGTCACCTCAGTGGGCATTTCCACTCATCTCCTCCTTCCTCCCGGGAGCAGCTTTATTGAGGGGGAGTCAGAGACAGGTGGGAAGTCCAGCTAGCATCCTCGAAAAGCCTTGCCCTGTTCTGTCAAGGTGACTAGGAGATTTTGAGCAGTTCTGGTTGGAGACATGGACTAGGCTGGGAGGAGCCTGTCTCCATGGTGAGCTGGTCCACCTGACCTTGCCTGGTGCAGCAAATACCTTGATAAGGCCATGTAGGGCTCCACCTAAGGTGCCCTGTCACTCTGTATTGACTTCCTGACAGGACCCATCTGATTTCCATTTCAAAGAAGGTGCCATTTGCTGTATTGTTAAGCACAGAGCACAGTCTGCCTGCTACCTTAACTTTCTTTTTCCCTTTTATGATGGGGGTGGGATGGGGTAGAGAGGTTGGGGGTGCACTTAGAAGGAGTTAGAAGGAGACATACTGTACCATAAGGGTGTGATGAAAAAACATTGTAAGACGTTCTCAGACAAATTCATTAAAAAATATATTTTAAAGGCTCCTCAATTGTCCTCGTTTCTTCTGGATTTATAATTCTTTCTATTTTCCTGCCTTTAAGAGAACACTCATTCACTGTAAAAAAAAAAAAAAAAAAGAAAGAAAAAAGTTACAAGTTAATAGTTTCTATATTGGTTATTTGAGTATTTCGTATGTACGGATTAAGTGAGACATATCAAAGTTAATTTTATTTGCTTCAGTTTTACTTCTTGTTAGAGAGGTTACTAGAACATTAAAAACCACACACGTGGCTTGTGTGCTATTTCCCTGGGATAGCCCCTCTCTCTGAGTTTATTTCAGCAGGAGCAGCCGACCAGTCTTGTGCCTGCTGGATTCCGTATTTGTAATGAAGGGGCCGGCAAATTGATTTCCCTGCCTCCTTTGCCTGGGGATGGCAATCAGGTGCTCCGTGCAGACTGCTCACCGGTGGCGTCCGGTTGGCTGTTGGCCTCCTTTCTCTGGGACTCCTTGGTGAGCTCCTCAAGCTCCTCTGTGGGAAGTGACAGTGAACCTCACTGTGCTGACCCTTCACCCTGCTCAGCTTTGAGACTCAGCTTCTTACTGGACCATTTGCAGCTGGCAGTGTGGTCCATTGGGAAGGGTCACAAAGCCCCCTTGTCATGTTATTTTAGTGCCTAGAATGCATTGAGATGGGAGCTGGTGTTACACGGAGAGGGGGTTTCCTGTTTGCGGACAGCTCGCCTCTATATAGATGGCTTCCGAGCCTTTTCAGCTGACTGCTTCTGACATCCTCAGAGCCCTGTGAACCTGAGTGGCACATGTACCTTTCTCTGCCTTGTCTTTTTTTAAGGTTAATTTATTTATATACATAAGTACACTGTAGCTCTCTTCAGACACACCAGAAGAGGGCATCGGATCCCATTACTGATGGTTGTGAGCGACCATGTGCTTGCTGGTATTTGAACCAAGGACCTCTGGAAGGGCAGTCAGTGCTGTTAACCACTGAGCCATCTCTCCTGCCTTGTCTTTAATGCTGATACTGAAATCTTCCTGAGGAGTCTTTACCAGTCAGCCCGAGCCACCTGGTGCTCACCTCCCGCGTCTCTGTGTTAGTCTCTGTGTTACAATCCCGATCAGATGGATGAGACAATTGAGCGTGGCCCTGTAAAGAACTTTGTTCAGTTTGTACAAATCTTCCTCCTGCTGGTGGATACAGCGATTCCCCTGGGATTCGGTCTGGAAATCTTACTGGATTTGCAAGACATAAACTGTTATAGACCCTTTACCATGACCACACCCCCACCCCAGCGCTCAGATGGGAAAGGGCCCATTGTTTTACCTTGAGATGTGTTTTTAGAGTTCTGCCTCAAGAGTTTTGCTGGCAAGTTATTTCTAATATTTCAAGAGAAACTAAAGTGGAGAAGTCTTACTCAAGTCACCCCCCTCCTCCCCATGTACTCCTCCTTAGTGCCCTTCCGTCTTTTGCCACCCCCTTCCTCTCCATCCTCTTCGTCCTCTTCCTCCCGTGTGCACACCTAGCTTGGGCCCTGTTTCAGCTGGAATGACTGACTAACAAAACATGCCAAGTAATTACCTTAATGGAAAAGTCTTCCTCCCTTCCCTCCCCCACCATGTTTCCTATAAGTACATAGTTTCACTATAAAGTATGCCTCCAGTCAGGGGAGAGCCCTCGTACACAGAAGCTCCCTCATAAAAGTGTCTCGGAGGAACAGCATGTAACGGGGACAAGTGAAGACCCAGGTCTGAGCCTCTGCTATTGGCTTCCTCCCTGCTGTGACAGGGCCAGCAAAAGCATCTTGGAGAAGGAAGTGTTGGGTCACAGTTGGAGGATCCAGTCCATTACAGAAGGAGCAGGAGACAGCAGGAGTTCGCAGTCAGCAGAGAACTGAGCTCTGATGCTCACTTCTCTTCTCTCTCTCTTTAAACCACTCAGCCCATGAGTGGTTGCTGCCCACACTTAGTCTTTCTCCCTCAGCTCACACTCACGGGCACGCCCAGAAGTGCATTTCCTAGGTGGCTCTAGGTCCTGTCAAGTTGATGGGAGCGGCCTTCTCAGACTCCCAGCTCTCTGCCTTTACTGCACAGAAGATACCGTGCCCCTCCCCCCGTATTCCTGTGAGCTTGCCTGACACCCTCTACACTGTATGCGTGTGAGGAGCAGTAGAGGAGTGGACATTCTAAGGGTGCTTAGTGGCAAACAACTGTCACAGGGAGGTTGACAAATACCTTGCCAGTGCTTTCTGAAACCCGACAAATCTCTCTCCTTCATATCCTGTGACTCTGTACTTCTAAAACCCTCTGCGAAGGACTGCAGAGCCCTGAAGATCCCCACCTATGCACTGGGGATCTGCAAAGGCAAGTTTCCAGGGGAGGAAGGAGACTCGGGAGTCCTCTTCAAGCACTTTCTGTGTTCCTTGCAGTGCGTTGTATGAAATATGTGTCCTCTGAGATGTGCATGGCTCTGGAGGTGAGAGAAGGTTCCAGTATGGGACCTTAGGGGCCTGGGTGTCCTCTGAATTGTGCATGACTCTGGAGGTGAGAGAATGTTCCAGTATGGGACCTAAGGGGCCTGGGTGTCCAGCAGATTGCTGTGGTAAAGAGTGAGTGCCCCTGGGGCATCCAGTCAGTGTGAAAAATTGACCACTTGTAACACAGGACGGGACTGCGTATCTGCACTTGTAATACGTTTGTTGGCAGGAGGGGACTGTGTATCTGCGTTGACTTAACATCAGCTCCCTTTTCTCTCAGGAAGTGCTGCTGGGGCTTCATGATAACTCAAGGATAAGGAAGGAGCATTGTGATTTCGGAAGTGGAAATCAAGTTGAGGCTCTGTCTTTAATTCCGATAGATCTTACGTGTTAAGTGGCCATGTCTGCCCTGTGGTGGCCTTACCGTGTGGTGGCGTGCGTACCCGTGGGCTTGTGGTGTTCATCGTGTTTAATATTTTGCAGGTCATACGTCACCTCATCCTCATTTGTACTGTTTTGGGTAGCATCCAAAGGTTGGAATCAAATGTGGAAGAAGTCTGTGTAACTCTCAAGTCCTTCAGTGGTATTCATGGCCTTAGAGGGACACCTACAGTTTTTGATGAAGATTATGGCCATACGGGACCCAAGTTCATCGTCCTCAATCTCCGTCTGCATTTCTTGGCCCTTCGTGCTTCCAGCTAGTAGTTACAACTCCCTGACACAGAATGTGTGAAGAGAGACAGTCCAGCCATTGATGCCAGCTGAGGGTTCTCAGCCCACGGGGGATAGACAAGCATGCCAGTTCTATCTAGTCACTGGATCACTTAGGGTGGGGGCCCCACGGCGAATCAGCCCATGGGTTCTGATGGGGACCCTGTGGTACTCATAGAAGGACAAGGAGGGCTCTGAGGTATGTGTCATAGTCCCCCAGGTAGATGGCTGTCACAGGATGAGACTGCCTCAACTACCTTACCGTGCCACTAGGGTGGGGAAGATAGAAAAGACGGACTGGCCATTTACCGTGGTATACACACACAAAAGGATATGGAGATCCAAAATAAAGATTTCTCCTAAGAAGGAGGAGACATCTGGGGACCAGCAGTAGTAGCTGTTCACACCAGGTCTACTGAAGTGTTTCCTGTTCTGTTCTACTGTGTCTGTATGCTTGGATACCCAAATGCAACCAGCCATTACCTGTGGCTCCAGGAAATGACCAGCAGAATGGGATCGCTCTGTCCCCTGTCCCACATAATCAGTCCCCCAGGGAAGCAAGACGCCTCTCTGGGAGAATGGCACTGTGCTGCCATAGAGGTCTAGAAGGAATCATACGCCCTGGGGCCAAGGTGACCTCCATGGGGGTGGAGGCGTGATTGTTATATTAATCAGTTCAGCTATGCTGTCCCTGCCAGTTAACAGCCTGTGACGTGAGAAAAATTACACATCCATCCCTGTCCAACGTGCCGGCGTGCATCGGGAAAGAAGCCTTTGGGGTCCTTTCCGATTCATACTGCAGACAACTTTGTAGCTGGAGATGGCTGCCCATGCCTGCAGCCCTGTGATGTAGTTATTGGGCTGGGGAGGCAGGTGGAGCAACTGCTCACTGCCTACCAACCCAGCTGAAATAGCTACGTGTTCAGCGAGAGACCTTATCTCAGTGATGGGGGAGGGCAAGGCGGAAGCGTCCCTCTGGCTTCCATATTCATGCCACCTGCACATGCACATACATGCACACACACAAAATAAACCAACAAAGAAAACCCCAGAGACCAGAGGAGAAAGAAGGAAAAGCAAGGTTGAACACGATGAGATAGGAGTTCCCCGGGTGTAGCTCGATAGAGCATGTTTCGGTAAATATTAAAAATACCTGAACCCTACACTGGTGATCTTACTAGGATATTCATTGCTTCCTATGAGGTCAGAGTCCAGGGTCAGTCCATGCATAGTCTTAGGTAGTGGCTTAGTCCCTGGAAGCTCTGGTTGCTTGGCATTGTTGTTCATAAGGGGTCTCGAGCCCCTTCAAGCTCTTCCAGTTCTTTCTCTGATTCCTTCAACGGGGGTCCTGTTCTCAGTTCTGTGGTTTGCTGCTGGCATTCGCCTCTGTATTTGCTGTATTCTGGCTGTGTCTCTCAGGAGAGATCTACATCCGGCTCCTGTCTGCCTGCACTTCTTTGCTTCATCCATCTTGTCTAATTGGGTGGCTGTATATGTATGGGCCACATGTGGGGCAGGCTCTGAATGGGTGTTCCTTCTGTCTCTGTTTTAATCTTTGCCTCTCTATTCCCTGCCAAGGGTATTCTTGTTCACCTTTTAAAGAAGGAGTGAAGCATTCACATTTTGATCATCCGTCTTGAGTTTCATGTGTTCTAGGCATCTAGGGTAATTCAAGCATTTGGGCTAATAGCCACTTATCAATGAGTGCATACCATGTATGTCTTTCTGTGATTGGGTTACCCCACTCAGGATGATATTTTCCAGTTCCAACCATTTGCCTACGAATTTCATAAAGTCATTGTTTTTTATAGCTGAGTAATATTCCATTGTGTAGATGTACCACATTTTGCCCTGGGTCCTGCTAAGACTGAACCCCAGTGAACGTGATTGTTGGGGGAGGCGGCAATGGGGGAGGATGGGGAGGAACACTGATAAAGAAGGGAGGAGGAGGGTTAGGGGATGTTGGCCCGTAAACAGGAAAGGGAATAACACTTTCGAAATGTAAATAAGAAATACTCAAGTTAATAAAAAAAAAAAAAAAATATACCTGAACCTTTTATCCCGCACTGGTGCCGGCACGGTTGGGCCACATGGCACCGCGGGGTACTTGCCACACTGCTCCCTAGGGTTAGTTCCAGCACCGGAGGGCCATATGGTACTAACCTAAAATCAGGGCTCTACGAGTCTGGCAGCAGCCGGTCTATTGCAGCTCCCTGCCACGGACTCTGCCCACACTCCCAGCAGCCAACCGCACCCTGGCAGTTAAGGTATAAACTCCCAACTACCCGGTGAAATCAGGACTCAGTCAACTGCAACTTAACAATCAGATTTATGTGTTAGATTCTCAGTCCACAATGCATCCAAACAATAAACTCACAACCAATTGATAAGGATATAAACAGCCCACCTAGATAAGATTAACTGACCTATAGAAATCCATCCCCTTAAGAAATATTCATAACTACCTAGGGCCATTGAAGACCACCCGGATCTGGTTTGCCCTTCTGCATCTTCATTCTATCCCTTTCCCTTCTCCCCCACCTTACAAAAACTTTGTCCCCGCCTACTCTTTTACTGTCCAATCATGGCCTTGACCTAACTTGTGCCAGCCCTCACCTGCATAGAGACATCAACCTATGGTGCAGATGCTGGATCTGACCCACGCCCACAAGCTTGCTTGTTTACCTGCATGCGTCCAAGTGCTGGTACCTTTGGAATGCCAACTGAGTCCCCAGAGAGCCACAGCGAGGTGTACCACCTTGCTAATCATGTTTCTTGATGTCCCATCGGCTATGGTTTAGTCTTCCATTCCCTCGTGACTGTGGTGCCCCGGGGTTACGGGAATCGTGGCCCCTGCTTTGTGACCTGTGGTGGGGAAGAAGCCTGATTGGGTGGACTCAGACCCACAGCAGAGCCTTCCTTCAGACAGCAGAGCCTTCCTTTAGACAGCAGTCCTGGCATTCCTCTGTCTCCAGGAGGTGGCGCCTGCTGTGCTGTTACCAGAGGAGGGCTGCTGTGTGGCTCATCTGTCACACCCAGAACCACTGATGCTCTTTATCAGTGAATTCTGACTCTCGTTCTGCTTGGGTCCACTGGCGGGAATCACAGGATTATACCACGTTCTTGGTTTCTGCTTGTTGAGCGACCGCCTTCCTGGGCCTGACTCTGCCTTCCTGGGGGACTGTCGGAACTTGTCTTACACAGGATCTATCTGCCACCCCAGGAATTCTGTCTGATGCCCTTTGCTGTGAGAACTGCACGAGTGACTGACCGTATTCCATGCCACAAGCTGTCGCCATGTCCTCCCCTCCCTCCACCAAAATCCTTAGTAGTCTAATTATTTGGTTATCAGTATCCTGTCAGTCAAAGTTTTATATGTTGATACCACACTCAGCTTTTAAGAAATTAACTTTATTCATTCGCACTGTGTGTATGGAAGTTTCGTCTGCATGAATGTCTCTCATCTACATATGGAGCCCGGAGGAGGGAGTCGGCCTCTGGGACTGGAGTCCCAGGCAGCTGTGAGCTGCTATGTGGGTGCTGGGGATTGGACCTGGGTCCTCTGCAAGGTCACTGTTGGCTTTTCACTACGGAGGCATCTCTTTGCTCCAACAAAGCTTTTTTAAATTTCTTTTTAATTTTTATTTTTTTTCCCTGTGGGCGAAAGGGTCAGACTGAGATTTCCATGCTTCTGAGGCAGACGCTTTGCCGACTGATTCACTCCTCAGCACCTTCTTTAGGCTTACGTGTTCTAACAGCGATCGAGTATTTCCATCTAAAGAGACCATACTGTAAAGTGGACACCAGAGAGGGGCTTGACTCATAGCAGAGTGTCCCCACTAAAGAACCCTTCCTCCTCCTCCTGGGAGATTCTGTCCAGTAGGTGCGGGCCAGCGGAATGTGCCAGCCACAGGCCATTGCTTTCTCTCTTGGCGTCTGTTTCCACGCATGGGTCTCAACTCTGGGCTTGGGACCCCATGACTGGTTTCCAGCATCCCCTGCGGCCCTCCATGTGCAGAGTGCACAGAGGTGATCTTAGAAAGCTTGGCTGTGGGGTTTGTCTGAGGTGAGCCCTTGGCTCCGTGACTCAAAGGCAAATCCACAGCTGGCTTTCAGCGTTGGCTCCCTAAAGGCCTGATGGCCCTGCTCGCTCCTGAGTGGTCTTCAGGAATCCACTCTCACCGGCCACATTAACAGGCCCACGGGACTTTTTACCACAGCTCCTTTGCTTTGGAACTTTATTCTGTTTCTCGTAAATAGCCAATAAAGAGACAGACCATGTGCAAGCGAACTTCCAAAGGTCAGGCTCCCGGGGTGCAGTCCTTGGTGTGAACCTGGTCAATACTGTTTAAAATGCGTTTATTTCTGTCAAGAGACAGATCCTCTCCAAAACAGCTCTGTTGTCAGTGGACTCTCTCTTCGTTGATGTACAGCTGACAAACAGAAGCATTTCCAAGCCTTGGCAGTGTGTGAGGGTTTTGACAAACTCAATTTTAATCTTGTTTTGTGGTTATTTTCTATGGTTCTGTGGAGAGACCCCCAGCCAATTCTACCTTGGTCCTGTTGGAGCGAGGAAGAAGGAAAGCACCATGGTGGTGATCAGCTGTGTCGGGGGTTGGTGTGCGTCCAAAGTCTGCTTCAGATGAGCAAACCCCAGAAAATGCCTACTGCTAAGCGGCTTTTACAGTTGGCCAAACAGCAGGGCCACGGAGGCCCCTGGCCTAGTCCAGTCCCAGAAAACCAGATTTAAATATTCAGAAAGTGATTCCTTCCTTTTCACGCCCTTGTTCAGGATGGATTCGAATTATAGTCTTTGTCTCTAAGCTCTTCCTAGGAATTTTTTTTTCATCCAGAGTCTAACAGATTTATAATCTTCAGAAATGGAGGGTTTTTGTTTTTTTTTTTTATACCAGTCAGGAGAACCATCCTGATGTCGTTTGCATGAGGATGTCCCCAGGGTTATTTACACAAGGTCAGAGCCAATTACAGGAGTTCGAGAAGCAGCGTCTTTTAAATTTGCAACCGATTGCCATATGTCAGTACTTTTCCAGAAGGGAAAACTCAGGTTGACTTAGGAGCGTGGTTCAGAGTCTAGAGCCAGGAAATGGGGCCCAGAAGCCAGGCCTGCCCTCCACTGCAGTGCATTCTCCTGCCTCCTGCTCTGCCCCTGTGTGGAGGAGAGCATGATTGGGCTAAGTGGCCAGCTGCTGAAACCCTCTGCACGCTTGGTCCTTGCTGTCTTCCCCATCCAGGGTTTCCAGCCTTCCCCTTTGAGTCTCCTTTTGCTCTTAGCTATTTGCACACCTCGTCTCGGGGGAGTTCTGGGGATCTGGCGGCCGATCGGGTACCAGTGAGCCTTGCCCTGAGCACCGTCTTCCAAGGCCATGTTCCCTGTGTGTTGGCAGATACATGTTTCTATCGGGTGTCCCAGTGATTGTGACTGCAGTTTGCATGGAGCAGGCAGAGGTGCGGGGGCGGGGGCGCTAAGCACACGCTAGGGAAGCGAAAGATTCTGCTGTAAGCACACACAGGTGCTCCACCACAACCCCTCCTCACCTCCCTCCCAATCCTAAAGGGGACTGGGATTCAGCAGTTCTTAGTCTGTATTGTACTGACCGGTATTTGTGTGACAGTCACATGACCGTGTGTGTGTGTGTGTGTGTGTGTGTGTGTGTGTGTGTGTGTGTGTGTGCGTGCACACGTAAGCTCTGTTGTGCCTATGGAGACCAAAGGACAACTGCAGGCGTCAGTCTCCCAGTCAGTCCTCTGAAGGGAACTGACCTGTGTGGGACCATGGGCCGAAGATGATCATCCTCTGAGGTGAAAGTCTTTTCAAAGGTTTTAACTCCTTTCTCAAAGTCAGAAGGCTTGTCAGTTCTAGAGGAAATGCTTATTTGAACTAGCTCACTTCCTTTCTCTTCCTCCCCACTTCCCTTGCTCTCTGTTTCTCTTGAGTGCACTCCTTTGAGGCTAGCATGAACTGTACATGAAACCCCTTCTTAACAGTGCCACCCCCCACCCTCCAAAAAAAGAAAGAAAAAAAATGCCTGCTCATCGTAGTCAGGAAGATCTGACAGTCTGGCAAAGATCACCCTCTGAAGTCTCGGAGTCTCAAAAAAATGCTCAGACTGGGAACATTTCTGAGCATAAAGTCTTAGTGGGCTGACAGCAACGTGTCCATCGCAAGCATCTTCATGAAGAGCAGGTAGGGTGCCTGTCAGGGGTTGGGTTGGAACTTCCAGCCTGGACTTGGAGCAGTTGACGAGCTGGAGTGTTCAGCCAGAGGCAGGATGCAAGACCAGTGTTTAAAAGCATTTGCACGGACCAGGATGGCTCAGTGCATAAAGTGCTTGCTATGCAAGTGTGAGGACCCAAGTTCAAATCCCCAGGAACCCAGGTAAAGATGGGTGGACTAGCATGGATCTGTATTCCTGTTTCCTTACGGGGAGATAGAAGGTAGAGAAGGAGAGCCCTTGGAAGACCACAGGCTGGCTAGCCTGGTATACACGCAGTATCAGTAAATGACATGCTAAAATGGGGGGAACTGGCACCTCTAGCTTCTACAGGCATGATACAGCTTGCATGCAAGTGCCTGTCTTCAACCCACATGGTCATGCACACACATCCATGTCACGTACACACATCACACACAATAGATCCGGCAACACGGAAGCAAGCTGGGTATGTGTACCTGCAGCCATGACTCTTGGGAGGCGGATGCAGAAGGGTCATGAGTTCAGTGCCAGTCTGGGCTGCGTGATACCCCAGTCACCAAAAATAAAGGGCTGGAGAGGTAGCTCAGTGGTTAGGAACACGTGCTGGTCTTTCAGAGGACCGGAGTTCCATTCCCAGCACCTACATCGTGAAGCTCTCAAGCCCCTGTAACTCCAGCTCCAGGGGATCAGACACCTTCTTCTGACTCTGTAGACACCTCATGTGCACATACCCTCACCGAGACACATACATGTGGGTATGATTAAAAGCAAAAAAAACCCAAAATGTCTTTAAACAAAGGCATCTCGGGCTCTGGGGCCGTGTCGGACGCTGCAGCTCAGCCTCTCATGCCGGTTTATTCAGACTTCGTTTATTCCTTAGTCGGTCAGTACAGTGGCCCCTCACCTCAGCTGCTCTGAGAAGGCCTCCCAGGCACGGGGACTACTGTTAGGTCTCCAGGGCGTGGCTCTGTAAAGGCGTCAGAAAGCAGCCTGTCAAGTCTTCTTTCGTTTTCCTCCCATGAAGTTTTTCAACATACACATCTATATGTACCATCACATAGATGTCGAGTGCCCTACGTGCTTACGTATAGATGCACAAACATGCACACCCATAGGCCTCTCCTATAGCCACAGCCCCTATACATTCATACATAATACATACATGTGTGCCCTTACACATGGAGGCAAACACAGGTACATGTGAACACATACATTATCACATTATGCATGTACTGTTTCTAGGGGACAGCGGCCTATGTTAGGCAATGCTCTCTTATTTGCAGAGGACCCCTCCCTGGGCTTTCATGGTGCAGGAGGGCAGCGAGAGCCTTTGAAACTGTCCGTATTTCCTCTCACAGTTGTGTCTTGGTGACAGAAATTCTATAAGTCGAGAACAGATCCTAAAAGAGAACAGCCTAAGAAATAGACACGTTTGTCACCTATGTCCTTGTCCAGTGCCAGGACCTGGGGTTTGGAGAGGATGAGGGGAACATGCGTCCGTGGAGAATCTGGGGCCTGAGCTTGGGTTCTGGTTTGGACACAGGCAAGCTGAGCAAGATGCCAGCTTTTTCTAGACTCCGGACTCCTCACCTGTAAGTGATGCTGTCTGCAGCCTTGGCTCCGAAATCCTGTGCTGTGTCTTTCCTGATGGCTGAGGAAATCAGAATAAGGTCGGATGAGATGGGCGAGGGGCTGACCTGCACCCTCGGTGTCTGGGTGTCTGGAGGACACCTGGGTGACACCTCGCTTCCTCCTGCTTTGCTAAGCGCTCACTCGAGGCAGACCTGTCAATCACAGGGTGATTCGTGGGGTGCCTCTTATAGCTATCCAGGCTCTCGAACAATATAATTGGCTTAATTTTGGTTTTCTGATTCCAGAAGTGTGTGCTTCCCCTGCCTGTCTCTTGTCTTATTGATTTTTGATGGCGAGAGATTAATCTGGTGCTCCGAGGAGCTAGGCATCAAGAGC
Source organism: Rattus rattus (assembly GCF_011064425.1). Taxonomy (NCBI): domain Eukaryota; kingdom Metazoa; phylum Chordata; class Mammalia; order Rodentia; family Muridae; genus Rattus; species Rattus rattus. The sequence continues at coordinate 7,978,344 of NC_046156.1, forward strand.
TCTCAAGCAGGGAGGAGTTTTGCCCTCTGCCTGCCTGGTGCTCAGACATTTCTCATAGGCAGTTTGGAGGACTCATCCCCCTATGCCCCTCCAAGACCCCACCCCCACCCCTTGCTTACGACTGTCTTTGTTACCCCTGAAGGAAGGAGGAGGGAGACCCGCTTTTCTTTATCCCCGCAAAGCCTGCATGGAGTCTCATGGGATTGGTTTGTCCCTGCTACGTTGTCTGCAAGATGGTTCCTGCTTACCTGCCACACCAGTTTCAGCTGTCTGTGTACGTGGATTGTTGCCCTTGCTTTAGCATGCAGACACCAGATTACATTGGAATTGCCTGTGTCTTTCTGTGTTTCTTACTTCACAATAAGAACCTGAAATACGGGGTTTTAGCCTTGTTTCTCATACACTTGGAAACTTGGATACAAGTAGCTAGCTATCCAGGGCGTATTTCCTGAAGTAGTCAATGACTTGAGTTAATCCTGAGGAGAACATTTGGGGGGCTAATAGTTTGAAAACATGGTTTCCAACTGGTCAGTGGGTACTTGAGAGTACCTACTAACCGGCACATGTCCAAAGCATGTTGATTAGCTGGCCCTGTGTGTTACACAGTGCTGACTACGGCATTAACTCGCCATTTCTATGGTGGGGAAGTTCCGAGGCTGTCCCTTCTCCTGGATTATAGGGGTGTTCTCTGCTCTGTAACCCATGGAGGAGGTGAGCCCATATGTGCTATGAGTTCACAGATGCCTTCCCTCACTGCTGTGCTAGACTTAGGGTTTAAGATAGTCCTTCAGATAGTGCCTCAGGCCATCTGTGTACCCTGGCCTTACACAGGACCAGTGATCGGCGTTTTAGTCATCTGAGTTTGTAAGCCTCACTATCCGAGTAGGTGAGTCGAGTTCTAACGAGATAGAATGCACTTTTTACAAAAAGAGAAAAGTATTGAAGACTGGAGCTTGCTTTCGGTACGTATAGTCAGAGTTAGGTTTATGACTGGCAAGACAGAGCAACAACAAAAAACCAGAAACAAACAGAAACACTAGTTAGAGATTTCTTTCCACTTAAAGCATTTATTAGGTCCTGGAGCCAGGTACAACAGCACAAGCTGATAATCCCAGCATACAGGAAGGTAAGAAACCAGATCGGAACTTCATTAAAGGCCAGCCTGGACCATATACCAGGACTTTATCTAAGAAATACACAAATAGAAGAAAACAGACAGAACAACCGCCTTGTGCTTTTTGCTCAGCTTTATTTAAAGTGCTTTATCTGGGAACCTGTAGTCATTCTGTAGACTCAGCAGGGTGACATTTTGGGCTAGCCTGAGCTACATGGCAAGCAGCATGCTTGGAACTTACTTGAAGGCCTTGTGTCCTGGCCCACAGGGCTCGGACTCACTTCCTTTCTTTTCCTAGTTTACCTCAGCGTCAGGACCCGTGGTTTGGAGCCCAGTGAGTTCAGAAGGAGGATTAGGTCTGTGAACACTCTGCCTTTGCAGCTCTGACTCCCGCAGCTTGAAAATGCTGGCCGGCAGCCAGGGCAGGGAGAGGTTGAAGGAGGGATTACTTTCTTATCACGAGGAAATTAGATGCCTAAGCTAGTGATAAAGTGATTTCTTTGAAAACAGTTTTTAGGGAAATTGAACTTACGCTGTTACCTCATGGCAGGCTTTGGGGCACTGGGAAGGAACCTATTTTTGCAGTTAATGGATCTTGGCAGAAAAGGGTTTGAAACGAACTTTAGATTTCTTTAAAAAGTAATTCCCTCACCACCAGCTTGTCTTCTGTCCTGAAAGAGAAGAGAATTTTTATAGCGCTTTTAGAACATGCAATTTCTCCTCAGTTGCCTGGCAGTCCCATTAGCAGACTTATTTTTCAAAGTCCTACTAAGTGATTGCAATGCTATTTGTCCAGCAGGATCCAGTGAAGGCTTTCCAATGAGATGTGTGTGTGTGTGTGTGTGTGTGTGTGTGTGTGTACGCACGCACGTGTGTTTGTGTCTGTATGTGCATGTATGTATGTTGGCATGTCCTTATGTACATGTGTGTGCCTATGTGCATGTGTGTGCTTATATGCATGTGTGTATGTTTGTGTGTGTGTATGTTTGTGCATGTATGTGTGAATGTGCATGTGCGTTTTTGTGTGTGCTTGTGTGTGCATGTGCATATGTGTGTATGTGCATGTGTTTGTGCATGTGTTTGTGTGTGTGTGTGTATGTGTGTGTGTGTGTGTGTGTGTGCACACCTTCCCACAGCACATCTGAAATGAGTCTTCAGAGCACATGAAAACATAAGCAGGGTTACTACACCCATTTTTCCTCACAAGGTCCCCTCAGGGATGTCCCAGCAGATTTGAAACATTCAAGAACTAAACAAATCTATGGACCTGTTCCCTTGGAATACAGTAGCAAACTCTGCTCTGATTCTTGCTTCTGTATCGTTCACAAGCATATTTCAAACAGTTCAATAGGTTTCTTTTCAGCCCACTCCATCCTGAATAAAAAAACTCCTGGGAAGAAGAATTACTAATACCAGTGTGGAGATTTGTCTGAAAGAAAAGTCTTTTCCACCAAGAGAGTGGTTTCAGCTCCTGAGGGAAGGGGCCTCTCACTGCTGAGGTGCCCACCGGAGGTGGCCTGGGTGGTGGGGCAGCTCATTGCCTCGGGGCAGCTTGGATAGTGCTGAGGAGATGCTAGGATGTCAGGCCTCTCAGTCTGCTTGGTCGCTTCGCTTCCTAATTGCTGACTTTGGGGTCGCTGCTTCTCCGGGGCTCATACTTTCAAAGGTGCAATGTTGTGACTCCACCTTGTGTCTTCCTGGCTAGTGCTGCACCTCAGTAGCATTGCGTGCCGTGCTGAGCATGCGCACATGAGGACCTGAATTCTGGATCCTCCGCACCTCCCGACCTCAGTCCATTCAGTGGGTCTCTGGAATGGATACTCAGAGCCGCATGCAGCGTCTTGAGTGCTCGCAAATGAACCCAGTTTTCAACCCCTAAACCCACATTTGTCACCATCTTGGTGCAAAATGCACCAAGAGCATCCGTGTTGGCAGAGCCGGAGGGCAGACACAGAGTGGGAGGATGGAGGGGAGATACAGGGTGGGAGGTGAAGAGGGGGTTCCTTGGCCTCACTGAGGGAGGAACGTCAGAGCAGAGCCCGGGGGGGATGGGGGGAGGCGGAAGATGGAGTGCACACTGCTTCATCAAGGAACTGTGACGCTCCATCCAAACTCAGGATTTAGAACGAGAAGGTGGCCGCTTGGGCATTTGTTCCTTACATCCGTAGTCCCTCTTGGAGCTCAGTAACCGTTAGAAGGCTCTGCTTTGTTCTTTATCCATTCAGCCACTCACTCATTCAACAAATATGTTTTAAAATGTCTGGTGTGGGGTAGAAACCGCTTCAAGAGCTCACAAGCGGCAGTGAAGCAACACAAGTGGAGGCTCCATCCCTGTCCTTCCTGGGAGAGGAACTTGGCAGTGAGCCCAGGGTAGGTCCTGATGCTGGCCGCTTCTTCTAATAAAAATGCCTCCTACTTTCTTATGCAAACTGGTCTGTTGGTCTTGGTATCTTTCTTTCTTGAGAATTTAACCTTGGTGGGAAATTATGTCCCAGAACCCTGCAGTGTCTGTGAATTTCTCAGCTTCTAGTCGACAGCACCGACTTATGAATCATGCTGACGGGTGGTGATGTGTAGAGGGGGCAGCTGGCTCCTCTCCTGGCATCAGGAGACGCCCAGGCTCCACGCCAAGGTGGATGGACATGGCAACGCTGGAGAGCTGAGCTTGTCTGTCTGTCTTCATGCTGCTGAGAGCCTTTCTGAGTTTTCTCTGTGCATATTCCTCTGTGGTTCACATAGACAGTCTCTGAATGCACCTAGGCTGCAGAGGGGACACGGGTGGCGGCAGGCAAGTGGGGTGGGGGATGGTGCATCTCCAGGGAAACCAGAGGAGTCACTGGTCAAACCAAAACTACTGGCTTAGCTGATGGGACCCCACCATCTACCAACCATGGGACCCCATGTTAGACTTTGGAAAGTGGCTCCATGTCTTGCTCCCCAAATGTGGGGCTTACATCAGTAGCAAGGCACCTCCAGGAACCTGGGTACAACCATGGAACTCAAGCCACACCTTCAGTGTCCCAAAACTGGCTTCCCACTCGGGACTGCATGGCTCTGGAAGCTGATGTTCGTGCCCTCACACTGTGGTAACGCCGTGAGAGAAATGGCCGAATCTGTGAGCTAGAGAGCAAGTTCTGTGTGCACTGTGAAAACTGGACAGACGCAGAGTTGCACAGATGTTCAAAGAGACACAAGAGTTTGGACACTCGTAAGTCATCAACCTTTTCAAGGTGGATGAGAAAAGTTTTCCTTTTGGCATTCCTATTATTTTAGAGTTACTTTATCAATTAGTTAACATAGTAGAGACCGCCTCATGTAGCCAAAGCTGGTCTTGAATTGACTCTGTAGCCAAGGACGACCTGGAACTTCTAATCTCCTGCCTCCGCCTGCTGGGATTTCCATCATGAACCGCCACACTTGGACCTGAGGTTTTTTCCTTCTAAACTGTCTGTTTGAAAAATGATTGGTTTGTGATCTGATTAGGGAGTGGCATTGATAACCCTGCTCTGTACTTAAGACGAGTTGGCTAACCAGCGCGATGCGGTTTTCTAGATCTGTACTAAAAAAATGTACGGACATCCAAAAGCTGTCAGGGTGATTTCATATATGCATAGGATAGTGTTGTGTGTCTGTGTGCATGGGCACAGGGTGGGTGGTGTGTGTGTCTGTGTGCATGGGCACAGGGTGGTGTTGTGTGTCTGTGTGCATGGGCACAGGATAGTGTTGTGTGTCTGTGTGCACGGGCACAGGGTGCTTTTGAAGATGTTTTTTGTGCTTCTGTTCTTATCAAACACACAGCACCTTCTCTTAGCTTGCATGGAGCACACTTTGATTTTCCCATCTCTTTAGGGTTGATTGCAGAGGTGATCTGGGATAGAGCCTGTCTGCAGCCTTAATTTCTCTCTTTACAGAAGAAAGGCTGCCTCCTCCTGACACCTTGCTTTCATTGCTGTCTGGAGGGAGGCTTACGATGAGTTAGCCTTCATTGTGCTTTCCTTGAAGGTGGTTCAGCTTTCGAGTGAGAAGTTCCTGAGTCTCCTCCTTGACTTCAATGGCGCTTCCCCTCCTGCCTCCCTCCTCATGTCCTGCGACATTCTTTTTTTTTCCCCTTTTTCTTATGTTTCTTATTTTTTATTGGATTTTTTTTATTTATATTTCAAATGTTATTCCCTTTCCTGGTTTCCATCCATAAACCCCCATTTCCCCTTCCCCTTCTTCTGTAAGGTTGTTCCCCCACCCATCCACCCACCCCTTCCCACCTCCCCTCCCTGACATTCTCCTGCACTGGGGGATCCAGCCTTGGCAGGACCAAAGGTTTCTCCTTCCACTGGTGCCCAACAAGGTCATCCTCTGCTACATATGCAGCTGGAGCCATGGGTCTGCCCATGTGTACTCTTTGGGTAGTGGTTTAGTCCCTGGGGGCTCTGGTTGGTTGGTATTGTTGTTCTTATGGGGTTGTAAACCCCTTTAGCTCCTTTAATCCTTACTCTAACTCCTCCAACGGGGACCCCGTTCTCAGTTCAATGGTTGGCTGCTAACATTCACCCCTGTATTTGTCGTTCTCTGGCTGAGCCTCTCAGGAGACAGCTATATCAGGCTCCTGTCAGCATGTACTTCTTGGCATCATCAATATTGTCTGGGTTTGGTGGCTGTGTGTATATGGGCTGGATCCCCAGGTGGGGCAGGCTCTGAATAGCCATTCCTTCAGTCTCTGCTGCAAACTTTGTCTCCATATCCCCTCCTGTGAATATTTTTGTTACCCCTTCCAAGAAGGACTGAAGCATCCGTACTTTGGTCGTCCTTCTTTTTGAGCTTCATGTGATCTGTGAATTGAATCTTGTGTATTCCGGGCTTTTGGGCTAATATCCACTTATCAGTGAGTACCTACCATGTGTGATTTTTTTTCCTGATTGGATGATATTTTCTAGTTCTGTCCTGTGACATTGTTGCCGAGCTCCATTTGTCCCCTCCTCTCTACTTCCCCTTTCTGTCTCTCCCTCCGTCTTGTCTTCTTTCCACTTTACAAGACGCCTTCGCTTTCCTCTCCAGCAGCGTTTCAGAATCCATCCTGACAGGTTTTCACTGCTATTCTGCCTCACCCCAAACAAATGGGTTAGGAAAGTGTGGAGTGTGCAGGCTCAGGAAGAAGCAAAAAAACTTTTTTTTTGTTTATTTGCAGGACAATTGAGAAACTTTTAAATGTTTCCAAAGAGGAGTTGTGTGGTTGCCTCATTCCTAAATTTATTCCCAGCAGAAGCCCATCAGGAAATACCCGTGCATAGCAGGGTTCAGCAAGGCACATGCTGCTGCTGCTGCTGCTGCTGCTGCTCCCCACCTCAGCAGGTGCTTACCTGATAGATCACTTTTTCCACCCCGTCTCTCACAGACATTTCTCAGAGAGACTCCCTTGGCTCAGTGATGTCTGTGGAATCAAGTCTGGCACCTGTGAGCTCATACTCAAGACCATGTGTTCTGAGAGCAACCAACTCACCACGCCACCACTGTTTTTTTCCTCTGTCCCAACTCTCAGCGCTAAACTGCAACTGCTCCTACCACCCTGCTATCTGCTCCGCTGGCCGGGCCTGCTGTCTTGTCTGCTGTCGTCTGCCGGGCATGCATTGAGCGTTTGTTGCTGCTGTGCCCCTCTGATAGCAGGTGTTTAGAAGTGGTTCAGGCTGGGTGAGAGGGCTCATTCTCCGTCCTGCTCAGGCTCAGGCCTCGCTGGGCTCCATCTCCTCATGCATTCACTCCTCGCCTGTCACCCACCATCTCCCTCTGCCCATCAGAGTCCAACTCTCTGACAATTGTTCTCCCTGGAAGCCTCTGCTAAGCACGACCTTCCCGTGGTTGCTGTTTGTACCAACTTTCCCAGTACGTGCATTCTGCGGTGAGGTTTCTTTTCAGCCTAGAGGGATAATGAAAGATTCCTGTTTGCCTCTTCCCCTCACCATGGAGCCTGCTCAGAAAACTACAGCAAACAGAACAAACCCAGCATGGCCTTTCAGACAGACAGCCTGGCGGGCGTCTCTGTCCGACAGTGGACCATGGTGAGTGAGGCCTTTGCTCTGCTTCTTCACGAGCCTTGTGGTGGGGCCTCCTACCCTCAAGGGGCTGCTGCTGGGGTTTTTATTTCTCTGAAGTTTGTTTTCTTTTTTCTAAGTACAGTTCTTTGGTAACAAAGCTTCATCATCACACCAGCCGTAGGCTCTGGGGATGGAATTCAGGCCTGTGCACTCACAGAGTGAGATTGTCTTGGCTGAGCAGCCACCCCTAACCACAACCTCCCCTCTGCCCCCCAGCCTGGTTTGCATCCCCTCTGTTCTCCATTCGCCGCCCCTAGCTACTTAGGGTGGTTTCTGTCTTGGCTGTTGAGAATGGTGCAGGTTTGGTAAGCAGGTTTGTACAAGTGTCTTCCACCTATTATAACTGACCCGGGCATAAGGGGGCTCCCGGACTCGTCTGGTGTGCCGAGTGACATTTGCTGAGGGACACAGCAAGATTCTAAAGAACAGGGGTCTCCCTGCAGGCTGGAGCGAGCCCGGGATGCTTGCTCCTAGGCGTGTGCTGCATGGGCAGCGGTGACCTAGCTGTGCAACTGCAGTGACAGGACAGTGTGGCACACTGCATCTGGGCTGGGTTGTCTCAGGTCCGATAGCTCCACCGATCTAACGCTTTTTTACCGTCTCTTTGTGGTTCCTGTCGGGATGTCTCCATCGGTTCCCAGCCTAGTGAGCTGCTTTTGTGTCCGGTGCTTGGTGTGAAAGCCATGATTCTTTGAAGTTAACCCCAACTTTCCTCTTTGACCTCTCCCTCTTTGTCCCTGCTTACACTCTTCCGTTATGGTGTCAAGCAAGGCAGACAGCAGCAGACATCGGGCTCGCCACTCCTACCCATGTGCAGGGCTGGCCGTGAGGTTTCTTCATCCTCCGCCCGGGTTGGTCTTCTCCCCTCATTGCTCTTGTCCGTCTGTGCAGGTGTGCCCGCCTTAGTGTATCCCTGCGGGTTTAGCCTATCTTCTCTACCGCATCCTGGACTCGGTGACTTTGACTGTGGTGGGGATTGCCGCCAGCTTCCTGCTGCACAGCGGCAATGGCCTCGCCCTCTGTCCAGCCTGTGCATTGGCAGGGCGCTGAGACCTCACCTTAGCTGTGAATTCAGACAGCCGCAGGCAGCACACGCTCGGAATTCAAGTCTCACTTCTGAGTTATCAGGATGGTGGTAATGAAAGGGTCTCTGTCAGTTGCAGAGGTCCCTGTGGTGGCCCCGTGGTGGCCCCGTGGTGGCTTATGTGTGTAGCAGGTTGGGGACCAGTAGCTGTACGGTTGTTGGAGGACATCTTGGAAGCGGTTCAGCTTCTTGCTATCTGAGATAACCAAGGTTGGTGGAGCTCAGCCATTAGCACCACTGTTAGGGAACACTGACATTTCAGGTCTGTAGACTGTGAAATGGCAGGTTCAAGGCCCGCATCAGCCACTTCAAACTTGGCCTGCTTTTTTCGGGCCCTTTCTAAGAGAGAAGCACTGATGGTTGCTAGCACACAGAGAGCAGGTGAGAGCCACAGAAAGAGAGGGGAAAAAAATGGCCAAGTGTGTAAATAATGTCTCCTGGGGAAGCTCATATTTTTGGAGGCATTTGCTAATCATTCTGTTTGGCATTGTTGTATCTTAAGTGTTTACTTGGGCGTCTGGCATTTTGCTTTTCCAAGGATCCTTGGAGTCCATGCCAGGGGAGCCTGACAGCCACTGTCTCATCAGTGGCTCATTAAGGTCAAAGTTATTTAAATGGCTGTGGTCTGGGCCTAAGGTGGGAGAGCCACGACAGAGGTCCAGCTTCTAAACGCTTCCTTCAGATGCAAGCCAAGGCTGTTTGTGGAGCAGGCGGGCTCCCTTGTGGATCCAGAGAGGCCCAAAGCCCTGTGTGGTGCTCAGTGTGGAGCCTCTAGACAATGCGGCCTCTGTAGAGTCTGCCCTGGGGAAGGCACACAGAACAGTGTTGATCATGAACCAAACAGATGAACCCCGTGACGGAGAATGATTCTCAACCCGTGAGACTGGAAGCCTGGTCAGCCATCTTGTGTCCAGCCATGGGATTTGCCATGTCTGCTGGAAACTCTGGAGGGTCCACCTGGTCCTGGTCTGATTCTTAGATGGGTTCTAGATTTTCAGTTCTGTCTTCTTTCTCTGATGCATCTGGAGCCCAAAGGTGAAAGTCTGTGAGCATCGAGAACCTCTGGGAAGGGGATATTGGTCTTGGAAAAGGTTGTCCAAACCGTACTTTGGAGTTCTCAGAAGGGAGGGCCTGGGTCTTAAGATAAGGCTACTATCTTCTTAAGATGGATGCTACTTCTGTCCTGGAATGGGAAGAATACTCCAGACTTTCCTTGGAGGTGGTTCCTAGTGTCTCTTTCCTTAGGTCTTCAGTAATCCATATGCCAATACGGCCAATACGTCAAGCTTTTCCATGTATCCTTCTGGTTAGTGCAAAGGGATACTGCATCACTTCTTTCAGAAAAGAAGGAGAAATTATCCATTTAAAAAATCATGTTTACAGGGCTTGCGTGCATGCTTCTTCTGGGTGTGCCTGTGAAGGTCAGAGGGCAGCTCTTGGGAATTGGTTTTCTCCATCTGTCATGTGGGATGAACCTCAGGTCATCAAGCCTCCTCACTAGCGCCTAACACACCCAACATCCTTTCTTTAATTTGCATTTCTTTGACTGTCTTGGAGATGTCTCCTCTGCTGGCCTTTCGGCTGTCATAGGAAATCGTCTGCTCCTGATAGACACGGATAGCGTTACCTTCTAGAATAGCCAAGAGTAAGTTGAGTCTTCCATAGTTCTACTTCTCCGGGGCTTAAAAAACACATGGGCTTGCCCGAGAGCACCTGCGTGAATCACAGCATCCACAGCCTGCGTGGGGAGGGGATTCAGCTAGGTGCACTCCTCATTCATTCTCATAAAGCCTGGAGTGGGACTGGTGCCTTTCCCTCTCAGAAAACCAGAGCATTCTGGTTTTACTGTTGATACAGCGTCTATCTCATCGATTACTGGAATGAACGTTTTACACGTGAGAACCGGCGGCTTTATTTGGATGTTTAAGAAGCATATTGTCTTGTAGTGACTTAGACAGGGCGTAGTGAGTCATGTTCCATGTGGAAATATATTCATGCATGTATCTGCCCAGCCACCCCTCCTCCCTATCTATCTTGATCGATCTCTCTCTTTCTCTCTCTGTCTCTCTCTCTATCTCTTTGTCCTCCAAAGATGAGGTCCCCAGAAATGAGCAACTCCTTTCCATTTTGGTGTGCTCCGTGAGGACTTTTGACCTGGCTTCAAGAGTTACTGAGGTCCAAATCAGTGTCATTGGGGCAACATCTTGTGATCTGTTCAACGTGACTGTTGGTGAGAAGGGAAACAGAACCTGGCCCTGTCCAGTTGAGGATGGATCTGTTCATTTCCCACTGGAATTTTCTGTTCTTAAGTGGATGATATTCTCTGTGGGGACGGATGTGAGGAGGAGAAAACCCCAAGTCAAGGCCAACTTAATAGCCTGTTCAGTCACAGGTTTGCACCTTGCCTGCAGTTCTGAGTTCTTACCACAAGAGGGCACTCTCGTCACTCTTAAAGTTATGCTTTTGGGACAGACTGGGATTTTGTTTTAGCTCAAGCCCCCAAAGTGGAATGCATTTTAAGAACCATCTCTGCACCCCAGCTCCTGCTGTGAAGGAATTCCAGGAACATAAGGACACTCTCCAGCACACTCAGGCTGGGCATGGTACTGCCTAGGAGTGTTGTAAGTTATGCACATTTTTGCTTAAGCTTCCCCAATGGAAGGTGATTGTACTCCTGGAGTTCATCTGCTTGGGCAAGCTGTCCATCCAGCACCCTCCTTCCACTGCCCATTCCTGACTTAGAGTCATCAGACAGTCCCCCAACCCGGGGGTGAAAAAGGAGGTGACCAGAAGGAGGGCAGTACTTTCTTTGTTCTCTGGCTGGGAGACTGAGGGGGAGGGGCTGGTGTGAGTCACCTGACAGGAGAGTTTCCATGTAGTCAGGATTTAAGATTACCTGCTGGAAGAGAGATAGTTTAGTAAAACCACCTGTGATGGTTTGTATATGCCTGGCCCGGGGAGTGGCACTGTTAGAAGGTGTGGCCTTGTTGGAGTAGATGTGCCACTGTGGGCATGGGCTTTAAGACCCTCACCCTAGCTTCCTGGAAGCCAGTATTCTGCTGGCAGCCTTCAGATGAAGATGTAGAACTCTCAGCTCCTCCTGCACTATTCTTGCCTGGATGCTGCCCTGCTCCCACGTTGATGATAACGAACTGAACCTCTGAACCTGCAAGCCAGCCCCGATTCAATACTGCTCTTTATAAGAGTTGCCTTGATCATGATGTCTGGTCACAGCAGTAAAACCCTAACTAAGACACCCACCCATTTGACTTCAGGGCTTTTGGGTCACCTGATGCATTAATATCAAGCAGTTGGTGTTTTCGAAGCCAGAAGTTGCTTCTGGTTTCATGTTTCTTTACAGAAACTTGAGTGTTTCCACCCCACACCCAGCGTCCCCTCCCTTTGATCCTATGGTGTTTGACATGACCTCTAACTGTCCGTCTATCTGTGGAGTAGGGAGTACCCTCCTCTCTGGGAAGGAAGACAGCCCTGTTTGTCCACAATGCTGTTGGCAACACTGTTGCTATACCCAGACAGAAGTTGCTATGAGGTAACCAGCAGGGAGTCCACTTCTGTCCTGCACCTTTGAACCCAAAGTCCCACAGAAGACAGTGGAGGACTCACTAATGAACACCCTTCTCCTTAGGAGTCATGACTGCTATCCCCACTCCTACCGTTGCTACCCGCTGGTTTATAGAACTATGGTCATCATGCATTACTGCTGATTTCTGCTTTTAATACATTTTGTATTTTAGAGTCATTGGGAGTTTACAGACAAGCTATATTTGCCTGTAATCTCCCCTGCCCCCCGTAGCTTCTCCCACTTCTAATGTCTTGCATTTATGCAGCACCTTTATTCTAGTGAGTGACCCTTTCTGATTCTTTATTGACGTTACTTGCAATACCTTGACTCCAGTTTCCAGACTTCCCTCGGGTTTCCTTAGTCTCTGTCCCAGAACCCATCCAGGAAGCTGTGCGCCCGCCCGCCATCAGCGCTTGCTTTCAGACTTGGCTTGCTTTGGATAACCTTGACAGTTCTGTGGAGGGCCGGCCAGGCATTTTGGAGACTATTTCTCCGTTGGAGTTTGTCTGGGCCTTTTCTCGTGAATAGACTGGGAAATGGATTTTTGAGAGGAAGATTGTAGAGCAGGGAGCGACCTCTGATCCCATCCTATCAGGGTCTCCGCTACCGCTGTAATTTTTCATTTCTGGGGTCACCTTTGTTGTCTGCCCGAGGATCCGAGAGTCTCCCACCCCTGGAAGGTTCCTGTCTCCCGTGTGATGTCCTTTAGTGCTGCTCCCCTGGGAATGAAGAGCTGCCCACTTCCTCACAGATTCATGGGCACCTCACTGCTGGACAAATCTTGCCTTTTCCTTCCTCATCTTTTTTCCTGGCTGATTATTTGTTCCAATTAATGTGGATTCTCTACTTTAGGCTATGATCAAACTGGTCATTCTCTACTTCTGGCTCTGGCCATGGGGAGGGCATGCTGTTGGCCCCATATCCCTTTGGCGTTCTGTTTTTGTTGTTGTTGTTGTTGTTGTTTTTTTGTTTGTTTTTGTTTTCTGAATGCTCTCTTAGTTTCTGTACTATATGCAAGTTCAGGTTCATGCTCTATGTTTTCTGACTGTGGGAACCCGAGACCCTTTCATTAGAGCACGATACTGGGAAGCCAGAGCTGGAACCTGGCTGTGCCGGATGCTTCCTTGTTCTCAGCTGACAAGATAAGGCAGTGTAACCATGCACCAATCTAAATGCATTTGCCTGGCGGTTGGTAGATGTGTTTGCACAAATCCACCCAATGTCTGAGTTCCTACCGATGTCTCCCACCCATCCAACAGCACCACGGGTTATCCTGGTTGTCTTGTGTGTCTGTAACCTCTTGTTCCTGGAACAATAAACACCTCCTGTCTCTGTCACATGCTTGCCTAGTTATTTGGGGTGATACATTTAGCGGCACCCAGACTGAGAACCTGCCCTTATGGAAACAGCTTCACCCACCAGCACACAGCGTTCACTGCAGCCCCTGCTGCGTCTGGCATCGCCCAGCTCTCCTTCACCAGTCCTGTAGGGAGCGTTTTTCCATTAGCGGCTTCAGTCATAGCAGCTTCATCCACTGGCAACATAGTCAGACTATTTTGTTACATTGTTCCGTTCACCTGGCCATAGGTTGAAATCCTACTAGCTTATATATGTTCATGTTCACTCTTTATGCTTTTTCTTTTCTTTTTTTTCCACAAAAGTCTACTTCTGTAGACTTGATTGCCCTGGTACATGCTATGTAGCCCAGGCTGGCTTTCAACTCATTGTAATCCTTCTGTTTCAACCTCCCTGCTGCTGAAACCGCAGTTCTGGCTTGACTGGTCTGTGCTATAAATTTCAGAGGGTTTTGACACTCGGTCGGGCAACGCATATTGAGAAGCAACACTGCTGTGCAAATTCTCTGTACCTCACCTTTCACCATTGGAGCCTCCCCAGGCCCTGACAGCCACAGCTTTTAAGCGTCTGCAGTCTTGCCTTCTAGAACATTCTAGTTGTCTTCTAGAACGTCGTGTCATTGGATTAGTGCCATCTGTGCCTCAGACTGGCTTCTGTGCTGGTAATGAGTGTCTTAGATTTACCTGTGTCTCCTCGTGCCTCGATAGCTCTTTGCCTCCTGTTGCTGAAGAGAGTCCTCTCGCCTGTCTCCTCCAGTTCGTTTACCTGGTGACCTACCTAAGGGCGGCTGGCTTGCTTCTGATTCTGATGCCTCCGAAGGAAGGTGTGGTGATGTCATCTGCAGGTGGGTTTTTGTGTATATAGCTCTCGAAGCTGGGCAGACACCTAGAGGTGAGGTTGTCTTGGAAGAGGCTGCCCCTGGTCTTACCCGTGACTCCCACCCTCCGTTCCCACCAGCAGTGAACTGCACTTCCTGTTGCTGCTTCTCTGGCAAGCCAGCAGTGTTTGCAGGCTTTGGGTACCCAGGCACTCCAACGCTGTGGAATTAGAATGCCCCTGGGTTTGACGTTGAGGCTCCCTCGTGGCGAACGATTCTGAAACTCTCTCTGCGTTTGTTTGCCTGCTGTTCATGTCTTCCGGACCATTTCTGCCTAGATCTTTGGATTGCTTTGTGATTTTCTTTTTAATGTTTAAGCTTTATGAGTGGTTTAGACACAGTTCTTTGTCCTAAATCATCTGTAAATGTTTTCTCTCCATCTGCTGCTGGTCCTCCTGTCTGTGGCTAGTCCTTCCTGTTTGGCTAGTCTTTCCTGTTTGACTAGTCCTTCCTGTCTGTGGCTAGTCCAGTCTTTGGCTGGTCCTCTCTGTCTGCAGCTGGTCCTACCAATCTTTGGCTAGTCCTCCAAGTCTGTCTGTGGCTGGTCCTCCCGATCTGTGGCTAATCCTCCCTGTCTGGCTGGTCCTCCCTGTCTGTCTGTCTGGTTCTTCCAGTCTGTGGCTGGTTCACCTGTTTGGGGCTGGTCCTCCCCGTCTGTAACTGATCTCCTCACTTTTATTTTGAGGCAGGCTCTCACTATGTATCCCTGACTGGAACTTGCTATATAGACCAAGAAGTGACACTCAAGTTGGCCTTGAACTCATAGAGATTTGCTGCTTCTGCCCCACAGGACACTGGGATTAAAGGCCTGTGTCATCATACCTGGGGTCTTTTCATTCTTCTTGTGCCTCTTGCAGCAGGTAAGGCTAGAGCTCAGAGAAGTTGCCTGGCCTGTGGGAGAACTACATTGCACACTTACGGGTGGTTGAGAGTTTAATAAAGTCCAACCTGGCCATCTTTTCCTTCACGGACGACCCTTTGGTGTTGTATAGGAAAATTCATTGCCACATGAGTCTACCTGTAGCCTCTTCCCTTTCTCCTAAAGTTGTCACCATGTTGTACCTGTGGGCTTATGATCCAGTTTGAATTTATTTCTGTGTTTCGTGCTCCAGATTCCCTCTTTTTATACAAGTGTCCTTTGAAAAGACCTTTTAAAGAAACGCTATTATTTCTTTATAGATTGCCATGATCTCTTCCCCAAAAGGCAGTCGACTGTGTGACTCTGTCCCTGTAGGCTCCTTTAGTCCCAGTGGTCTGTGTGTCTGTTCTTTTCTCAGTACCATGCTGTTTTGTGTACTGTAGTTTCTTTGTATGTTTTAAAATTGAGGGTGGAATGGGAGGGTGGTAGGGGGGTTGGGGTGGACGGGTTGTCACTTTTACTTGTTGGGTGTGTTTCTCCCGAGGACTGCTGGTTCCTCTGGGGCTTTGCCACAGCCACCGTTTTAAGTTCTTTAACTACATGAAAACAAAAGAGTACTTCCCCTCCCCAGGTTAAAGACCTGTTGAAATTTCTCTACCAACGGGAGGAGGTAGATCCTAGCAGGGAGTCTGTGGAGGTGGCCCATAGCCAGTCAGCACACAGCCTCCGGCAGGAGTAAACAAGGAAGGCTTGTCAGTTTTTACAGTTTAGAAAATATTCACAAGGGGACTTTCCTGGTCCAGTTTCACTGGGGAGTAGAGAGTTCAGGTCAGTGTGGTGGTGGCGGTGGGGCTGGTGCCTGAGTTCTTATGTTGATCTCAGAAACTCCCAGTGACCCCTGGCTTCTTTTCATGATGCGCAGAATCCTGGGATGAAGCTGGCTGTCTGTGGGAATGTGCCGATGGCCTTTGTGGCCTCTTGGTGGCTTGCTGACTGGCATGTAGTTCTAGTCCCACCCTTTAGCGTCCCAACCCTCAGGCAAGGCCTCCCTGACTTGCCTGGGATGGATGGATGGTTAGGGACGATTTTCTTCCTCCTCCTTCCTTCCTCTCTTCTTCATCAAGCCCCTTCCCCATTCTCTTCTTTGTAAACTTGTCAAGCAGAAGCTTCTCTTAGACACAGTCCCCTCATTACTGTAGAAGATGACTGTAGCCACCTCATGGCTCATGAGTGTTCAATAATGAAAAGTCGCAAGCACTTCCTACGGTTCTCGAGGAGGAAGCACCTTGTGACTGGTTTCTGCTGACCGATGGTGGGTCTCACCATACAATGAATGCCGTGTAAGACATACTCCTCTACTGGTTATTCTTCTGAACAACCGGTAGGAAATCATCCCCACCGTGTGTAGAGGAAGGGGGTGGGGTGATGTCCAAGGGTTTGGCCCAGAAACGAAGCTGTCATGGTGACTGAATCTGGAACTCTTTGCTGTCCCTTTGCATGCAAGGTTTTTGGTGCTGTGCTGGTCTGCTGTACTGCAGTTGGAGCAGTGTCTGCGGAGGTGGAGGGGAGAGGCAGCTCCCTCCCCCACTTCTGACAGTAGAAGGTAGGAGTAGTGAAACATAGGCACGTCCCAAGAGACAGAGCGTGGGCAGTGTGAGAGGAGGGTGCAGGCTCCTCCATGATAGCAGTGGAAACTGAACTACCTCTGAGCAGGGGCACTGCCTGGAACCAGCCTGCCCCACCTTCGCTCATGTGCAGCCTTCTGTGTCTCCTGTACAAACCTCCTGTTTACTCCGTTCTGAATATCAGACAAGGCACTAGCGTAGAAATGATCAGATTGCCAGGACTCGCCAAGGGTCTGCTTTCAGGAGTGTGCCACGGGATGGTGAAACCAGTCTTGAAACCAATTAACCTTAGCCCAAGCACGGGCCCTCCGGGAGCCTCACACTTAGAGAACACTTACTGTACATCTTTCCCGTGCCGAGGGCCAAGCACAGGTTAACTAGCTCAGTCCTCAGCTCTCTGAAGGAAGCGCCATCACCATGCCCGGTTTTACAGAGAGACGACCTGGAGCCTGGAGGTGTTAGGGCAACCCGCCCAAGGCAGTACAGGTAGGTCTTCCAAGCACACTCCGTCCCTATTAAGGGTGGTGCCTTTGAGAGGCTCCGGAGATGACATTCCTTCTGGAATGGCTGCCAAAAATTTTGGAATTCTGGCATGGTGGAAACTGGTACAAAAAGAAGTGCTCTACAGGTGGGAATATTTTGGGTAGAGAGCAGTCAGTTTGGAAGTACGGATGGATGGAGGGATGAACCACGTTCGGGGGATGATTGGCAGTCTCAGGTTTGAAGAGTACCAGGAAACAGTTGGCCACTAAACTCCAAAGGTGACCTAGCAAGACCCTGGAGGACACTCAGGGTTTTACACAGGGGCACAGGTCTGGATTATGTTTCTGAAGGAATCTTCTGGCAGTGTGGTAGCTCTGGCTTGAGAAAGGCGTCTGCCAGCATCTAGGCGAGCCAGTGTGTCAGCTTCTGAGTCTCCCAGGGGAGTGCTCTGTCCGGGATGGTCTGAGGGACTTGATGGGCTGCTTTGCCCACCGAGGAGAGAACCTGCCAGGGGTCCTTAGGATCACACCTCAGTGCAGGCAGTGTATAAACTGTTACTGTATGGGCCAAGTTAGGGACTTCATGGGGAGAAGTGACACTCACTCCCTTCAAAGCTCCAGGGAGAAAGTCTTCAGTGTGCCCAGACAGCACATGTATGTACACAGGCTCACAGGCACAGGACACACATACACAGACACACACAGACACACACAGACACAGACACACACACACAGACACAGACACACACACACACACACACAGAGAGAGGCATACTCACACACACACAGACATACACACATAGACATACGTACACAGAGAGGCATATACACACATACACAGACATACACACACATACACACACATACACAGAGAGACATACACTCACATGCACACAGAGACATACAAACACAGACACACACATAGACATACACACACAGAGACATACACACACATACACACACAGACATATACACGCATACACACGTACACATACACAGAGAGACATGCACACATAGACATACACACATACAGAGACATATACACACAGAGACATACACACATATACACACAGATACATACACACACAGAGAGACATACATACACACACAGACATATACAGACATACACACATACACAGAGACACACACAGACACACACACATATACACAGAGACACACAGACACACACACAGACATACACACATACACAGAGACACACACAGACACACATACATGTACACAGAGACACACACACAGACACACAGACACACACACAGACATACACACATATATAGGGACAGACAGACATACGTGGACACACACACACACTCAGACACACAATCTCCTGAAATCTTGTCCTCAGTGACAGTGTAGATTGAGATCCTGGTGTAATCTCCTGCCTCCTGTACCTAGTAACAGTGACTGGTTCTTCACATCTGTGGCCACTGCCCAGAGGCTCCTCTGGGCACTGATTCAGGCTGGGTTCTACACAGAGGCTGTGCAAGGCAATGCAGTTCAAATACCTTCTTTTCTGTATCTGAACCAGCATTTGGAAAACACCATTTTAGAATGTCTGCATTTGAAGAGGTTTTTTTTCCCCCTTCACAGACAGCCCCCAGCCCCCTTTTAGCCCTGTCTGGCTTTCATTCTCTTTGTAGTCAAGGAGAACCTGGAACTTCTAATCCCCCTGTGCAGAGCTCCCGAGTCCTGGGCTTACAGCCACCCCTGTACCTGATTTATAGTGCTGGTGATTAACTCAGGACCCCATGCATGGAAGCCAAGCAGTATAGAAACTGACAACATGCCCAGCCCTCCAGTAAGTCACTTTTGTCTAAGGCTCACCCTTAATTTTTACCTGGAACGTTTGTGTGACTTCTTAGTTTTGGTTGGTGACCAATAGCTCTATAGACAGGTCCATGAGCTCTCTCCTTACCACCATTGAGAGCAGCTGTCCTTCCTGCTCCAGGTTCTTTCTGCCTCTCTCCATGACCCAGAAGGATTCCTTCTCTAAGCTTCTCCACAGTCCTGGTGCCCTGGAAATGGGTGGGAGTGAGATTTTTCTAAGCATAAGTCTCCAGTGCAGTAAAGTCTCAACCCACAGGTCTTAAAGATCCCTTGTGATACCAAGACTCTCCAAGCTCCCTGAGGTCACAGGACTAAGACACCCTGGGGTAGCCAGAACCTAGGTTTCCCAACCTGTCCTCAATCTGTTACCTCCCAGCTCTGTCCTTCTGTCCTTCTTCAGCAGAGCATGAGACAAATGTGGGTCTCCCTTATTAATGGCACTTCCTTGGGCCCTCCTCTCTGCTCAAGAGCACAGCCAGCCATCTCTTGCTGGAGACTTGAAGCCTCAAATGACATTGCAGATGGCTGACACTCAAATACATCTGGAATGATGATTCTCTCTGAGGAGCTGATCTGTAATTTGGCTCTTAGAACTTCAGCTCACCCCGACCATGGGCTGCAGGCATTGGGGTAATCCTGTCACTTGGACATACAGTGCTGAATGCCAGACCCGTGCATTTCTGTTAGCTTGCCTTTTCTCAATGTCATTCAATCCTAGCATGTCCATCAGTGTCTCAGTTAAGTGGTGCCAGGCTTTGGCCAAACAAACAAGCAAACAAATTACAAATCTAGTCAGTAAAGACTGGAAGTGGCCTGAAGAAATTATTGGAAATTGACAGCTGTCAGTATCAATTGGCTAAAGACAGTCTGCCCTCAAAGTGCAGGAGACAACTCCTCGGAGGACGTGCTCTCTTGTCTTCTGAAATCTGCTTGTCTGCATAGTTGCCCAGACTTACAGATCACCACGCTGGCTTTGCTCCTTGCTTGTTGTGTGAGCATTCTAGGCTCTCTGGCTATTTCTCCATCACAGAGAAGAAGTAATAAACCCAGTTCAGGGCTAGGAGATGGTGTAGTCAGTGCCCTAGTTTCTTCTCTTTTGCTATCATAAACCACCTGGACTGGAGGCAACTTGAAAGCAGAAGGGGTCACTTGGTTTCCATTTGTAGATCATAGTCCACCATCTAGGGACATCAGGGCAGGAACTCAAGTCAAGGAACCTGAAGGCAGGAACCGTGAAGCAATGCTGCTTGCTGACAGAGACTGCGCCCATTAGGTCTCAACAATATGGTTGCTTACATAAGACTTGGACAATGATAACATCTGTGGATATTCCAGCATGCATGGGGGATTCTCATAAGGGCCTATGCCTATGAAGAACTACAGGCAATTGTTATAGGGTATCCAATCACAGTAGGCCTCCCCAAACACACACAGACAGACACACAGACCCACAGACCCACAGATACACACACAAATGGATACACACAGATCACACATGCTGATACACACACATACATAGACAAATCACATACACAGACACACATATACACCACCACTGCACAAAATCACACAGATACACACACATACACACACACACAGATAGACACACACAGACCACACACACATGAGCAATGCTATATGGATTCCTCAGTCTGTATTTACGTGTACAGGTGTGTGTGTGTGTGTGTGTGTGTGTGTGTGTGTGTGTGTGTGTAACAGATCAATAAAGAGGCCATGAATCAGGGAGTTGGGGGCATGGGAAGAGTTGGAACAGAGATTAAACAGAGGATTGAAATGATGTAAAATAGCAGTCATGCATGAAATTCTCAAATGTGAAAATTTTGGTAAATAAGTCTTAAGACATATTTAAAAATGAAGACATCTGGGCAGGAGAGATATCTCAGTCAGTAAAGGGTGACATAGGACCCACGTACAAAAGCCAGGTGTTGGATGTACACTCACAATCCAGGACTGGGAGTCATAGGCAGGCCGACGTCCGGGCTCCTACGTGTCTGCACATACATGAACACATGCACACGCACATGCAAAATGTGGACAGCAGTCTGTGGTGCTTTGTTTTGGATACAGGTCAAAGATATAAGCTAGAAAAAAGGGAGCACAAGCAGTATGAAAAGAAATTGTTTGAAACCTGTGTATCAGTCATGGAGTCGTGCAGGGAGGGCCCTGTTTCTCGCTGGCGTGTTCTCTTCTGTGGCCTGGGAGGGAGATGGTGTGAGGTTCAGAGAATGTGGTTTGCAGTGCGCATGGGCTTGCTGTGTTCCCGGGCCAGAGGAGATGGTTTAATTTACAAATGGAGTTTTGATCCACTCAGGACTGTGAATAGGGTGGGGGAGGGGAGGCAGGCGAACCGCAGTAGCTCATTTCCTTTTATTGATCTGAGCACAAAGCAGGGTTGTTGCATCTCAGAAATTAAAACCCCCCAATTCACAGAACAGTCTGGTGCAGCCTGGGAAGATGTTGCTGTGGCCTCTCAGGAGTAAATAACATGAATTTTTAAACATTCCCCAGGAATAATTTACGTGATTTCAAGTGTTCTAAAGCAACAGGATATAGACTGTTTCTTATAGCACAGCAAACAGCTGAATATTCTGGAAATGACGAAGGGGGAGCTAACATCAGGGGGACCTCGCTCCCAAGCACCCCGAGTCCTTTGTTCCTTTAGTCTTGTTATTATGCTTGATTTTTGCCTCTGAGACATGTTCTGATGTAGTCAAGGCTGGCTTGGAACTCACTGGGTAACTCAGGCTGCTCCCTAATCACTGTGATCCTCCTGCCTCACCTGCTGGGATGGAAAAACCTCAGGACCACACGTGGCTCTTTTGCTTTTTCTTAATATTTGTTAGTCGAAGGGCGTGTGTGCATGTGCACGCATGTGTGAGCATGTTTGTGTGCTTGGCTGGGGTGGGGTGGGCGTGTTCATAACATCATATGGTGGCACCTGCAATCCAGGCTCTCGACGATTGCAGGTAGCTGCCTTCCTTCCGGACCTGGTCTTAGGATTTTTTTGTGATAGAACTGTTGATGTTGTTGGTATTCTACTTCAAATGTAAAACATCTTCTATATAATTACAGGATGTTCTAGTTAAGTCTGTAGTTAGAAATTCTGCTGCGGAAATGGGTCAGCTCATAGAGCGGCAGAAGATTGGAGCTCAGTCCTCATCCTCAGAACCCACATTGAGCAAAAGCCTGCTGTGCTGACCCCTGGGGTCTCCTGGCACCCTGCCATGCAGCTCTTACTTAAGTTTCAAGCTTGGGGAGAGGCCTTGTCTCAAAAAACAAGTGGAAAACCTTCTGAGAAACTACGGTTGAGGTTGTCTTCTCGTATTTGTGTGTACCCACACATGTATGCATACTTCCCTGTATACACATATGTACATGTGTACAAACTCACTTTCTCTCTCTCTCTCTCTCTCTCTCATGCACGCACGCACGCACGCACACACACACACACACACACACACACACAATCATAGAGGAGATTTGTAGCAAAGTAAAAAAGAAAACCAGAAATAAGCACTGTGTATGTTTTTGTGACAAGCATTTTATAATTCTGTAATATAGTGACACAGTATTAATGTGCGTGTGCAAACCACGGAGAATTTCTGCATATCAATAAGTTATTTCCCTACGATAAATCATTTAATGATATCTGTGTATTCGATTGCGCCGAAAGCACCATTATGCTGAATAATCTACTCCAGCTTGGCAATTGCGTTCCTTGATTTCTTTCTCTGTTATTCTATGGAAAAGCTTAAACGATGTTTTCTGTTCATCTTTGTGCACACTCTTGACATTTCCCTTTGTGTAGTTCTTAGAAGTCAGTGGGTCACTGTCATGCTTACAGAAGTGTGTTCATAGACTTTGAATACCACATGTGACCTTCAAGAAAGCTGGTAGTTGGCATCTTTTGCTCCAGGAGACTGAGGGGAAGATGCTGTTCCCTCCCCCCTCTTTCTCTTCTCTCTCCTTTCTCTTTCTCCTCCCTCTCTCCTCCCTCCTCTCTCTCTCTCTCTCTCTCTCTCTCTCTCTCTCTCTCTCTCTCTCTCTCCCTCTCCCTCCCTCCCTCTGATGAATCTTACTATGGCCACCATCATTGGCATTGAATAATAATATATTTTATTATTTTTACTTGTTTTTGACATTTGTGGCCAAAATGTTGGAGCCTTTTCTTTCTCCCTCCCTCTCTCCTTCCTTCCTTCCTTCCTTCCTTCCTTCCTTCCTTCCTTCCTTCCTTCGTACTATGGAGAATATGAGGCCTTATTTAATCTATGTCTTGGCTTGACTTGTTTGCCTTGCTCTTAGAGTGATGATCAGCTTTTGGAAAGACCAGGTTATTGGCTGTGAGCCTGGCCAGGGAGGGATTTGAGGTTTTCCCCTCCTTAGGAGAGAAGGTCGAGATTCTAGGAAGAAAAACAAAATAGGATAAACAAACAAATGAGAAGACTTGGAAGACCCTCCCCCCTTAAGCTTCCCCACCCCACCCCCTTGTCACTTAATCCAGAGCTCCAGAAAGGCTGCATCCTGTGCATTGCTACTTAATAATCAAAATTTTTGTATCCCCTTTTCTAGAACAAAGCACATAACTGAAACAGTTGTAACATTGTTATTTTAGGGAAAACAGATACTTTTAAGGTGTCTGACTTTAGGAACTGAAGTTATTGATTGTTTGGGAGAGCCACATACCCTTCCATTTTCCTAAATTAAACATTAAGCAAAGCAATCTGAGCTCGCCTACCCCCCCTTTTGGGTAACTTGATTCTCCAATTATAAATAATGATTATTTAATGTCTGTTAATTCTCTCACAGTTAAGGGTGAATTCTAATTAGCTATCTCCCTAAGATGTGTGGTTTGTGGCTTGAAAGGTTTTCCTAATGCCTTCCCTCCCTAGGAGTAATGACTTAGAACCAAGGAAGACTGACACAGAGCTTCGTCTTGTCTGGGCTGATCATGCCCCTGTGGGTGTCCACCCCTCCTGCTGCCTGTTGCCCACCACACCCTCAAGTGGGTCTCGCTACAGTGCCTGTTAGCTTGTGCGGACAAAGCTTCACTCTGGACTGGGCATGCCCTCCTGGTGCCAGTCTGGGCAATTGTTCTTTCTACTGCTTTCAAGGCACTGAAGTGCGGTTTTGTGGGTGTTTGTCGGCCAGGCCCTTGTGAAGTCTGCTATAGCCCTAACTGATCGTGTAAACGGAGCACAGAGCTGGTCAAAATCTTTTGCCTGCAGCTCTGAGTTCTTTCCAGGATAAAGGTGTTGACCTATCGGCACTGACTGGTGGGTTTCCTAGGATCTCACATGACTTCATGGAACAGACTAACAGACTTCCTCAAGCATGGTAAATGAAATAAGTAGGTGTGCTGGTTAGTTTTGTCAGTTTAGGCAAACCTAGACATACCTGGGACGTGAGAATCACAGCTGAGGAATTGCCTCGATCAGATTGGCCTCAGATGAATTGGCCTCCATCAGATTGGCCTGAGGGCAGACTTAAGGGTCATTGTCTTGATTCCTGACTGGTGTGAGCAGGTTTAAGGATGGTCCGTTGCTCCTCCATGTTTTCAGTTTTTTTTTTTTTTTTTTTTTTTTATTATTAATCTTGAGTATTTCTTATATACATTTGAGGTTTAAGGATGGTCGTCCCCCCCTTCCTTATTGTTCTCCCACCCCTCCCCCATCCCCTGTCTTTCTGTTTTTCAGCTCCTGCCTTCCAGGGTTCCTATAAGTCTTTTGGGTAGTGGCTTAGTCCCTGGAAACAAACCCGTTCTTTCCTTCAACAGGGGTTGGTTTTTTCCTGGGCGTGTTTTTCTGGCTGTGTCTCTCATCATTTTGCAGATGAATGATAGACAAAATTCCACTGAGAACTACTAAAGCTGATAAACAACTTCAAAAGTGAAAAATTAACTCAAATAAATTTCCTCACTTTCACCCTTCATAATAGTCCAAATAATATAAAGTACCTTAACCTCAAATATTCAAGACTCTGAACTAGATGGTTCCCCATTTGGTGGACATTTCTGGCCATTCTACCCAGCGATCTACAGATTCAATGCAATCCCCATCAAAATACCAATCCAATTCTTCAAAGAGGTTAGACAGAACAATTTGTTCATCTGACCCAGGATAGCTTAAACTATCCTCAACAATAAAAAAAGGACTTAAATCACTATCCCAGGGAGTATTACAGAGCAATAGTGATAAAAACTTCAGTTGACAAGATAGACCAATGGAACAGATTGAGGACCCAGAAATGAACCCACACACCTATGGGCATTTTTTGACAAAGGAGAAAACTCTAAAAAAAGATGAGGATGTATTTAGCTTATCACCCTGTACAAAGCTGAGTGGATCAAGGACCTCCACATCAAACCAAACACTCAAACTAATAGAAGAAAAACTAGGGAAGCATTTTGTGGGCACTGGAAAAAATTTCCTGACCTTTATGTTGATCAAGAATGCAAATCTGCCAAAAGTTTATTTTTTAAATCCTACAACAGATAGAGGGCTGAAAATATACAAAGAACTGAAGTTAGACAGCAGGGAGGCAAATAACCCTTTAAAAAATGAGAGCATTTGTATCTGAGCTTGTTGACTTGGTAAATAAATAGAGATATTAAGTATAATTGTGACATTGTGTGGAGAAAGGGAACTGTTTGTTGGTGGGTTGCATCACTTCTGGGTCTTCCAGAAAATTGGGCATTGAACTGCCTGAGGGATCAGTTCCTGGGCATATACCCAAAAGATGACTATAAAAAAGACACGCCACTATGTTCATTGCAGCCTTACAAACTGTGTCTGGAAAATGTGGTACTCAGGACAAAACAATGACTTTGGGAAATTGAGGCAAATGGTTGGAACTGAAACAATATTTCTATGTTGTTTTACATCCCCGAGAACCATTCCTCTCGGAGATATACGGAGGCAAAAGTAATTTGGACCTTCATTAATTGGGTTCTAATTTATCTAGCTATCTAATTTAGGCTCTCCATTAAAGGACCAGCTACCTAATGTGGTATTTCATTTTAAGCGATTTCATATGCAGTCGTGCAGGAGAAAGCTGATGGCAGGGGGGCTCTCCTCCCATTCCTGCCTTCTCCCTCCACCACGGTGCTCCATGTTCTTGACACTCAGTCAATGTTTCTGAAGGTCATCTGTGGTGCAGAGGGGAATTAATATGAAAATGCGTTTAATAAATAAGCTGTCAGACAGCTCCCGAGATGCCAGGAGCAGCACACAGAGGTTTCTTGCCTTTTCTTTCAGCTCTGTGTACTGGGGGAGCAGAGGTTCGCACAGGCGCTCTGAGGCGTCTCTCTCAGGCCTGGGTAATCATTTCTGGAATAGCGTTTCTTCGCTTGCTTCATCCCTCTTGAGTGACAGAGCCATTTTCTCCTAGAATCCAGTCCCTCCCTGGGAACGGGAAAGAAATAGACACCCACCATTGTCACTGTTGGAGGATAAAAAGAGAGCAGAGGGTGCTAGCAGAGAAGGCTCCCACTGCGAGGCTGCCCTGTGCACCTGCAGTCAGGGTGGAGGGCGAGGGTCTGGCCGGCCATTTGATTGTGGTTATTTAATGGTAACCTGAAGCCTGTCTGAGGCTGTGATTGGGAACCCTGCCCCTCACAGGCTTTGACTCCAGGCACAAACACGGGAAGATTAAACATTAATTAAAATATCTGCACCGAGGATAAGCTGTGCAAAGATGTGGACGGCTCTCTGGGTTCCCACCGGGGAGCCATTTACAAAGGACGCATTCATTGTTTTGGGCTCTGGTGGTGGTGTGGTTGGCTTCCATAGACCCAGGCAGCATTTCTCAGGGTGGGGCATGTTGCCTGTGCTTCACAGGCAAGAAGATAGCAAGCTCACTGGGACTTGCTTCTGCTCAGGAGCCCTAACTGTTCCAGTCCAACCTTAAGAGGCCTTGGCACTCATTCCCAAGTCATGGGTCTGGGCAGAGGCTGGTTCCTTCTCAGCTTGGTTCTTCTTCTCTGGTTAGGCCTCAGGTTTTTCTGCAAACCTCTTAGCAAGTGGGCCTAGCCCTCCATTCGCTGAGGTGAAAATCCTCCCTCTCCACTCTGCTTTTCAGAGCGGATCTTTGAAGTGACTTTGGAAGGAGGCCTGTGTTTTCAGGCCTCAGTTGTTGACGTCCCAAACAGCAGACCTCGAGGCCTGCATTACAGCCTTAGTGTGCCCAATTTTTCTTTAGTCCTTGCCCAGCGAGGCGCTCACAGTGGCCATTTCCCAACATAACCGGGTCCTGTGCTAAGGGAAACTAGTCTGAAAGAGTTCCCAGACTGTGTGGCCATCCACCATGCTTGCCCTCATCTTGGGCAGGCGCTGTCTGACCTAATTGTCCTTGAGCCTTTTGCTTACATTTCTCCCCTGTTACTTTTGTCTTGGTCACATCCCTTGCTGGTTCCTGGCAACGTCACTGTTTCTTTGGTCCATCGTCTCCTTTTAAAAGTGCATATACTCATGGCTCCCACACTTTTCTTGGTGCATGACCAATTTGGCCTTGCTGGAATCAGGGTCCAGGCTAGTTTAAATAAAATCGGTATGACTAGTATGAATCTCTTCCTTCAGGGTTTCCTCGCTGTTTTCATCTCAGTGGTACCATCATTCCTCTTTGGACTTGGTCTTCATTTGATTCTCTGGTTTGTCACTTATAAAGTGATAACAGGGCAAGCTCTGGACAGACAGGACGTCTAATCTCTTCATGGTCCGGTTCAGAGCTCTGCAGTGTACATGGTAGGTGTTCAGACGGCATTTGTACATTGAACACGTTATGGAAAAGCCTGGGTTTAAAATTCCCCTCTAACGTTTACTCTCTGTAGCATTCAGCAAGTTACTTTGTAGAGGTCAAGTTTCCTCAGCCAAAAAACAAAACAAAACAAAACAAACAAACAAACAAACAAATAAACCCCAAACTCAGAACAGCACCATTTCCTGGCGTTGTTTGGCAGACTAGAACCAAAGGCTTTTCCCCACTCAAGTCCTGAACTACTGGGGTACAGGTTCGATAGCTATTGTTACTGTTACTATTGTTAATGTTGACTGATTTAGCAATGATGTTACTCAGGCCGGGGCTAGTTTCCCTGGAAGTAGAATTCAAGAGCTGGCTCCAATCTTGTGCATGTTTGGGAAGGAAGGTTTTGGTTGTTTCTGTTTCACTGGTAGAGGAATGTGGGCTGTTTGTGGAGTCAGGGTTCCTGATGGATCCTCGTTGTGGTAAGGGCTTCCAGAAGGTAAACTGTCTGGTTCCTGTGAAGTCGCTGAGCATGTGATAGAGCCAGAGAATGGAATCTATCCTTGTCTTTTAATCACGTGGGGATTATTAAGACCTCCCTTGTCTTATATTTAATCGATAGGCAATATTTTATGTGCTTCCGCGGCTCTCTCGTCAGGAAGGTTACATCCACATTAGCTAACTAATTTTCACATTAGCCATAAAAATATGGTTAGTGTTCAGTACTGTGAAGACTGAACGCACAGGTAATTTGCATCTGGAAATGCTAATAATTGCCAGCCATTAATACCGTAAATTCAGTTCGAATGTTTTAAATGTCTCCTCTTTCGAGATTGAGAGTGAAGATTAGAATTTAGAATCGAGCACGAGTCTGCACGGGTCTAACAGGAAAAACAAGTGGATGTGACTCAGAGTGCAGCTGGAGGCAGGCCTGCGTGGTGCTTCTAAAGCTGAGATGGGCTGGACGTTCGGAAATTCAAATTAGAATGCTTCTTTGTCACGTCTGCTAGGGTCACTGCCTCTCCCGAGGTGGCCGGTGCCACCGGTGTCATCGGGAGACTCTGACGACAAAAATTCAAGAGTCCAATTTCTGATTTAGTCTCCCAGTCTTTTCCTTCTGCACCCCAGAGTTGAAGATGGGGGAAGGCTTTTCACTACTGAGCCCTGTTTACCACTCACATGACTAGTGGTCCTCAGAGGGTGTGTCCCACACTGCTTCCAAAGACAAACCGTGTCATCTGGTTGTTAACAACTGTCTGTCCAATCAGAACTCAAAGGCACTGGCCAACCACGCTGAAGACGTAATCCAAGAGCAGCAACCAGTCACTGTGTGTGTGTGTGTGTGTGTGTGTGTGTGTGTGTGTGTGTGTGTGTGTGTGTGTGTGTGTTGTTTTTTCATCATGGGGGGAGAATGTGTGTCCACATCGGTATGTGTATGCACTGGTGTATGCATGCATGTAGAGGCTAGAGAGAGAGCTCAACATCAGACGTCGTTCCTCAGGAGCTGTCTGCTTATTTCTTTTAGACAGCCTCTCCCTCCTCTGGAACTCACCCTGTGGGTTCTTTGTCAGGGAGCCTCAGGGTCTGTCCATCTGCCTTCTAAGTGCCGAGGTTACCACTCTGTGCAGACCTTCATATTTACCTTCTGGGGATCCAAATCTGACCCTCTTGCTCTCAGGGCAAGCAAACTCCCAGTCTTTACTGTGGAATGAAAGTGACACTTGACTAAATGTTGTGTACCCATTTCTCACACGTGCTAAACCTTCTGGTGCCGTTCATAATGGTGGTTTTCCCAAGTGTGTATGTGTCAGTGCAGGCGGTCAGCTATGACCTTCTGCAGTCTTTTTTTTTTTTTTAGGTACTCCAATGAATTGCTGATTAAAATTGGACTTCGATAGTCGTGAAATTGGAGATGATTATGGCTTAAAAGAATACATAGGCAGCCATTTCTGAAAATTAACGAAGTGATTTTTTTTCCAACAGAGCATTTGATATATTGCCTGGTGCTCCGTTCTGGAATGGTACTTGAAGAATATAAAGTTGTAATATAGATTTTCATTTTAATGGGAGTGTTGTAATACCCTCATATTTTTTTTCACTTCTCATTAGTTTTTATAACCTATGAATTACCTAAAACAACTCCGGTCATTGGGATCTTGACTTGACACTTACTTTACTGTGTGTGGAGGTGTCGTCTGAGAGATGCCATCTGTATTTATGGTGCTGATGTCTCAGCGTAGATGTTAGGACATGCAGACACTGGCAGGCACGGTATGGGTTTTGTGCTGTCAGGTTCTGCTTTTTTTTTTTTCTGATAGGGAAAAAAAAAACCAACAGAAAAGACAATGAGGGCACCACTCCTTATAGATGGGTGTGATTGATGGTTTGTACATAGTTGGCCCAGGGAGAGTGGCACTATTAGGAGGTGTGGCCTTGTTGGAATAGGCGTGGCCTTGTCAGAGTGGGTGTGGCCTTGTTGAGTGGGTGTAGCCTTGGTGGAGTGGGTATGACCTTGTTAGAGTAGGTAAGGCCTTGTTGGAGTAGGAATGGCCCTATTAGAGTAGGCCTATGGGCATGGGCTTTGAGACCCCCGTCCTAGCTGCCTGGAAGCCAGTCTTCTGCTAGCAGCCTTCAGAACAAGAGGTGGAACTCCTAATTCCTCCTACATCTGCCTTGACACTGCCATGCTCCTGCCTTGATGATAATGGACTGAACCTCTGACCTTGTAAGCCAGCCCCAACTAAATGTCATCCTTATAAGAGTTGCCTGGGTCATGGTGTCTGTTCACAGCAGTGAAACCCTAACAAAGATCACTGGTCTAGTGAAGATTTTGTACCATTTATTTTTGGCTTATTTCTCCAGTCCATTTGCTCATCGACATATCGTTACATTATTACTTGCTTTAGAAAATGCTCTATTCCAAGGCTTCAAGCCTGAGTTACGCTCTTATAGGTTGTTGATTTTTGTACCAATTCATTTTAGTAGGGCGAGACAAGTACTGGCTACATTGTTAGTCCTCTATGTCTATGCCCTTCCATTGTGGGTTCAGCCAGCTATGGCTCAAATTTTTTAATTAATTAATTAATTAATTAACTTTATATTCCAATATCAGCCCATGCTCTTCCCAGTACCCCCTCACACAGATCCTTCCCCCATTCCTCCTTCCCTTTCTTCTATGAGAAAGGGATCCCCTGGGGTATTATCCTCCCTGGTACATCAAGTCACTGCAGGGCCAATGTATCCTTTCTCACTGAGACCAGATAAGGCAGCCCTGTTAGGAGAACAGGATCTACAGGCAGGCAACAGATTCAGGGACAGCCCCTCTCTAGTTATTGGGGGACCCACATGAAATCCAAGCTGTAGTTCTGCTGCATATGGGGAAGGGGCTAGTTCCAGCCCATGCTTACTCTTTGGCTGGTAGTGCAGTCAGTCTCTGGGAGCTCTCAAGGGTTCAGTCAGTTGACTGTGTCGGTCTTCCTGTGGAGTTCCTATCCCCTCCAGGAAAATCAATCCTTTCCCCATCTCTTCTACAAGACTCCCCGAGCTCCATCTAATGTTTGGCTGTGAGCCTCTGCATCTGTTTCCATCAGCCGCTGGGTGGAGCCTTTCAGAGGACAGTTATGCTAGGCTACTCTTCTGTAAGCAGAACAGAGTATCATTAATTCTTGGTTAATAATTGGTTCTTGCCCATGGGATGGGTCTCCGGTTGGGCCAGTCATTGGTTGGCCATTCCCTTTATCTCTGCTCTTTGTCCCTGCACATCATGTAGGCAGCACACATTTTGGGTCAAAGGTTTTGTGGGTGGGTTGCTGTCCTTGTCCTTCCACCGGGAGTCCTGCCTGAAATGTTCAACATCCTTAGTCATCAGGGAAATACAAATCAAAATGACTCCCAAGTTTCCACATCCAGAATGCTGGTGGGGATGAGGAGCAAGGGGAACACCCCTCCATTGCTGGTGAGATTGCAAGCTGGTGCAACCACTCTGAAAATCGATTTGGTGGTTTCTCAGAAAATTGGGAATAGTTCTACCTCGGGGCCTAGATATACCACTCCTGGGCATATACCCAAAAGATGCTCTACCATTCCATAAGGACACATGCTCAACCATGTTCATAGCAGCTTTACTCATAATAGCTAGAAACTAGAAACAGCTGAGATGTCCCTCTACTGAAGAATGGATAGAGAGAATGTGGTTCATATACACAGTGAGATATTGCTCAGGTATTAAAAAAACAAGGACATCATGAAACAGCAGGCAAATGGATGGAACTAGAAAATATCATCCTAAGTGAGGTAATCTAGACCCAAAATGTCATCCACAGTCTGTGGATAAGTGGATGTTAGCCGTAAAGTACAGGACAGCTATGCTACAATCCACAGACCCAAAGCAAAATCAGGAGAGTCCAAGGGAGGACGCTTGACTCCTTCTCAGAAGGGGAGAGAAAATAGACACCAGAGTTGGAGGGAGGGAGGGAGCTGTGTGGGAGATGGGAGAGGAAAGAGGGAGGGGAGTGGGGCAAGGGGGGGATCAGGTGTAGAGTGAGCAGGGGAGAGAGAGCAGAAGTTGGTGATGGGGAGGAGAGGGCATCTCTAGGATCTGCCTGGGACCTGGGGCAGTTGAAAGAGGCCCCAGGGTACCTATGGGGGCGACTCTAGTTGAGACTTCTAGCAGTGGGGAATATGGATCAAAATATTTTTTTAAAGATTGTTTCTGGGATGGGGAGATGGCTCATTGGGTATGAATGTTTGCTGTGTGTGTGCACGCGGACCTGGAGTTCTGATTCTCAGTACCCATGGTAAGAAGCCACAGGTAGGTAAGCATGTGTGCCAGTTACCCAGCTCTTAGGGGGCTGAGACCAGAGGGGAAGGCCAGGCTTTTGCTGGCTACCAGCCTAGCTCCAGGATTCGGGAGTGATCCTGTCCCAGAGGATTCAGAGAGATGCAGAGAGGGAGAGTGAGTGGGGGTGGGGGGTCAAAGCAGGACAACCTCCAGATGTGAGAATACACATTAAACACCTGGTCCAGTTGGTAGAGACAAGCTGTAGCTGTATGCTGCTGGGTACGTTGTATCTGCAATGAAACCTTGGACTGTTGTCACATGCACACCGGTGCATCGCTACGTGAGCTCTTCTTACATATTCAGGTGAAATGGCAATGTGTGTGTCAGCCTCTCTGTTGCTTATGTTTTCCCCTTGACTCAGCCCATTGCTATGACCCCCCTTAATGACTACCTGGGCTTGTTAAGTTCTGTAACTTTCTTCCTTCAGTTTATCTCTGGTCATGGGCTGAGTGCTCCTGAGCACTGAGAAGGACCCACACAGGACTCTCAGAGGATCCTCACTTTTCAGACTTTCCCGGGTGAGGATGTAACTTTCTGCTCACGTGCCCTTCCAAGTGTGGCCGTGTGTGGGTCCCTCTCTGATGCGGAACCAGAGTGAGAGGGCCCACAAGCAGATGGTTCCACCTACAGTGCACAAGTGTCTCCTCTGTGTATGACATTGGTTGGAGGTGTGAACTCAGATCCTGTCTCCGCTTTACAGACAGGACACTGAGGTTCAGAGAGCCAAGGCCATGGGGCCTGGTTGGTGTATGAGCCGAGACACAGATCTTAGAACTACAGTGATTGCTGTTTAAAATCAGTGGTGTACTGTGCCTGGTGGCTTTCTTAGTTCAGTTCAGAATTCCTAATCGAGCAAGAGTTCCCCTGGAGAGGGGAAGAGAAAATTTTGGGGGCGATAGATACATGTCGGTCTTAATGTTGCAACCGTAGGTTGTAAGCTCAGGGCCGCATTTGTTTGCTTCTGAAGCACTTATGGTCTCTCAGCCACCTTACGCATCCAATGGATATTTTCAGAGCGAATGCATGAACAGGGCATGAAGGAGTCCCTTTCTGTGTTCCCTGGGGTCTTTCTTTGTATCTGGACTCTGAGTCCTGCTCCTGCCTCCTGCCTCCTTCCTGAATGGTTTTGTTCATAGCTTCCCGAATGCTCTGCTGTTCTTGGTCACTACCACAAGCACTTTACAGAGCAAATGTAGCATTCCAGGACTTGTTGACACAGGACATTCAGTGTGGATCAGACCAGATCCAGCCAGTACTGTCCTGGAGAAATGCTCTCACGGTCAGCCTTTCCCAGGAATTCCTACCTGATTCAGTTCTTTTTTTTTTTTTTTTCGGAGCTGGGGACCGAACCGAGGGCCTTGTGCTTGCTAGGCCTGATTCAGTTCTTGAGGCAGAGAGTCATGTGTGAGGGTGAAGAACAGAATTCAGTCAAGAATGTCATGTTCTTAGGTACTTGTGTGTGTTCATGTGAGTGTGCATATGTGTGTACACATGTAGATGCCAGAGTTGAGTTGATACCAGGTGCCTTCCTCAATCAATCTGTTAAAAGATGTGTGTGTGTGTGTGTATACATATACATATACATATACATATACATATACATATACATATACAGTGTGTGCCTGTGTGTGTGTTCTATGTGCCTTGTGCCTATTGAGGCCAGAAAAGAGTCCTGATCATTGAGAACCGGAGTTATCGGCAGTCACAAGCAACCACGTAGACACCGTGAATGGGACCTATGTCCTCTGTTAAGAGCAGCCTGTGCTCTTAACCTCTGAGCCTCTTTACCTAAGTATCTGAGACAGCATCTCTCACTGAACGCTGAGCTGGGCAGTTCTGATGTTGGCTGGTGGTGAGCTCCTAGGATCCACCATCCTCTAGCATCTCCCTGCTACAGTTCCGGATGGGCGCTGCCACCCCTCACTTTTCTTCCGTGTGTTGGGATCAAACTCAGGTCCTCATGTTTGTGTGAGAAAAGCATTATGCATTGAGCTAGTTCTCCAGCTCCTGCGTTCCTGATTTTTTTAAGCACTTTTTTTTAATTGATTCTTTGTGAAATTCACAACATCCTACTCATCTCCCTGTCCCTTCTTATCATGCCTGCCCTCTGCCCTCCCCCCCAAAAAATATAAAAAGTAACAATTAAAAAATTAAAACAACAACAACAACAGAACTTCTCACCATGGGAGCTGCAATGTGTCATAGTATGCTCCACTGTATACCTCTTTGCCCAAACAGCAGCACTTGCAAATGTTCGTTGGAATAAGTCATTGGTCTGGTTCAAGGCCTCTGGCTTCTGCTACACTCAGTACTGGATCCTCACTGGGACTCCTCGTGGACATCCTGTTGTTGGCCTGTGTCATGGAGATCCTGTAGCTTTGGATCTGCAGGACCAGCCCCTTCACACACTCCGTCATCTACATCAGATGGGGTAGATGTTAGGGTGGGCCAGCTCATAGCCCTGGGTCTAGGCCTGTGTGACAGCTGAGCTGGTTCACATACCAGCTCTCCCAGGAGAGGGGTGGGGCCAGCTCTCCCAAACCCATGTCACCAGTGTTCTTGATCATTAAGTGTGAGCATGGCAAGCTTACCACACACCTGGATTCTTACTCTACTTGGAGTAACAGCCTATGGCTTTGTGAAAAAGACTGCACCTCAACTTCTTTGTTCTCATGGGATGTTCCATGATGTACAGAGGCAGATGGCTTGAGATCCCCACACTGGCTGCTGGGAAGAGAAAGTATCTCTGAGCCTGTTCCTGTGACTGCTAAATGGCACATGGGGCTTACCCTCTCCCTTCATCTCTCGAAGTAGTCCTGAGAAGAAAGGGGGGCCATTCTTGCTTTCCTCGGTGAGGTCCAGCGAAGTGAGGAAAGGGATGAGGAGAGTCTCCCTGCGAACTCTCATGGAGGACTGAGCTGTATGCTCAAGGCCATGAGAAGGGACCAGGAGAGAGTGGGAGAACCAGATGCCTGGTGGCCCTTACTTTTACATCTCTCCCCTGGAAATTGCATGTATAACTCATTATGGTAGTCCACTGCTCTCTGTGACCTCCTGGGGGGCTTTCTTGCATTCCTTTGCAGATTTATGAGCATACACATTGCACCTCCACTGGAGGTCCTCAAGGAGTTGCCGAGACCACAATTATTTGGGTTCTAAATTGTCCTTGTCCAGTTTTAAGCAAACGAACAAAATTTTCACCCTCTGGACCATGATTCACGAGGAACATTGTTACAGTAATACCACATTTGGTTTCCAAGGAAACAACATTATCCATCCCTCCTTCCTCTTCCTCAAGCTGATTTCTTTAAAATTAAATCTGTATTTGCATATCATGTGTATATATGCATCTTGCAGGCTAAGGCTCACGTTAAAGATCGAAGGGCAATGCAGGAGTTGGTTCTCTCCTCCTATCATGTGGGTCTCAGGGATTGAACTAAAGCCTCTGGGAGGTGAGTACCCACTGAGGCATCTTGCTGGCCCCAAGTCCGAGTTTTGTAAAAAAATAAAATGAGCCATTGAACCTCTTGCTAAAGCTTTTGTTCTGATAGCAGTTCCCAGGAAACCACAGTTTTCTCCCCACCTTCTTAATATTGTGGACAGTATTCTGCAGAACACCCATGCATCCTAAGTGGCCTCAGAATCAATTACTGCCTTGATTAGGACACACAAATGATGACTGCATCATACTGCAGAGGCACAGTTCTTCAAACAAAATATCCGGGTTGTTTTCCACCCTGAGGTTCTGTAATTACTAACTTGGGATTCACTGTGTCCCATGGAAGCGAGGCTGTGCTGTGTGTGCATATTTTACCTGCAGCCTGTATTTGCATTCTGCCTAACTGGATGGATCCAGTAAGTTTATCGTTTCCAGGATAGGTTCATCACTACCTCAAGCGTCACCTCTGCCGATGGCACCACTGGTGACTAAAATACTTGTGGACATTGTC
The DNA here is from genome assembly GCF_011064425.1 of Rattus rattus. NCBI lineage: Eukaryota > Metazoa > Chordata > Mammalia > Rodentia > Muridae > Rattus > Rattus rattus. Next base: position 8,014,799 of record NC_046156.1, read on the forward strand.
TCAACGACTTAACTCCCTTCAACTTGGTTCAGCACAGCAAGTATTTACTAACATTGAAGAAGTCTGGTGTAGTTCATAACCCTACAGGGAGCCAGCGGGCTATGTCCATTGAAGACTGTTTGACCCTCCAGTGTCCTCTCTCTCTGCTGCACACATATACAGATGAGTGTACACAGTCCCATGTAGACAGACCAATGTACGCAGGCACAGATCATACAAACAAGCACAGAGAGACACACCCATGGACAAACAGTGACACACAGGCGCACATGCAGATACATAGATAATCATACAATCAAATATAGACACAGATACACAAACATACACAGAGATTCATACAGACACAGAGACATATAGACACACGCAGACATATAAACCTCATAGACAGACAGATAGACAGAGAGACAGACACTCAGCCAGCCAGTCAGCCAGCCAACCAGCCTGCCTGCTTGCCCCCCTCTCATACACACACACACACACACACACACACACACACACACACACACAAACACATACACACAGAGACACACTCAAACACACACTTACACACTCAGATACACACACACTCACACAGAAACACACACACACTCAGATACACACACACAGAAACATACACAGAAACACACACACACACTAGATACACACACTCACACACACTCTCACACACACCACACACGCGCACACACACACACACACACACACACACACTTCTACACTTTCATACCAGCACCATGCTGCTGCTTTGAAATAGTTACAATTTTCCATTTTGAGGAATTGGTCCATATGCCTGGTTGCCAGCAGGATTTGGTCTACATCACCGTGAAAAGTATAACAAGACCAGCAAGGCAAAATAAAACACTAAAAACAAAACCCACAGTCAAGAAGAAACAAAATGATTCGATAAGATTGCTTGCAGGGAATTCCAGAATTTTCTATAGAGTAACAGACATGGCTCCTGCTGTGAACCTCAAGAATTTAGCTTACCCTTGATGATCAAATTTTTTGAAAAACAAAAAACAATGGTTCTGTCCTTTGTTGAGAAGGCTTCATATGCTTGGCGTCTGGGTGTTTGTTTACACATAGCTGTTTCCTCTCGGTGATAGACCTCTCTGCGCATCCAACCTGAACTCTGGCGATGTGATTGGCTACCACCCTGAAAGGCATAAGATGTGATTGACTACCTCCCTTCATAGATCAGTGAGGGTGTGCTGTGATTGGTCACCGCCCTTACAGACGGCCAGGATTAACGGGGATGTCCTGTGATTGGCCACCGCCCTTCACAGGAGATCAACAGGGGTGTGCTGATTGGCCACCACCCTTTCAGACAGCCGGGATCAACGAGGGTGTGCTGTATTTGCTTGCTTTTCATACTTCTTTCCCCAGAAACCTGCCTAGAAAAGATCCTGGTTTTAGAAGAGGAAGCCAGGGAAGTGAGCTGAGAGCATTAGTCTCCTCCCAGCGTGTCGTCTTGATAGCAATGGTGTCTCCCAGGAGACTGGAATTCATGATCACGGCCTGCAGGTTCTTGACTCATCTCCGGATCATCTGTGGACAACACAGGTGTAAACCATCCTGTCAGGAAGCCCGACTGTGCAGAACGAGGGCTGGATGTGTAATAGGCTATCTCAGCGTGTCCTACTCTGAGAAGACGCCTAATTGGACAAGGAAAGACAGCAAAGAAGGGTTTTCCCTCTGAAAAGGGAGAGGGTGGGCTTTAACCGAACCGGATGATCTACTTTCTCTAGCTAAGTCTCAGATCTTAAAGCTCCAGATCCTTCCAGAGTGGCACTGCCAGTTGTGGACCAACCACTCAACCTGAAGTTTTTTGGAGGGACTTTTCTTTTCCAAAGCATAAATACAACCTCTTCGCATTCTTTAAAAAGAAATCGAGAAAAGCTTTTCCTTGCGGGGGCTGCATCCACCGAAGAGTACCAGAAATTGAGGTTGGCAGAGTATAAAAATGTTAATTCATTCAAAGCAACAAACCCATTTCACGTTAGCATAGATTACATATGTTGATGAGAAATAATTAGCAGCCCCCCCCAAGTGGTAGAAATGGTAGCAGTTGAAGCACATCCTCTCATCTCCCCTTACAGGAGACAGCTGGGTTTTTGTGTCTGTTGAAATATGATGTCTCCACTGAGGTAGATGGAGAAAAACACAAGTTAAGGTAGATAGGGTATTAGAAAAAAGAGAGGTTAGATGGTTGCTTCTGAACCCTGTGGCCGTTCTGCCCCTGACACTGCACAACCCCACTTGGAGTGTCTTTATATTTAAGGCCATGTGATACCTGAACCAAAGAACATTCCATTCTGTCTCTGCAAACCTCGCTGCGTGAGGGTACACTTCATATTTCTTTTCATCCATGCATGGGTTGGTAATGCCTCATGTTGGTCACTTGAAAAGATTGGTTAGCTGAGTGGATACCAGTCTTCCAGTGTTTTATACATCTTACTCTGTGATAACCAAAGGATGAAGTCACATCTTAATTCCCATTCACGTATTGCATCGAAAAAGCACTGATAAAGACTCAGTACTGAGAGGAGGCTGCCACGGTGGCACACTCACGTTCTGTAAAAATCCAGATCTTCACTTGGAAAGTCGATTTCTTTGTCATCACACCAGATACTCGTGGCTATATTCTCAAAGTGCTTGAATCACCTCATGCATTTTCCAAGTGTCTGCGGAAGGCTCAGGTCTGAAGAATTGACTGCTAGCTTTCTTTTCCAGAAAACACTGGGTTCAGTGAGGGAGCAGCCAGCTGAACTCACGGCTCGATGGTTTCCCTGGTGTGTCCCTTTGTGATAACTGCCTCTTCCGTGTCTGCAGGAGAAATGCTTTGTGCTTCCTCCCTCATCACACAGAACAGAAATGCAGGTCTGCACAGGGACTTAGTAATCCGTACGACTCCGTCAAGAGCATTCTGACTGAAGCTGGCATTTGTTTTGTTGGGAGTGTTGACTATGGCGGTCACAACAGATGCTCCTTCAGGCTGACTCATGCTAAAGTGCTGAATTAGCCATGCTTACTTGGTCCAGATCTTGGCGTAGTGGGCAGGCCTTGGGGTTATTTAAAAAAAAAACAAGCAAACTGGTTTTGTTCTTGTTTTCTGCTTTACAGTACTAAGGCTTGAACCTAGGGACTCCAGTCCTCTAGGCAAGCACTCGACAACTGTAGATCTCCTTTTTGGTTTTGAGACAGGACCTCGGTAGATTCCCCAGTGGCCTCGATCTCTGTGTGTGGAGTGAGTGCCAATGTGCACAGGTGAGGCTCGGGAGAAGATGCTGCTGTTAGGAGCCTTCCCAAGCTCAGATTTGCAGCAGGGGGATCTGTTGCAATGAAGTGCTGTGTTTCCTCTTCTATAAGGTGGCGTCTCTGGGCGGATTAAAGCCCAGAACGTGTTCACGGTCTGCTCCAAGTGCTTCTCTGTGTTCGTCAGATGAATTAGAGCTGACGTGCTTGTGCCTTGGGTGTCAGGGAATGCCCTGGACACTGAAAACTCCAGTTGCTCACTCAGAGGGTCTGAGGCAGGGGAGCCTGTGCGTTCCACAAGTCCCTGAGGTCTCAAGCTTCCATTTTGGGTAGCAGAGTATGAGGAATAGAAGCAAGCGTTCCACCATTTCCCATGCAGGCCATTCAGCAAACTCGTGCCGGTCCTTCATATCTGTCTGCGTGGAGCTGAGCTCCACAGTCTTCCCGTCTCTCTTGATTTCTCTTAGCTTTACCTGCCACATGAGATGTTGGTAGCTCGAATAATTATTGTGAGCTTACAACTCCATAGTCATATAAAGACCTACAAGTACGAAGTTCTATGAGACTTTATCCTGAGTGCCAGCAACCAAATAGGACAAGATGGTGTGTGTATTTATGTTAGTCTGTGGGGGGGGGCGTATTGATAAGTCAGTAGATAGTTATAAAACAATACAGGGATGGAGAAAGGGATAAGGAGGTTGTGGTGTCTAATCCATGGGGGTGGGGTAGGTTTCCCAAGGCAGTGGGCTGTAAGCTGAAGTCTTGAGAGGGTATTTGAATTGTATACCCAGAGGCCAGACTGAATAAAGTGTGTCTGGTGAGCCCTGGAGACACAGTGTCTTTGAGAAGGCCGATGGGGCAAGCTCATCGACTGTAGGTCGGTGTTAAGCTGTCCGTAGTAGGCAGTGCTCATGTGAGAGGAGGTTTAAGTTGAAGTTCTCTATGTCCCCTGGGTTTTGTAACCTCACTGTCCTTCACACTGTGGGCTGGGTCCTTCTTTCTGGATGTTGGAGAGAGACTGTCCGTGCACTGAGAAACCTCCATGTCCTGTCTTAGGTGATATCTCCACTTCCCACCACTCCAGGGTTGATGACTCAAAATAGCATGAGAAATCGCCAGCTGCCTCTTAGTGAGGTTGAGCTTGCCCCCGGTTGAAAACCAGGTTTACCACTTTGGACCGTCACCATGGCAGTGGCACTGTGGAGAATGGGTTGGGAATGGATAGCGTTTGAGGTTGGGGAACATATTAGGAGGCTGTAGTTGCAATCAGGGTAAGAAAAAGAGAATCCAAAGTGTGGTTACGGGACTAGAAACATCTCCTGAACCTGAGACATCTAGAATATAGCTTCAACAAGGCGCGAGGAAGAGAGCAATGAAGACTGACTCAAGATTTCTGGACTGCTTCCTGCAAAGACCCTGACAGGATCCATGCGTGAAGAGGGCACAGAGGCAGCACATGTTTATTTGAGGACTAGAGAACGATGCTGACTTTTGGTGTGATGACTTTGAGGTACCCACACAAGTCAAGGAGAGAGTTTCATCTGTAGTAGTGCTCCAGTTTAGGAAGACAGATCTGACCTTTGAACTGTGAACAAGGCAGTGACGCATGCAGTGGTGAGAGCATGGAACCAAGCTCAACTACCTCGTGCCAGGTAGTGAGCACAGAGGCGGAGGAGAGGCCAACCTGGAAGGTTGAGGAGCCGGCTTTGTGAAGAGAGGTATACTTACACACGAGTGTCAGAACCTTATACAAATGGTTCGAGCTCCCCACTTTCTCCAAAGGTTGGAAGCTTCCTGTGCTCCTTGATGCTCGCCAGCTGCTCTCAAATGATTGGTCTTTCCAAGTTTTGGAGATTTGCCTGTCTGTCCTCCATGTAACTGAAACAGAAACTCCAAGTGATCACATCTAGAGTTGAAAGATGGCTGCTCTCCCATCCTGACTGACACTGGCCCAGACTGATGAATTATTTAGGGACTTTGTAATGGCAATGTATCCCCCCGAGCCAAGATCACTTGCTGTGCTTGGGGACAATCCCTTTGAGTTGGTATGTTGTAGAACTGCCTTGGTGCACTAGAAAAGCCATTCTGGTACCTTACAGATCGTGTAGCCCTTGCCAAGTGGGAAGATGCTATGCGGCCAAGCCTTGGATAGCATCATCACTGCACATATTGTATTTTTTTTTCTGAGTGCTGTGAGCTCCACATACCTGACCTTTGAATGTTCTAATGTATTATTTACGTGGAGCTAAGAGCCACCACATTCTAAATGCCTGTGATTTATCGTGAACATTTCAGAATTGAGTCCTGTGGCCATATGCTAATTTGACTTGAAGGAAATTCTGTGCTGCGTGCTGGAATTTCATGCTTAAAATTTCAGCAATGGTTCCTCCGCTCTATTAATTAAAACAAGACGCTTCATAACTTTTCCACACAATAAAGAAAGCATTCAGCAGCACATATTTGAATTAAAACCCTTAGAAGCCTTACATTTTCTGGTCTGGCAACCTTGGGTTTCTAATTTATATGTCCCATCTGTCCTGAAGGAGAAGACAAGTTGAAATTTACAGCCATCCCAACTGAGAGTATTACAGTTCTTCATTATATCAAATTAGAACTTATCTGTATATTCAAATAGGAAAAAACACATGATTGGACAAAGTGAAATTTACATTTAATTCAAGGTGGGTTATTTCCTGAACTTCAGGCCATTCTGCTTCCCAGATAACCCTACTCAGTTATGAGATGAACCTAGGGAAAACCAATCTTGATACAACTTTTTAAACATTGACTAGTGGGACCAGGATTTGGGCTCTGCAGAAGTTAGTGTAATGAACCCCTGCACCTGGGAATTGTAACTGTATACCTGGGAATTTGCAACTGTATTCCTGGGAATTTGTAACTGTATTCCTGGGAATTTGTAACTACATACCTGGGATTTTGTAACTGTATTCCTGGGATTTTGTAACCGTTCTGTGATTATAGTAAGAAGCTGAGATGTCATGGGCTCCTATAGGAGGTACCAGTAGAGCAGAGATGGACAACAGAGATGGGAATGCGGCTCCCAGGTGTTTTAGAGCATCTCCGTCATTGTTTTCACAATGAGATTCTCAAGGTCATGCTTATCCCTGCCTCTGAGGTCTGCAAGAGACTCCTGAAGCCTTCTGATATACTTCCTGGTCTCTATAACCAGATCAAATGTTTTCTGGCACACTGGAGCCACAAAATGAGACAGATTTCTGTTTCCCGATGAGATGGATCATAGCTTCTGTGATTCCCTTGTAACTTCAGATCATGTTCTTTCCAGAGTTAATAATTGATGGCTTTCTCGGGACGCTAGCCATTGTGTAGTTTCTAAAAACCACAGCAATAAATAGAGAATTTGAAATTAGTTTCTCAAGGGAGAGGCATGTGTGCATGTGTCTGAGAGAGGTTCTTGGTTCTAGATTTGGGAAGTTAAAGCCTTTTGAAGTTTGATGTGGAGACAAAGGCTATAATCCCTCACGACTTGGAAGCAGGTAATGTTTTCAGATTTCAGTTAATGATTTCAGAGAATTCATTACTGAGTTAGAAATTAAGTTTATAAGTGGCCTCCTGGCTTCCAGGCGCTAAGGACAATTTTTTTTTGTACTTATTTGCTAACGATGACGGTTTCTTACTTAGGAAGCCAGGCTGTGGGTGTAACAAGAAAACAGCTTTTCTAAAAGCAAAAGACCGCAGAGATAAGGGTAAAACTATAGTTGTATACTACTCTGTAAAAATAGAAGAGAGGAGAGGAAGGTGGGAAGGGGAAGAGGCCAGAAGTACCCGGAGAAGAAACTGGAGCAGTGCCTTCAGATGCAGGTGTTGGGGATTCTGTGAGGATGTCAGGTAAGCAGACAGAATGCTCTCCTTGCGAGCAAGGCAGCAACCTCGAGCATGCCATAGCGACCTGTTAAACGTTACCCACCAAGCAAAACAGCTGCCTCTTGCAGCAGATCCACAGTGCCGGATTATTAAATGTCAGCCACTTCTGATGGTGCATCACAGAGGGAAGGTGGTGGGGAGGGTCATGGCCCTTACCTGAACACCAGCCACTCCTCCCAGTCTGTTTTATGCAATTCTACCCTAACTGTACATGGCTTTGTGTTCTGGGGTGGTGTTCCAGCATGTACAGGCTGGGGAAGGTTAAAAAGAAGGGTGCTTTCAACCACATGGCTATGGAGAAGCCATTATCTATGCTTCTGGTAACCCTTTACACATACAGTCATTGGTTCCACAGGGGTGAAATCTTACTTTGATTTGTCTTTGGAAACCGTAGGAGGAGGGGGTAGATGTTGTTTGTGTTTCCCTAGGGAAGGAATTCTTGCAGCACCAGCAACACCATTCACACCATATTTGTATAGAACACATTGACAATTGCATTAGTAAAATTCAAGTTTCCTAAAGCCTCTGAGAGCATTGACTGGGTAAAACTATGGAATCTGCATTGAAGCACTGACTCAGCGCTCCTGGGTAGAAGAACCAATGTCAGAGATGCCTGAAGGACACAGAGAATACAGCAGACAGAGGGCACAGAAGACAGACAGAGGGCAGAGCAGACAGACAGGGGGCACAGCAGACAGACAGACAGGGGGCACAGCAGACAGAGGGCACAGCAGACAGACAGAGGGCACAGCAGACAGACAGAGGGCATAGCAGACAGACAGAGGGTACAACAGACAGACAGAGGACACAGCAGACAAACAGAGGCACAGCAGACAGACAGAGGGCACAGCAAGACAGAGGCACAGCAGACAGACAGAGGGCACAGCAAGACAGACAGAGGACACAGCAGACAGAGGACTCAGCAGACAGACAGAGGACTCAGCAGACAGACAGGACACAGCAGACAAACAGAGGATACAACAGACAGAGGACACTGCAGATAGAGGACACAGCAGACAGACAGAGGATACAGCAGACAGACAGAGGACATGGCAGACAGACAGAGGCCACAGAAGACAGAGGCCAAGAAGACAGACAGAGGCCACAGAAGACAGACAGACAGAGGCCACAGAAGACAGATAGACAGAGGCCACAGCAGACAGAGGCCAAAGAAAACAGAGGGCACAGCAGACAGACAGTGGGCACAGCAGACAGACAGTGGGCACAGCAGACAGACAGAGGATATAGCAGACAGATTTTTCTGGCTTAGTTAAGGACTACAGAGGCAAATTTTTGCTTGAATTCAAAGGCATTGTCACTTACTTAACACATAAAATCTCTAATGTCCCCAAGGGAACCTAGTAGGGAATGTGTGCATGCCCATGTGTGTGTGTGTGTGTGTGTGTGTGTGTGTGTGTGTGTTTGCGTGTGTGTGTGTGACACACAAACATATGCCTACACATTTATGATTCATTTTAAGGCGTCAAAGACATCCAGTGCAGCTGCACTCAATGGCCTTTTCGTCCTTGGTGTTACATATGGAGGACTCGATGTTGTCCACCTACAATTTTTCATCAACTTTGTTCTCTATGAGATACATGGACAAAGGCTTGCTTTAGAAAGCTGGAGGTCAAGTGAGTGTGACGCTTCCCCTCCTGTCCTTTCCGGACCCTTCTGGTCCTGACTGGAAATGACACCCTCAAGTCAGAAGTGATGAGGAGCTTGGTGAATCCCGGGGACAGGAAGAGTTAGCATTGAGTAAGGGGGTGGAGGTGTGGAATCAATTTCCCACTCTGGATTGATACTGATCTGTGCCAATAGAGTTGAGAAGTCTTGGATGTTGAGATGGATTCATCTTCTTCACTGAGGGACTTGTCTGTCATCCGGAAATACAGGCAAGCCATCCACATGTGGCCTCTGAGCTCTGTGTTTGCAGTATGCTGATTTATTACGTACACTGATGTGGCCTTTGGGCCCTCGGTGTTAAATATGGATGTCTGAGTGTTCTGCACTTCATCTTAATTGTGAAGAAATTACCTGTCAAGGAAGGGAGTCCTTCCTGAAGTAATCAGTCTGCAGCTTCATGGGGTCTGAGTGTGCATTCAATTAAGCTTTATTGGTTCTGATTAATTTGTGGGAAGTTGCAGAATGGGAGTTTAGAATAGTTAAGATGAAATTGTTTTACTATTTATCAGAGGGCACTTAATGAAATCCAGTTGCATGTAAGTGCTGGGTTGAGTTGTAGGGTGCACCCTTAAGAAATGTAAGGAAGCCTCTAGTGTTGGCTGAGGATTGCCTAGGTCATGTTAGAGGGAGCCTGAGATGCAGGCCACACCTCCAGCCAATGGAGTTGGCATGCAGGTCAATAAAGACCACACTCAGGTTGCCTTAAACACAGTCTTTGCGTCATCAAAACCCTGCCTCCAAGGTGATACCAACGTGCAAGCAGCCAGCCCTGAGTGAGAGAACTAGAACAAAGCTCTTGGAAGCTGCGTGGAATACCCAACAGTTAAACAAAACTAATGGATTGACAGGAACTGTACTTAGTGTGATTCAGACAGACTTTGTGCCTGCCTCTCTCCGAGAACTGTTTTGTTGGTCCTAGCAGGGGAGATCAGCCATTTGTGTGCCCTTGACTGGATGCTAGCCCTCCTGTGTTGGGGGCAAGTAGTCCTCTTCTGAGGTCCAGTTTCAAGAGGGATGTTTATAGAATGCTGGGGGAGGAAGAGAGCATTTGCCCAGCCATCTAAATCAGCCAAACCAGCCATCGGCAGGGTGACATCGTCTTCCTTTTTGAGGCGGGGTCTTGCCCACACTACTCTTGCATGTGTTGTGATTGCTACAGTTGTAGGTACATTCTTAAAGTGTAGAGATTCTTAGAAATGTTCTATTTTCCCACTGTGGCTTTGTGCATGTAGTCTTTATTATAGGTGAATGCCTGGTTCTCTTTCCTGTTGGAATTATCAGCGCTTCTAAAATGGAGGCATTGGGAAGGAGAGCCACATCCTTATGCCTGCGCATCCTTATGTCTGCTCTCAGATCAAGGGAAGCTGGGATAAATGCTGTCTGTTCAGCCATGGCGATGAGGAAGGATGACCCAGAGACAAGCTGTCAGTCCAGCATTTCCTTCTGCAGAGATGTATTGCTAAAATCCCAGGCAGCCGTCTGTGGGCTTTCTCCAAAGCGTGTGGGGGAGATCTGTGCGGACCTTGGAAAATGCTCTCATCTTCTCATAGCCATTTGGTAGCCAGAGCTGTGGGCTCCTAAGAACGGGGGAGAGGTGATGCGAGAGACTGCGTTGATGCCTCCATCTTTGTTGGCATCGCCTTGTGCAATCACAGTGCTTTACCTCACGGGGTTCCTCAGTGAATGCTGATGGACTGACGAATGTGGATCTGCTGAGGACCCTGTGGGGCTTGTGAACCATTGGATAACTCCCCACCACTGCTGCACAAACTTCATCATTTGCTCGCTGGCCTGTGGGGTCCACAAGGGCAGAGGAAACACAGTCTTTATCTTTACTTTCCCAGTTTCTTAGCACAGGTGTGGCCTGAGGTGCGCATGCGTCAGAGTGCCTAGTGAAGGATTGGCCAGTTTAGCTCTCCCAGCATTCCGTGTTTTCAGCTTACTCTCCCAGCGCCTCAGTATTATTCCACCCGAGTGAAGAGCACCCCGTCTTCCCAATGCTCTACCTGTTAACGCGGTGGACGACGGCGCATCTACTTAGGGGTCCATAGTCTCTTCTTCACTGTCTTGATACATATAGGTCACCACAGTTCCCCATCAATATCCCATCCTGCTCACGGTTCTCCAGAGCACAGGTTAACCTCTGATTCAGGTGACCTACAGAAGACACCAATCTTTGGGCCAAAAGGGCAGTGGCTATGACAGAGGAGCAGTAGAGAGGGAGAGAGCCCGATGAGTTACCCGCCAGACATCCAGCCTTCTCTGGTCGCTCCAGGCAGCCTGAGAGGGAATGTGCCTGTGCATTTATGAATGGGCCCCTTGCTGTTGCTTTCAGGCTGGAGAGGACGAGAGGGTTCGCACCAGCATAGAGAAATAACAGAAGTGCCTACATTCTCCTCCTAAAGAAACCCGAAGCATTTCCACAGCTGTATTATTCGAAGCTGCAGAGTTTATGCTTCGAGGAATTGAGAACGAATACCTGGCAGTCAATACTAAATCTGTGTGTGCTGACTGACAGATTAAGCACGAGGGACGTTAGCGGAGATTAGAGCATGGATTCCCCCAACAGTGGATGTCAGGATTATTTTCCATCTTGGAATTGAATGAAATTGCCTGCATGTTTCTCAGTGTACCCAGTGCCGTCATAGTCTCCCAATGCGGTTCTTGCATTACTCCCCTATTTAGAAACCCTTCATTTATTCTAATGGTATGTCCCGAGCTCTTTCAAGTTAAGGCTTGGTGCTAGCTATAAGAGAATGCAAGACACGGCCTTTGGAACCCCAGAGCTTGTATTGCAAGAAATTGAAAAATGAGGTTATAAAATATTCCTTCAAGGCCTTTTGTGATGAAGTTTCACGATACCTCAATGCGGAAGACAACGCTACCATTAACGTTAGTTGTTGTGGTTCTTCTGCTGTGGGCTCAGGAGAGCTGTGACTGGTGTCTTAGTTCTCTTGGCTACAGAAGGCAGCAGGAATCCAGGAAGGAGTATGAGAGTGAGCGTTAGGTCACAATTTAAGACCTGACCTGACCTCCTGGTGAGGTGGCTCAAATCTTTAATCCCTGCTCCTAAGACACTGAAACAGAGGAAGTGTCACTCTGGGATACATAGATAGTTCCAGGCTAGCTTAGGCTGCAGAGTGCTTGCCCAAAAATAAGATACCAAATCCTGCCTTGCCTGTTCTTGTAGGGTATTTGTGCTGGTTTTTTTTTTTTTTTTTTTTTTTATCAACTTGACCCATGCCTACAGTTATCTAGAAATAAGGGCATCACTTGAGAAAATGCCTCCTCCATCAAGCTAGTCTTTGGGCAAGTCTGTGGAGCATTTTCTTGGTTAATAATTGATGTGGGAGGGCACAGTGCATTGTGCATAGTGCCACCCCTAAGCTGGTGGTCCTGAGTTTTATAAGAGAGCAGGCTGAGCAAGTCATGAAAACCAAGCCAGTCCTCCATGGTCTCTGCATCAGCTCCTGCCTCCAGGTCCCTATCTGAGTTCTGGTCCTAGCCGGATGGAGTGATGGAGTGTCATGTGAGAGTTTTAAGATGAAATACCTTTCGTCCACAAGCTGTTTGTGCTCATGGTGTCTTGTCACATAGTGTTTTGAGACAGTATTCCAGCTGGCTGGTGGTGGCACGCACCTTTAGTCTCAACAGTCAGGAGGCAGACAGAGGCAATCAGATGTCTGAGTTCAAGGCCAGCCTGGTCTACAGAGTAAGTTCTGGGACAGCCAAGGCTACCCAAAGAAACCCTGTCTCAAAAAACAAATAAATAAAAAAAGCCCAAACGAACCAAAAAATGCTTTAAAAGGGTTAGCAGTAAGGAAGTCTGTATTTCTGAGAAAAACTACATCTGTGTCTCTCAAAGGTGGGAAAGGACTGTCACTTGAAAGGCTCTCATGGGTGACAGGTAATAAGGTAGGTATTTTCTGTAGGCCAACTAAGTCCACTGGAATGGTGTTGGTGTCCTTGTTCTGTGTTGGCCATTGAAGTCCACCTTACATGTGTCAATGTAAATGACATGGAACATGACCTTGGAACTAGCATCGAGAGCCTTGTAATGCCCTTAGGGCAGAGTAAGGAGAGCCAGGTGCAGTCCCCACTGGGCTTCAGATGGACCTGCTGTACCCTTCTCAGGCCAGCTGCTTCAGTCATGGCTGGCCCTCCTCTTAGGGCTAAGGGTGTGGCTCACCAGGGCTCATACCATCTCCTATGCCACCAAGAGACAGAATCTCAGATCTCCCTGATCAAATATTCCTTATCCTGACTCCCTGCCAGCAGAGACTTGTCCTTGGGTCTGTCCTCCTCAGAGATGTCTGACCACCCCCGGGCCTGAGGAATGGGGTTCCTGCTCTCAGTGTGGTACCAAAGCTAGCAAGCTGTACCAATGGAGTGAGCAGGAAGGCAGGGGTTCTGAAGAGGTGCTTTGTCAGTGTAAGCCTTTATATACGCCTAACCATGGTTAGGCCATTCCCACGTTTTTTTTTGCAGCCAAACATTTGGATGGCAGACTAGCATTTACGATTGAGTAGTGTCCGTAGGAGCAGATGCAAAGCCCCAGAGCCAAACGTTAGATGGAGCTTGGGGAATGCAGCGGAAGACAGGAAGGAAGGATTGTAGGAGGCAGAAAGGTCAAGGACACCACCAAAGCACAGACTCAACTAACTCGACTTCATAGGGGACCACAGAGACTGAACTGACAGCCAGGGAGCCTGGGCCAGTCTGACCTAGATTCTCTGCCTCTGTGTTAAGGTTATGTAGCTTGTGTTATGGTGGGACTCTTAACAGTGGGGGTGGGGGCTGTCTCTGACTCTTTTACCTGCTTTGGGGACCCTTTTCCTCCTACTTTGTCCAGCCTTAATAGGCAAGGCGGTGCCTCTTTTTACTGCAACTTGATGTGCCATGTTTGGTTGATATCCAATGGGAGACCTGCTCTTTTCTGCAGGAAAATGGAGGAGTGGAGGATGGGGGGATACGTGAGTGTGTGGGGGTGCAGATGGTGGAGAAGATCTGGGAGGAGGGGAGGGAGGGGAATCCTCAGCCACAATGTAATATATGAGAGAAGAATCAATAAAAAAAAAACCAAAAGATTGAGTAGCATCTGGTTCACTAGAAACAAGGCAGCGACTGGGACTTAGTGTGGCTGCTTTAGTGGAACCTGGTGTACAGTGTAGCTTTCTGAAACAAGTACTTGGTGGGCATGCTGGTGTCCAGCCATCAGTACCACTGTAGAAGCTGAGAGTGGGCTAAGAGCCCAGTCTATGTTCCATGTCTCTCCCCGCAGGCCTGGGATCTGAGAGCCCCAGGTTTGCCTGTCTTTCTGTCTGTTACAGCGTTTGAGTTTCTACAGCAAGTGTTGGTTTGCATTGGACACTACCCCCACCAATTCCAACTGCCATGTTTTTCACGAGAAATAGCTTCCTCAGTCAGATTTTCCTGAATAATTCTGAAGTATTTTTCTTCACGTGTGGAGAATGAGCTCATGCGTGTGTTCCCTCCCGTCCCGGTTTCATGTTTCCGTGGTCCCAGAAAGCTCCACCCCCTTCCTCTTTAGAGTGACATTTGTCTTAGAGTAGGCAAGTTGTTGTGGTCAAGGCTCATTTTCCCTGCTGGCCGGAGCTTCCTGGAACCTAGCACTGTCTGCTCCTGATTCTCAAAGATGCCTGGGAAGGTGTAGGCTACCTCTCTAATGTCTCTTGAGTAAATTGCTAGGTTTCTTTGTCTCTGGAATAGGTCCATGCTGTGTTGTGCCAGGTATAACGGCTGCTTCCTCCCAGGTGTTCTGTTTGGAGGACTTCTGTTTGGAAGCCCTGGCATTTTACTGCCTTGTCGGTGTTCGGTTTAGAAGGCTTCTCAAGCCCTGGTGTACACATTGAAGAGGCTGTTGTTCTTGTGCAGATTGTGAACTGCTAAAGCTTGCCTGCCAGGGGCCACCCAGTCTTTAAGCCAGTTAAGTCACCACGGACCGCATCATGCACCAGTCTCTGGGTGGCATCTTTACAGGGGACCTCTGTCTAATGCCCATTATAGTGCCACGTGAGTCAGCCGCTCTCCTGCTTTAAGTGGCTCCGTGTCCTTAGGCAGAGGAAGGGGTGGTTCTGTTTTTCCCTTACCGGTTGGTCTAAGCATTGCTCCCTTACTTGGAATCTCAGAGATTCCCAAGAGGAAGCTGTGGGGGTGTAGAAAGAAAGCCAGTTTAAAAGTAGTTATGAGAGGGTCAGGGAAATGGCTCAGCGGCTGACATACTTATCATGGAAGCACGGGGGCTCGAGTTCAGATATCATTCCCCAGGTAAAGCTTGGCACAATGGTACGTGTCTTTTTCCACTGGGGGTTGGAGGAAGAAAGATTCTAGAGCTCACTGGTCAATGAGACTCAGAATTGGTATACTGAAGTTCAGTGAGATACTCTGTCTTACTAAGATAAAGACCCACTAAGGAGGACACTGGCATTTGGCCTCTGGCCGCCGCACATACACACACACACAAATGTACTCACCCTTGTGTGTTTAAGGAGCCATTTGGCACTTTGCTCTCTTCCAATGATCCTTATAGTAGTACTTGACTTTTAGGGGACACAAAGTCAGAACTGCTGCTCTCTTTTCAGCCCACGTGGCTCCTGCTTCTCCTTTTCTGATCAAGCAGCATCCTTTTTCCCTAGAGATATTCAAGGGCTTGTTTTAGTCCTAATTTTGAGTCAGAGTTGCTGCCCCTCAAGTGAAACACAAGCAGCCCTGTCTCAGGGATACCTACATCCCGGGAGTAGCTGACCAGGCAGCCTCCAGGTTCCCCTGTGTGTGGCAGAGCAGAAGCGGTTGCAACAGGACTAGGTTTTCTGGAAGTCATTGACATCAATGGCTTGAGAGCCCCCTCTGCCACACTGTGGCTTGTGTCAGACACGTGAGAACCTTCGTTTTTTCAGTTTAAACGCTTTTCCTGTCACTACTAAGGCGAAACAGTAGCACACTCCCTCCGAAGGGTGTTTTCTAATGCGTTCCTCCCCTCTGAGGCCTCTGAGCTTCCCTACATTGAACTGAACGTGTTATGTTTGCTGGAACGTCTGCACTAGCACAGTCCGAGCCTGTGTGTTTGTTCTGAGGACCTGGTACACGTGTCATAAGGAAACACCGCCAGTGGACCAGCGGAAGTGACTTCTTTGGTATTAGTAAAATGTTTCTAAATATAAAATGACCAACAAATAACTTGAAATCAGGTGTGTCATGATTTCAAGGTGCCTTCGTCAGATCTTGCCTATGTTATATTTCCGGACATTGTTAAACCTTGGTTCTGAACTCGTGCAGACTTTGCCCCACCCAAGTCCTTACATCATCCAATGCCAACAGACAGTTCCTGAGATGCGTGAGCTTTAGGTCAAGACTACTTTACACTATGGATTACAGTGACTTTATAGATGTGCAAAGTTTTCTGCCCTTGGAGAAATATAGTAATTACGGGGAGAAGACTATATTTCCTTCCATCCTTCTTTAGTATATGTTCAAACTATATTGTGCTAGGATGTTTGTGGGTTTTTTTTTTTTTAAATGTTTGTATCCTGGCTTAAGTATGTTTTGATCTGGGATTAGGACAGAATTTCCATCAGTTTCTGACCTGGCTGTAAGCATAGTTCTCCATTTTGTACTGCATCTCTGTGAAGCATCATTCTATTCCAAATCAACAACCTTAGGCAAGTCTGAAAGTTGTTGAAAACGTATGTCCAAAGTGTTAATATCCAGTGCACATGTAATTCCTTATGTAAAAGAATAAACAAGTGCTTCTGTCTTAGGACTGCACAAAGGTTTTTGTCCTTGATACACGACAAAACTGTACGTACATGCACACCCCCCCCAAGAATGACCATTTCCTATGATTTATTAAAGTTACCTTTTTATCCCTGCTTTATATACTCAAGGTCACACAAAAAAATGGGAAAGTCTGAAGGGTGAACATTTTTCTCTCCCATGTCTGGAGACTGGAAGTTGCAGAAGAGGTGTGGCCAAATTTGGCCTCTCCCTCTTCCTTTTCACCTAATCTTTTGTGTCCTCTATGGCTTCTCTGTTCTGAAGAAGCCCTCATGCCTCCAACCCCTATAAAGCCACTGCTCCTCATGGCTTGGGCCCCACAGTTCTGAACTCATTTAGTTATTTCAAAGTCCAGGCTCCAGATACAGTCCCTGGGAATTAGTGTTTCAGCAGGGAGTTTGGAGGGCGTGGGGATAGACGGACGGTCCACTCCAACTTTCCCTGACTGGACTGTCACTCTTAAAACTAACCAGCCAGGGTCAGTACAGCATTGGCGGCTCAGTAAAACCCTCTCTCTCCATCTGGACTCATGGATCTTTGTGACAGACTCCCCTCCTACCCTCAGAAAAACCGCACTCCATTTAACAATGATTATATTTTGGCTCTTCCCCCTTAGATAACTCCCTAATTGTTATATCCAGAAATCTCAGACTCATTTTGGAAAACAGCTCCCCTATGTTATCTATCATGAAAGGCCTCTAGGCAGACATATTCTGTTAAAATAAAAAGAAAGTCGGTGTTTTCTGGACCACGCTTCTGCCCTACGCATTCTCCTTCTTCTTTTTTTTTTTTTTTCTTTTTCCTTTTTCCTTTTTCGGAGCTGAGGACAAAACCCAGGGCCTCGCGCTTGCTAGGCAAGTGCTCTACCACTGAGCTAAATCCCCAACCCCTGAGCTAAATCCCCAAACCCTGCCCTATGCATTCTCAAAGGGTGTGGTGGGCTGATGAGGTTACGTGTGCCTGACTTCTGAGACGCTCAAGAATGGAGGGGTGGTGGTGCTGCAAAAACAGAGCTTGTGGTTCCCATGTTTGACCTCCTTCCACAGTCCTGTGGAGTTGCAGTGAGTGCTTGCTCTCTGTGGTTGTGTTAATGGCCTACCTGCCCCTCAGGATGTTTGTGGGGAAGACAAGACATTTGAAAGAAATCCTATATGGAACCATGGCCAGTGGCTATCAGAGGTCACTCTGTAGGCATTTGCATTCCCCCATTTTGAGGGACTGACTTATCTTTGCCTGTGTCGTTCTCTGGTCCACATACTTCATCTCTCGCAGAGTTGACTTCATTTCCTTTCCAATTTTAACTCACCACAGCCCTCCCACATCTTTTTCTTTCCTTCCAGCCTTTTTTTATCCTTACCAGAGAGGATACACACACATACAACGGTAAATATATTTTTTTCTCCAAGTACATTTAAACCAAGCACACCCAGGACCCTTGTTTGCTGTGGTTACTAATGTATCTAGAAGGACATTTGTCTGATGTGGTTACTAATGTATCCAGAAGGACATTTGTCTGATGTGGTTACTAAGTATCTAGAAGAATGCTCCGCTTTAGGCTTTAGGAGGCCCTCACACGGTATTTGGAGTGTTTGTGGTTGAAAATGTCTGGAACTATCTGAGATCTTCTTTCCTAATGAACCCCACCAACTGTAGCTTCAATTATCTGTTCTAGTGTCTTGAAGACAGGGTTTCACTACCCAAGCAGGTTGGCGTTGAACTGGGCTAATCACCCTGATGTAACCTCCAGGGTGCTGGGGTCATAGAAGTATGTCTTGAACATGCTGGCTTCACTTTGAGTCTGAAAAATAAGTTACCTGTGTGCGCGGGGCCCTTCTCCGGTCTTTGTTTCTCCCTTCTTTGCTTTTCCCACATAAAGCTGCAACAGTACCTCCTTAATCCAGAGCTTTCCTGAGTGTTAGCAGTTTTCAAGCAGCCCCTG
Organism: Rattus rattus; assembly: GCF_011064425.1. NCBI lineage: Eukaryota > Metazoa > Chordata > Mammalia > Rodentia > Muridae > Rattus > Rattus rattus. The sequence goes on from NC_046156.1 coordinate 8,033,373, forward strand.
AATAAAATCTGATGTTGGAAATCCACAGGTCAGCTGCAGCGTGATTTGTTTCTTCATAGCCATTTTGTATCCAGGAAAGGTCAATAATGCACCAGAAAGCGAGGTTTAATTTCTTTGATGTGTAAAAATTAGCGCTTTGTCATCAATTACAGTGTGGGAGGACAACTCAGTGGCACTTAAGAATGTCCCTGCTCCATAAATTAGAAATCTTGTTAGGCCAGAAATATTAGCATCATCCTTTGTTATTTTAAAATGCCAACCGCTGATGAACAGTCAGCCTTGGGCATATATTAAAATCCTTGAATTGTACTAAAATAAATTTAGCTTTTTAAGATAACACCTCATTTTAATTTCATGCACGGTTAAATCCATCAATTCAAAGGTCTTCCAGGATAGACGCTTTGAAATCTGACTAGCACTTTCAATACCTTGTGGGAAAAATCTAAAACCTCTCTCTCTCTCTAATAATACTCCCTTATTGGCAGAAATTTAAAAGAAAACTTTGTTTTATGTTTTTGTGTGTGTGTGTTTTTTTTTCTTGAGGAAGAGAGGAAATTAAATTGGGATCTTAAATCCCTTTCTCTTTCAGAAGTAGATTTTTTTTCCCCTTTAGTTGGAGTCCAGAAGGGAGGTTGAAATGGAGCTATGAGTGAAATATTTCATCTGTTTGGCATGGTGTGCTGGTATAAATTGTTATCTAGTGAACATCAACATCATCGATCCCGTGTGGGCAACTTCTGGACTTTTCAACATTAATGCAAATAACACCTCCTTTCCATGATCCCGGGGACTACTCCCAGACCCTGGTTATCGGGAGGCCTCACTTTGAGAAGACACTTGCAATTGGCTTCCAGGTTGGATCTGGGTATGGCTCTACATGTGCATACCAGAGAACACCTTCAGGCACTGCAGCCCTGTGCCCGCCTCAGGAGAGTGTCTCTGATACATGGCTGAGGCCTTGCACACGAGAGTAGCTGTGCTCAGGTCAGGGTACACGAGAACCCCCTGCTGAAACTCCGTCAATAGCTCTTTACATTGAGTAACCTCTGCACATCAGAGTCTGTGCTCATGGCTGGAGACACAGCGGTGCGGAAAATAGTATCTTCCAAAAAGCACTGACCTGAAGAATTCAGAACACATGCCTTCCCACTCATGGATGGAGAGAGGCTACTTGCCGCTTGCTGTAAGAAAGATGTATGTAATATAGTGTTTAGGTGTTTATAGCCACATATGTCAGTATTAATCAAATATTTAAGTTTTAATTTCTCTGCTTCCTTCTTTTACCCTTCTTTTTTCCCTTTTTTTTCTCCTTTATTCCCTTCCCTGAACCTATCCCCTCCTGCATCTCCGTTCTGATTATCTGCAGAGTACATTGAAATGCCTGAACGAAGGCTAAGGCCTTCAGAACCAGACACGCCTATGCCTGAACCTTGCTTTGTCATTTAAAAACAACGTTGTGGTATTGGTCATTACTTCGATCTTTTCATTGCTGTTATTTTAATGACAATAAACATTTAACTTCTGTTTTATGTGGCATGTACTTGGTGTTTAATTTTTATCGAAATCTTAGGGCGTAGTTATATCATCAGCCCCACCTTCTGGCTAGGGAAATTGTGCCTTATGTTGACCAAAGTCACATGGCTACAAGAAAGGAAAGGCATAGAGACGCTGAGAGTGTCATTCTGAGAGTTGCTTGGAGGTGCTGATGTCTGCCTTGGCAATCAGTTGGGTGGATCCAGTGAGGCACAGCACTTGGTATTTACCATTTGGCTCCTGGCATCATGACACACGTGTTCACACAGCACACGGCATATCCAGCTTTGCTTCAGCTGAATGCTCCACGGTGGGGTAATCGTCCTGTGTTCTTCTCTCTCAGCTATTTCCTTGCTCCTCATAGTTCTGAGCTTGCAGATGGCAAGGTAAAGCAGGAAGCACTGGTGTGTGTGTGTGTGTGTGTGTGTGTGTGTGTGTGGTCTCTGTGTGTGTATGTGTGTTTGTGTTCATGTGCGTGAGTTGTGTGCATGTTAAAGTTGGAGGACAGTCTTGGGCACTATTAGTCTTCGCCATCCACTTGGGATGAAACAGATTTTCTTGTTTCCCTGATGTGTATTCCAGGCTGGCTAGCTTATGAGCTTCCCAGGATTCACCACAAGAGCATGCTGGCTCACCTAGCTTTACACGGGTGTAGCTAGTGTCCCACCGAGTCTTCTCTGCAGCCTCCTGGGATGTTTTTAAGGTTCTACTAGAGTGATACTGTGAATCCCAAGCACTGAAGCCAGCACCTGGCCCTTTCTCCGGACTGTTACCTGCAGCGCAGAAGATGCTAGGGACTAAAATGATCCTTTTGGGAGCATTCCCCTATGCACAAAAGTAAACTCTCTCTGTGTGTCCACTGTGGGGTTTTCTGATAGGTTCTGAAGAGGCAAAGTCTTGACTGCATGTCGCTAAGCGCATGCTGGAGTGTGCCCTGCGGGAGCTGCTGTGAGACTGGATAGCAGTCATGCTTCCTGTGGCAGGGGGGCTGTGGTAGGATGCTGGCTTTCATCTCTAGAGGTGTGCCATCCGTGTATGTCCAACATGTGCTCCTGGGACCTCAGCACCTCAGGAGAGCTGGGCGTGGCCCAGTGCACTGGTATGTGATTACATCATATCACAATGACAAAAGGTGGGACGCCCTTCTAAGTCGAAAGTTGGATACCGCCTTATGTTTATACACAGGGTCAGTCTCTGTTAACGTGTAATTCAAACCGAGATCAGAGAGTTGGGCTTCTAAATGCAGGAGAGTGGCTGCGACGCTTGCTGTGATTGTCTGAGCTGCCGACGTGAAACTGAGACACTTGGGTAACTTGCCCTGGCTGACACGAGGTTCGATTGTGTTGATAGTTGGAACTGATGTTCTTGGCTCTGCGGCTGGCTATGGCACATCGCTGAGGATTCCTCACTACCCAGTGTACTCGGGGATTTTTCCATTTCTGTTTCTGACTGTAGTGTAATTCTCCTTCTGGGAGTTCAAATGTGTCAGGATTCTTCTGGAAGCATTCAGGCTGGGCTAGGGTTTCGATAAGCCAATATGGCTGCCTTGCCACAGACAATCCGGTTAAGAATCCATGCTTTGCTGCATCCCAACTTTCTCTTCACCAGTTGTTACACACTTCTCGTGTGTTTTTGAGTCAACTAACTTACCCTTCCACCCTGCCCTGGGGGTATCACTCCCCCCAATATTTGATCTCACAGACTTTTCCAGAGAGCACATCTCATGTTTTACCTTTTCTATAGTGAGGCTTCTTAAACTGGGCTCCATACATAGCTGTTAAGACATTGATGAAGTCATCAGGTTCATGTGTAGAATCTTATGTGAAGAAGATCCAGGGTTATGGTCAGTGTTCAGAGCACCTTGATTTTATTCTAAATTACCTCAACTTGAGGCTGGCGGGACTGTTCAGCATTTGAGAGTGCTTCCCGCTCTTGTGGAGGACAGGAATTTAGCGCCCACCACTCACCGTTGGGTGGCTCACAACTGTGTCTAACTACCCTCAAGGGATCCAGTGCCTTCTAGGCTCCATGGATAGCTGCGTTCACATTTCCCCAATGTGTACACATAATGAAGAAATAATTAAGATAAATCATTTAAAGAACTCTTTAAAAATCTCTGCCCTACCCTGCCTAGCTTCCATGATATCAGTAGCTGTCACAGCTCTCCCCTCTGAGACAGACACCCACTCTCCCAACGGTGCCCACTCTTCTCCAGGTACCCACTCTCCTTGCGGTGCCACTTTCCTCATGGCGCTCACTCTCCTCATGGCGCCCACTCTTCCAAAAGTGTCCACTTTCCTCCTGGTGCCCGCCTACTCTCCTCGCCACGCCCACTCTCCTCATGGCGCCCACTCTCCTCATGGCGCCCACTCTTCCAAAAGTGTCCACTCTCCTCCAGCTGCCCACTTTCCTCCTGGTGCCCGCCTACTCTCCTCGCCACGCCCACTCTCCTCATGGTGCCCACTCTCCTCATGGCGCCCACTCTCCTCATGGCGCCCACTCTCCTCATGGCGCCCACTCTCCTCATGGCGCCCACTCTTCCAAAAGTGTCCACTCTCCTCCAGCTGCCCACTTTCCTCCTAGTGCCCGCCCACTCTCCTCACCACGCCCACTCTCCTCATGGCGCCCACTCTCCTCATGGCGCCCACTCTCCTCATGGTGCCTACTCTCCTCGCGGCACCCACTGGCAGTGTCCTTCCGCTCCCCAGCCTTGCTTGTTGAGCTTTCGTTCCACTGTTGAGCTCTTACTCCCGGTCATTTTCTCTAGAAAGACTGCCCTTACTGCATCTGGAAAGAGTGCTGCACAGCCCTCCCTCTGTCCTTACGGAGTCTGGAATGAGTGCTGTGCACTCCTCCCTCTGTCCTTACGGAGTCTGGAATGAGTGCTGTCCACCCTCTGCCTTAAAGCACACCTCAGTCTTCACTGCACTTGAGAGCAGGGAGTGGGTTCCGTTGAGCATTATTCCTGGTTCAGGCGAGCATGCTGATCCGAAGTTAATGCTGGTTAAATGCTTGCTGAAGAACTTGGGGAGAGGATGGGAACGACATCCTTCCCACAGAGTTAAGGTAAACAGGCCGAGGCAGAGTGCTAGAATCACAGCTAGAATCAGCGTTGTCTTGCTGAGAGTATTTTCTGTAAGCTGGACATCAGACTGCTTGTCCCCTGGTTGAAATATTTTGGTCCCTTACATTAAATAACGGTGCATCGATCCTCTCTTCAACACAAACAGATTATAACAAATACCTCTACATTTTATGAAACAAAAGATCTCCAGTGCTGGAGATCGATTTTGGTTGTTAAAAGCTTCTTAGTAAATCTCTAAAGGGACAAAGGACTTATACGGGCAGAAAGATTTCCCCAAAAACAGCCCAATAAAAAGTTCTTCTTGGCAGGATAGCTCTTGCTGTGTGTTAAAATTAGACTTTTTCCCCACTTCATCGTTCTCTGAAAGGACAGTGGATTCTGTAGAGCAGAGTGTGGTTCTCTGGCGATGCGGTTGGTGGTAATCTAGGCATCGCATGATGGGAGAAGACTCATGGTCAGCATAGTTTATCTCAGACATGTGGGTGCCCTCCTGGTAGTGAGGACCAGGGAGGCACCAGGGCAGATGGCTGCTCCCTAGCTTGTGCAGACACGAGCTGAGGAACGGCCAACGCTACGAACTTGTCTGAAGGCCTCTCTTTTAATTTTATTTTTTATGTTTTTTTTTTTTCTCTGCTTGTTCAAAACAAAAGCATCTTATTTCCAACACGCTAGGAGAGAAAAAGGAAGCCAGCTTTCTTGAGCTCAAACACTTGAATCTTACGGGGCACACGCCTCCATCGTCCCCTCCATCGTCCCCTTCCTGTACGTGGGCAGTGGACATTTCCCAGTTCGAACCCTGTGACTTCGCTCTTCAGATGGATCTCCTGTGAGAGGCTGGGAGGCCCAACTGTGTTTTCTGAGTCCACCAGGAGTTCTTTTTTCTGGGATTAGCTATTGACAGGAGTAAGAAAGAGAATGGGAGAAAACTCAAGGGGAAAACAGACCCCTCAGGGAAGGGAAAGATCCCCCAATTCTCCACTGCCCTCCACAGTGACAATCAAGGCCACCCAAGGCATCTCAGCTGGGTCATTATTCTGCCATTCCTGTCTCTCTGTCTAAAGAGCCTGGTTTATGTTTGCTTGTTTTGCATGGAATTGTGTTGCTTAGATAATAGCCTGCGGGAATGTGGGGGCAATTGTCGACTAATAAGCCACTTGTGTCTAGGGAGCAATGACAGACTGAGCTGAGAGGCTGTACGAAAACACAGGATTTATGATCTGGTAGGGGCCCTTTCACTTCAAGCCCCCTGTCTTCCTTGCCCATTGCGAAATCCCTGTAGGTCCCAGTATCCCTTACGTGATGCTCTACGCCCACCCACCCGCATAGAGAGCTTTTCTTTAGTGTTATTTGTGTGTTTAATGCTCATGACGGCCGATAAAGTCTCCTCTGTCTGTGGTACGGAGGCATAACTAATGACTTTATTGGTACACATTTATTATGGCCTCCCTGACATTTATGTTTTCAGCCCTGATAGATGAATGATCCCCATGAAAGTAAATCAGTTGCACCCAGCCTGTGGGACTAAAGCACTGCCGTTGGGGCTTTTCTTCTTGTCTAGCTGATAGCAGACAGTGTGGAATATTGAGATGTGTCTTAATGCCCTGGGTTTCTTCTGAAAGAGAATCCACTCTGTCTCTAAAGTACGGCTGGGACATATGTGTGTCCTGGCATTGTGTGGAGACCCAAAGGCAAGGTGATTCTCCTGTGGGGGTCGTGTCCTTTCCCAGGACACCGCTTCTCTCCCGAGTGCTCTCTCTTCTACTAGGGATGACTTGGGAAGAGGCCGTTGAGTTAAAAGTGAACTCGGAAGAGTCAGCAGGAATCCTGGAAACGGGAAGTGGAACTTCTATAAGATTCCAGTAATTCAAAACACCGGAAAAAAAGTCCAGCTCCGGAGATGAATTTAACCGATGTTTAAGATGAAGCAAAAGTATTTCTCGATCATGCAGAGAAAGTATTTGCTCTCAATACTTGTGTTCTGTTTCAGGAAAAGAAAACGAGAAAGAGAAACGGTTTGAGTTTATGGTCAAAGTGGCATGCTGCTGTAAATGTCAAGTCAGGGCTCAGATCTACAGGTGACATTAGAACTGAACCCCTAGTTTAAAAGCAAATGCTGCCCCCTTGCAATTCGCTGCTTCATCTGCTGTCTGCCATTGCCTTCAGGAGTGGTGGCCCTCGAGCCACTGAGATGGACAATGGCTGTAAACACTGAGTGCGGTGGGTGCAGGTGGCTGAGTGTTTACCTTCCCTGACTATTGCCTGAGCCATTCAATCGCTCCCACATCAGAGAAGCCTGAGAACTTCCAGCTCCCTCTGCTTCATGCCGGTTGAGTTAAAGCTGCCCATGTTACAGCCTCGTTTCCCTCTGGCCAGTGGAGCACCCGAGGGCAGGGCTGCCTTTACCCACCTCTGCATTTGCTCTGAATGCTGCTCTGTACAGGGCCCCTCAGCAGACCTTTGCAATTGTGCTTTGGCTTTTAATCCTGAGACCTGTATGACTGGGTTGACTGTGTCATTGTGCCAGGCACACATTTTTACCTAGTCTCACCTGCTGCAAAGGCTTTTAGCAGCAGTGTAGTCTGCCATGCTGACATTGATTGTGTGAGCATCTAGCTTTTGTTTTAAAATTCAGTAGGGAAAAAAATCCCGATGATCTTTCTGTCTCTGTCTCTGTCTTTCTCTGTCTCTCTGTGTGAGTGTGTTTGTGTATATATGCATGTATGTGCATTATGTGCATGTGTGTGCATGTGTACAATATGTGCATGTATGTACATATGTGCATGTATGTGCATGTGTGCATGTGTGTGCAGAGGGGCAGGTACATGCCACAATATGTGTGGAGTTCTGAGGACAATTTGTGGGAACAAGTTGTCTCTAGATGCCACGAAGGTCCCTAGAATCAAACTCATGCCTCCAGGCTTGGCTGCAAGTGCTTTTACCCTCAGGGCCACCTTGGCTGGCCTCATGACTGCTTTTCAAAATGTCAGGTGGTGGTAATAGCCAGCAACATCTACTGAGTCGCTAGTGTTATTTCCAGCATTATTTGTTCTCATGATTCTGTGTCATATTGTGTATACAGACTATCCATTTATCATCTGTCTGTCTGACATCTACCTACCTACCTACCCACCTACCTTCCTACCCTCATCTGTTTGCAGCAGGTTGACAACTGTGTGTGTAAAAGTTGGAAAGTAACTGTGCTGTAGCCTCCCTGCAAGGGACGGGCTTTCTAGAGTCTGGGTTTAGGAGTGGGAAATGATCTAGAACCTGCAATGCTAATGTTGATTTGTGGAACATAATTTCATGACTTGGTTAACAGAGTGTGTATTTGGAGGCAAACACCAATCAGCTGCAATTATGCTTCAGGTCCCGTAGCATGGAGGTTAGGACTCAAGGCAGGATCATATCTGTTTGCCCCGGCCTGGGATGGATTTTCTGTTTTGAAAACAGAAATGCAACACTTTGTAGAGCCTTGCTTACCTCTTAGGGACATCATGGTTCAGAGGTTTAAAAGCCTATCCCCCCAGTAACTATGAATCAAATCGTGGTGCCTGGAAGAGCGTTTGTCCCCACTGCACACCCACCTTCTCTTCCATGCTCTTCTGTTAATCTGACAGGCGCATGGCACAAGCCCGGCTTTTTCTCAAATGTTAGTATTGACCAGACTAACCGGTGGGTGGTCTGGTAACCTTGGAAAAGAAAGGTCAGCATGGGAAGAAGACTTAATTGTGAAAATGCGTCCATCAGGTTGGCCTGCAGGCAGGTTTATGGGGCACTTTGTGGATTAACAGCCCCTGTAGGAAGGTTTAGTCCACCGTGAGCAGGGGAGCTGGGTTTTATAAGGAGGAGAACTAAGTAAGGCATCCATCGTAAGCCAGTGAGCAGGCTTCCTCCATGGTCTCTGCTCCAGTTTCTGCCTTAAGGTCTTGCTCTGACACGCCTTAGTGATGGAGCTTGACGGGCGTGAATCAGCCAACTAGACCCTTCCCTCCACAACTTGATTCTGGCCATGGTCTTTCTCACAGAATCAGAAGCAAAGCCATGATGGCGTATGCACATTCAGAGTGAGTAATATGCATGGTTGTCTGTGTGTGTACGTGTGTGTGTGTGTGTGTGTGTGTGTGTGTGTGTGTGCACATTGTGCATATACGTGTGCATGTGGATGTATGTATGTATGGATGTGTGTGTTTTGTGTGTGTGTGTGTGTGTGAGAGAGAGAGACACAGAGAGAGAGAGAGACACAGAGAGAGAGACAGAGAGAGAGAGAGAGAGAGAGGACACACCTGTCTGTGCAGGCTGGATGTTATGGTTCAATGTCTTCTTCAATTGCTTTTAACTTTGGTTTTTGAGTCAGAGTTGCACAAAACCCAGCCTGGCTGGCTAGCAGGCCCCAGGCCTCTGCCTACAACTGGATTACAGCTATGAGCCAGAGTGAGTGAGCACCGGGGTCCAGAGTGAGTGAGCACCGGGGTCCTTATGCTTCTATGAGGAGCACTACAGCCCTGTCCCTCCAGCCCAGGCCGTGTTCCTGCTCTGCCTTCTGTCTGACTTGACTTATCACTTTCTTTTTCTTCTGTTCTTGAATCCGATCCACAGCAGCACATTTTGAAACCCAGTAGGAGGAGCTCTGGATGAGCGGCGAGCCTTCTTACTAGCAATTTTACATTATCCATTCCTCAAATATTCTACTCGCTTCGCACTTGGGGAAATCGTCCTCTCTGTAAATACGAGGCACTTTCCTCCGATCAAAACACACAAAAATATGGGCTCGTTCTTTTTTTTTTTTTTTATTTTAGTTGACGGTAAATTTTGATCCAATATTTGCCAAGAATTAGTTTATAAGTTTGAAATGAAGCAATGTTAAGTGATGAGTTTGCCTGGAGGGGCTCTTGCCCATCAAGGGGAGTTTCTCTAAGCCTCCATGATGATTGTGGTATAATAAACATTGGTAGATACCTGAACAGAGGAAGGGGGGGGTGTGGAAGGGAGCCTTGAGTTTTGTCATTAGACACAGCAAGGTTGCAAACGGTGCTTGCTCTGGTTTCGTTGAGGGCAGAGTGGCTGAGCAGAACAGCAGATCATGGTCGCACCAATGGAAGTTTGCAGATTGCACTACACGGTTCAAGACCAGCCCGGACTACATGGTGACCTGCTCGCAACTCGAAGCATCAGTGTTTAAACAATAACTTCTGCATAGTTGGCCCTAGTGGCTGGTTCTTGATTAACGATTGGCAGGGTTCTTTTTTCATTTTTTTCCCTCCACAGCTAAAGAAAACCTGACCAATCCCAGAGTAGCTACACTTCCTCCATCAGCTCCCTCCCTACACCAGCCTTACTGAGCACCACTGAAGCCAGTTCTTCTTTTAGGGTAAAGCTTTTTGACTTCTCTGTCAGCCATGAGTCTCCGGATAGATGGGGCACTCAGAAACCAGCCTTTGCTTGCTGTCATTAGGCTGACTGGTGTGTGTTTCTGCAGGGCCCGGTTAAGAAGGAAGGGCTACTGTGCAGGAGTACACGTTAAGTTTGTCATCTCTGTGGCAGACAGTCCCATGTGCGTATTGTTTTCTGAGTGCCTGACTGTTTCTTGGGTCTGGAGGGGGCTGTGGCTGACCTGAGAGCAAGGCTCACGGCCCTCACTTCCCTTTCTTGTATGGAAAGGTTAGCATGGTGGAGTGAGCTGTTAAATGTCAAAGCATGCATTAGGCACTGTCACGTGACTGATTCGGAAGAGAGCAGCTGAGAGGCCCGTCCAGCAGAGACCGAAGGCTAGCTGCTTAAATATATATACTAAAAAGTCATAGTAAAAAGGAAAACACTTTCCCATGCCACCCTCAAAAGGCCAAGAAAGAGGAGATCTGAGGTGACCATTACACGTAGGCTTCAAAGCTCCACGCTCCACACTTCTGTTTACTCTGATAATAGGACCTGGGAAACTATGGGGACAAAGCTACTTGGTCTTTCATCTTTTCCTAATGAAAACACAGTGACATTTCAGCAGTGACTCCTCTCCAGCCTTAAAGAGTAGGTGTTAAGGTGAGAAGTTGGACCAGGTGTCTCCGAACAGTTTTAGATAGTAGCATAGCTTCTTTTAGGATTACACCTTTTTCCTCTGTTCTTTATTGTCTGTATTCACTTGAGTAGGATGAAGGTACACACACACACACACACACACACACACACACACACACAGATACCCCACACACACACCCACACACACAGACACACAGAGACACACACATACCCCATACACACACAGACACACACAGACACAGACACATACACACAAACACAGACATAGACACACACACACAGACACACACACACACACACACACAGAGAAACACAGACAGACACACACACACACACCCACACACACAGACACACACACACACACACACACACACACACACACACACACACACACACACACACACACACACACACACACACACACACACACACACACACACACACACACACACACACAGACACACACAGACACAGACACACACGACACACACATACACACCGACACACACACAGACAGACAGACACACACCACACACACACACAGAGACACCCCCATACTCACAGACACATATACACACAGACACACACAGACACAGACACCCACACAGACACACACACAGACACATGCAGACACAGACACATACACACAAACACAGGCACACACACACACACAGACACACACACAGACACATGCAGACACAGACACATACACACAACACAGACACAGACACAGACACACACACACACACACACACAGACACACATACACACAGACACACGCAGACACACACACATACACACACAGACACAGACACTCACACACACACACACACAGAGACACACACAGACACTCACACACACAGACACACACACAGAGAGAGACACACACACACACACACAGACAAACACAAACAAACAAACAAACCGACACACAACCCAACAAACACACACACACACAGACACCCACACAGACACACACACAGACACACACACACAGACACCCACACAGACACACACACAGACACACACACACAGACACACACACACACACACACTCTGTAAATGATGTCCATGGGGAAGGTCTACAATACTTCCCAATTACCTTTTATTAGTTGAGCTTTTGGGTTCCTCTGGCAATACACTGGAAGTCTGTGAGTACCTTTGCAAAATAATTTAGTTTTATGTAGTTATGATTAGGTGAGCCTCCTAAATTGAATCGGCTGATGGGGAAAGAAAGCTTGGGTCTGGTGCTATCAAACGTCACAATTCGCACCTGTTTATTTAGAGTGTGATTGTGAAGCAGAGTGTGGTGTCTTCTCTCCTCTCTGGTCGGGAGGAATGCTTTGGAGGACGTAAGGATTGTCTTAGTTCCTTTTCCTGTTAATGGTTACCTTAGCATCTTGCTGTGAAGAGACATCATGGCCACAGCAATACTCATGAAGACAGCGTTTAACTGTCTTCCTTACAGTTGCAGAAGTTCAGTCTGTTATTGTCATGGTGGTGTGCAGGCAGACAAGGTGCTGGAGCAGAAGCTGAGGGTTCTACACCCATCCAATCTGTAGGCAACAGGAAGAAAGGGATTCGGGCTTGGAATGGGAATTTTATAACTGCAAAACCCACTCCCCTTGACACAGCTCCTCCCCCAAGGCCACCTCCTAATCCTTACTCATGGTGCCACGCCTCGGTGAGTAAGAATTCACATCTATAAGCCTATGGGGTCCACCCTGATTCAAACCGCCACAGTGATAAAATATCCTGACAAGGGTCCCTTTGGCTCAGGCCCGTCCATCAGGGCAGAGAAATAAGGCAAAAGGAGCTGAGAGATAGCAGAGCACGACAAACCCACAATCAGGCAGAGCGCAATGAAGTCTGGTGCTCAGCTTGCTTTCCGTAGTTTATGCCGTTCAGGATCCGTTGCTGAGGAATGGTCTCCTCCACAGTTCAGGTGAGACTTACCTGTCCTGGGTGGTTCTGGAGCCTGTCAGGTTGGCGGTTAACTAGCCAGCACAGGAATCAGTTCCAGTGTGTTAACTGGCAAACATTTTGGGGTTTTCACACTTCCCCCTCGGTCATACATGCTGGTCAGCACTCTCCCGCCCACCTAGATCCCAGCCTACGGAATCCTAAGAACGACAACAGCTACAGAAGCAACACATGTCTGGTTAAGTGCGCTCCACACAGCAGCCATGTCAGCCTTTCTGCTGCTGGTGGTGTGCGGCCGTGAGGACCACTGCTGTGCTTCCCTGGCTTCCACTCCATCGGTGGCCTTGTGAACTTGTAGTTTCCTCTTCTCTCCAGCAGGGGAAATCTGCCTTTCCTCTGTGACTCTGGGCTGGACTTAAGGTCTCAAGAGACTTGGCTGCTTTCTCTCTCCCACTCCTGTTCTGAAGAAGGAGACCCAGCCTTGAGCCACAGCCAAGCCACTGCTAGGCAACGGTGGCCATCTTGAACAGCTCGGGCCCGGCTGAGCTACCAGATGGCTATGGGCAAGGCGCAGCCCAAATTGCTGTTCCAAGGACTGATGAGCCAAGATAATGGTTGCTTTTTAATTTAATTTTTTATTGTTATTTTATTTTTGATTGTGGTAAAACATACATAATATAAAATTTACCATGTTAATCATTTTTAAGCATGTAATTCGGTGCTGTTACATACACATTCACACCATAGTGCAGCCAATCCCCTGAGCTTTTTCTGTCTTGTAAAATGGAAATTCTGTACCTGCCAGTAACTCCCAGATTCCTCCACTGACCCAGACACACAGCTCTCACTGCAAAGGGGACTAAGGATAATTAGCAGGAACCAGAAGGGAGTAACTGTGGCCCAGGAAGGACAGATTCAGCTTTCGGCAGAGCGGTAGTGAGTCCAAAGGGTCTTACATAGTATCTGATAATAGCCTCAGCTTTTGGAGTGCTGGGAGCTGTCCAGCCTTAGGAATATATTGTAGGGATATCGGCAGTTACCAGGGTGGTGAGACAGGGTGAGCACTGAGCGGCTTTCAAAGGAACTCAAAATTGAGCTCTCTTAATCCCTGAGATCGGACAGTGGGCCTTGTAGAATCTTTAACACGGATGCTGGGCTCCCCCATCCCCAAACCTCAGTTCACACCTGCTCCTGCTGGAGAGATTCCACTTCCGGTCCCTGTGACTCTTATTTCTCTAGATGTCACAAGTAGGTGACATTATACTGTCCCTGTCCCTTGTTGACAGGCTTGTTTCACTCAATGCTGCGGGCGGAGTTGAACAATTGTACCATCTCAAACAAGTGCTGCCTGTTTAAGACTGAATTGCGTGGTATCGTGTCCATCTGTTCGTCTGCTGAGGGACGTTTGGACTGTTTCCACCAGAAGGCTTGCTGGGACTAATGTGGCATGTACACCAGTGTATAAATAGCTCTGAGGCATTGCTTACAGTTCTTTTAGAGTCATACCTAGAAACAAAGCTGACAATTGAGTCTTCGTTTTGGGGAATTGTTATTACTTTAAGCCGCTAAAAATTGAGGTGATGTACTATGTACAATGAATACCTAAAAGACTTAAATGTTCCCAGACTGTGTTTGGACAGTGGTAGACCCTAGTATCATTCTCGTTCTTCAAAGGGGGGCGGTATGTCTGATTTATCCAAAGTCCTGTGGTTTGTATAGAACAGGGCCAGACTGGTACCATGCAGTCCAGTGCCAGACTCCAGTTCTCTCTGTGTCTTTCTCTGTGTTTCTCTGTCTCTGCTTTTGGATGTGTGTGTGTGTGTGTGTGTGTGCACATGTGTGTGTGTGTGTGCACATGTGTGTGTGTGTGTGTGTGTGTGTGTGTGGCATGTCTGTGTATGTCTGTGTCTGTGTGTCCATGTATGTCTGTGTATCTGTGTGTGTGTGTGTATGTGTGTGTGTAGACATATCTCTCTCTCTCCCTCTCTCTCTCTCTCTCTCTGTGTGTGTGTGTGTGTGTGTGTGTGTGTGTGTGTGTAGACATCTGTGTGTCTGTGCTGGCTATGTTTCTGTGTGTGTCTGTATCTCTGTCTCTGTCTCTGTGTGTGTGTGTATGTCTGTATGTCTCTCTCTGTGCATGTGTTCATGTGTGTGTGCATGTATGTCTCTCTGTGCATGTGTGTGTGCACATGTGTGCGTGTGTGTGCACGTGTGTGCGTGTGTGCACGTGTGTGTATGTGTGTGCATTTGTATGTCTCTCTCTGCGTGTGTGTGCGTGTGCATGTATGTGCATGTGTGTATCTGTATGTGTGTGTGCATGTGTGTGTGTCTGTATGTCTCTGTGTGCGTGTGCGTGTGTATGTGTGTGTGTATGTGTGTGTATGTGTGTCTGTGTGTGTATGTGCGTATGCTGATGCTGTGAAAGTGGTATCTAACATCCTCAATGGTTGCTCTCCACCTAACTTTGGAGATGGGGAGTAGAATCTCACTGAATCTGGAGCTCATTGTTTCCAACAGAGTGGCCGGCCAGTGAATTCTGGGGTCCTTTCCCCACATTCCCATCCCAGTACTGGAACTGTAGAATTCTGCTCCTTCAGCCAGGCTATAAATGAGCTTCGGGAAGCTCAACTCAGGCCTCATGCCTGTGCAGCCTGCCCGTTAACCACCTCCCCACCACCTCCCCACCGCCCCACCTCCCCACCTCCCCACCGCCCCACCTCCCCACCTCCCCATCTCCAATGTCAGCTTCCTACGAACCCTGTATTACTTTACAAAGAGGCTCCATCAGCCCTGCTTCCTCTCTAGGGGTCAACACTGAGAGAGAAAGCAGCAGGTAGCAATGGTGCTGGGGATAAATGTCTCTTGTCTGTGATGAACATCGGAAGTTTTAGGTCATTTTGCAACCTATGGTGAGCTCTGAGCGTGTTGCAGTTGTCAGCAAGTTTGCCGGGTATAGTCTGGGATGCTGATGGCTCCACACCACATCCATGTGCCCCACCCTAGGGCTGCTGTTGTAAGTGGGCAAACTGTGACCAACGGCTCTGCTGGATGAGATGTAGTGGTCTCTAAACCCCAGTCCACATCCCACGCAGATGGGACCAAGCCTGCACACTGGCTTTCTGTGTGAAAAGGACCCTTTTCCTGATTGGTTGTGCAGAGGGGACCAATGTACATTTGACTGGACTGGAGGATCTTTTTTCCAAAGCCTCTCTGTGTATTGTTCAGGTCGCTCTTGCCCAGTGTATGAGGGCTGTGTTTGAACCCACTCTTCCTCACATCACCCTCCCAGTGAGGGAGCCTGTAGGTCCCTCCATCCTGAAGGCTCCTGTCTTAGTTAGAGTTTCACTGCTGTGAACGGATACCGTGACCAAGGCAAGTCTTACTAAGGGCAGCGTTTAATTGGGGCTGGCTTACAGTTTCAAAGATCCAGTCAGTTCTCAGGGCAGGGAGCATGGCGGCTTCCAGGCAGGTGTGGCAGTGTCCAGACAGGGTTCTGGAGGAGGAAGTGAGAGTTCTTGATCCTGATTGGTAGGAGCCAAGAAGAGACTATCCTCTACTGGGAAGAACCTCTCTTCCATCCTGGGTGGAACTTGAACAGTAGGAGTCTTCAAAGTCCATCTCCCCGCCCCCCTACAGTGAAACATTTCCTCCAACAAGGTCGCACCCATGTAACAAGGGCACATATCCTAACAGTGTCACTCCCCGTGGGCCTTCACACATGAATCTATGGGGGCCAAACCTATTCAAACCGCCACACCTGTCTTCCCCACAAGGTTATCGTAGAGTCAAAAGCCAAGTCTCCGAATGGGCACATGGCTTAGTGAGTGAAGCTGCCACTGTACAAGCATGAGGAACTGAGTTCGAATCCCCAGAACCCCTGTGAAGGATGGGTGCTTCTGTGTGCGTGTCTAATCCCAGTGCTGCTGTGGAGACACGGGAAGCAGAGATACTAAAGCCCCAAGAGACTTGCAGGTTGAGCTTGGCACATGTAGCAGACAAACCCCTAATATGCCCCGTGTCACACAAGATGGAAGGTGAAGGCCCACACCTCAGATTATCCTCTGAGCTCCACACGTATGCTATGGCACTTGTCTGGGCTTGGACATAAAAACACGCGTACTCCTGTGATGAAAGATCGTCTCCATGCCGACCAGGTGAGTGCCTAGCGTAACGGCGACATTCGATCCACACTGCTGCTTCCACGGTGCTTGCTGCTTTCCTTCCCTCGTAATCTTCCCCGATAAAACGCTAAACGTACCTCTCACTACTAACTAATTCACCGCTAGGTGCAGAAGATGCCATCTCCGTTTGATCTGGTGATTTCTGATATGATTAATGTTAAGGAGGTGACAATAAAGACCTCCTCTGGATCCCAAAGGGATCACCTACGGAAGCCCAGGATGCTCAAGACGAGTGAAGACCAGCAGCAACTTTACAAAAAGGGCTCAAAAATTTCAGCCGAGGGACCAGACAAGGGCTAGCCAAAGAAAACGTGAGTGCAAGCAAAAGCCAGGATTAGAGCAGAAATCCTGCCATCCAGAAGACCAAGGAAACGCATGGGTGTGGGATCCATGGCCCCGCCCGGAGGTGTGAGCTGTAGCTTAATCTTCCACATGGTGTGTGGTTGGCTGACCTTTGTCCCCCAAAGCAGACAGTGTCTGTTGGACCAGTAGGGGCAGCACAAGCAAACTTTTCCTTTTATTGACTCTTCACCTGAGAAGCCTTAATTTGACAAGAGCATGCCCGGAAGTGCAGAAACAGGCGATTGAATCAAACATTTACTGGTGAAAATTACAAAGAAATTTATTATACATTATTAAGGAACTTATTTTAAGGCAGTTCTTCGGTGTATGTGTGGTTTTACAGTTTATCAAACATGAAAGCAAACGTAGAAAAAGAGAGACGGGTTAAATATTTACATTCCGAGGAACGACGGGGAGAAAGATCGAGCCTTCGTTTTCTGCAGTAAGACCAGCGTTTCTATCAGAATAGACAGCGGGTGTATATCCTAAATCAGTTCATAATGCAGGCATGATGACCTAGAGTCCGGGGGAAGGGGCTTCCAGTGACATCTCCTGGCATGGCTCGCTCCGAAACAAGGCTGCCAAGAAGCCGCCAGACACAGCACAGGCAAGTGCTGCCCCAAACAACTCGTGTGCAACCCACGATTAGTTTTGAATTAGGTTTTTGGTTGTTTTATGTCCCGAAGTCTTTTACTGCTGTCAGATTTTTAAGGTCTCCATGTGAATCACAGCCGAAACATTAAGAAACCTTGATATCGAACACATTCTTATTGGGGGCAGTATTTCCCCCAAGGGCCAGGACCGCTCCCGACAGCAAGTGAGTTAACCTTTAAATGCCTAGGATGTGGGCACACACAGCAGACTGTGCAGGGGCCGAATGACAGACAACTGAGAATGTGTCTGAACTCAGGAGTCGTAACAGACTGAGACACACTGCCCACTGGTGTTCCTGCTTTCGTCTAGTAGATGTGAGAGGTTTAAGTGTTTATCCGGGACACCGCGACTCACATGTGACTGGCCTTGTACCGCTGTACCGACATGTTTGCTGCTCCTTTGCCCCCTGCCTTCTGTGTCCTTCCGGGTGGGATTTGGCGTCCCTTACTCCACCCTCTGCCTTCACCCTCTCCTGGTGGGCAGCAGCTTGGGGCCTTCCCCCTACACAGCCCACCTCCCAATTCTGAGAAGAGACCCTGTCTTTGTTACTTCACTATTATCTGAGGAATGACTGCTCTGGGGTAAATTTCTGCTCAGCATTAATGAGGCCCTGGGTTAGACCTACAGGACTGAAAAATCTCCCAAACCAGAAACCAACCAACCTATGGTGTAGGGGGCACCTAAGCACAGGAACATCACTAGGTCCTTCTATTTTTGATGACCAGGGCTGCTCTTTTCCGGTGGGATTTCAGGGGTCTCCCTGGGGAACCGGAAGTAATTCAGAAATTCGAGCTTTGCACAGCAAGAAGGCGGGTGCCTGTCTGCTGAGCTCTCTGCTCTGCCTCTTCCTGACCTCCTTCCTAGAACCCCGGCTGTCAGTCTATAAACTGGCTCCACACCTGAGTCTCCCCGTGTAGCCATTCCAAGGAAATTCAATTTTCGAAGTGCATTTTGTAGTCAACAGAGGCAGCCATGAGAAACACTCCGTTGCTTTCAAAGATTGTTTTGAAGGAATCGAGTAGCCAGTCTTGTTTTTAAACTAGTGTTTCTGGGACTAATTTATCAGCACTCTGGATGCTGTCTCATTAGCTTCTTCCCGAAGGACCCGTGGAAGATGGAGTATATAGACGGAATGGGCGGTATATAGACAACCATAGCGAGTCAGTCAGATTTACATGGGAAAGCTGCCTTGTTTGAGTACTGCAGGGCCCCACCTGGACCTCAGAAGCTAACCCAGCCTCAAAGAGAGGCCCCTTGTCTTGACTGCATAATGATGGGCTAGCTTCTTTACATAGATGCTGGTGGGTAAACCCGTGTTATCCAGGGCCTAAGCCCTGGCTACTTCCTGAAGTTGTGCCAAGACATAGCTCATGGTCACCGACTTTCACGGGAAGAACAAGCATGTTTTGTTCCAGAGGGGAAAAGGCATATTCCTAAATTCACCGTCCAGATGCACATTTGTGACTATGATTGCCAGGTGAGTAATGTCATGCTGTCCCCAGATGTCAGCGAAGGCTAGAGTTCCTTTCTTAGAGCCGGAGTTGAGAAGATCCCTGCTGATTGGTAAAATGAATTAAGTAAGTTCCTGGCTTCAGGTTACCCCATTTAAAAAATGATTTAT
This sequence comes from Rattus rattus, assembly GCF_011064425.1. Taxonomy (NCBI): domain Eukaryota; kingdom Metazoa; phylum Chordata; class Mammalia; order Rodentia; family Muridae; genus Rattus; species Rattus rattus. The sequence continues at coordinate 8,052,742 of NC_046156.1, forward strand.
TTATATCTATTTTATGTGTACAAGTATTCCCCCTGCATGTGCATGCATGTGTACCTGGTACTTGAGGAGGCCGGGAGAAGGCATTGGATCCCCTGGAGTGGAAATTACAGATGGTTATGAGGTGCTTTGATGGAAATCAAACTATATCCTCGGGGAGAGCAGCCAGAGCTCTTAACCCAGCTCAGGTTCCCCATTTTAAAAATGGGGATCCTAAGGACACCCCCTGCTTTGTTGGCGAGGGCGGTCATAACACTCTTGTAAGGTGGCAACTTGAGTGGCAGTTCTACTGTGTCCCAGCTTGGGAGGTTAGAAGTCCAAGGTCAAACCTATCAGGATTGTTGCCTGTGAGGCATCTCCTAGCTCGCTGGCTCTCCCTGAGTTCATTGTGTCTTCATCTGCACATGTGCTTGCCCACATATGTGCAATATGTCTCAAATTCCCTCCTCTATGAGGACCCCAGATGCCCTGCAATTAGAGGACTACGAAGTATACTTTGGTATGAGTTGATCTCTTCACCAAATGAGGCTGTGTCCTACAGTTGTTGTTGTAAAAATATAAAAATAAAATAGGTATTGTTGTCTTTTACCCTGCTAGGTCCTGCACCATGGTGTCTCACGATATCTGCTAGATAACTAGCGGAATCACATCCCAACTCCGAGGCGGCCCATTGTCTCCTGCCGCTGCACACTTTCCTACACTCAAACCCTCACATAAAAGAACACACAACACAATAATCTTTGACCCAGTTGGTAAGATATAATTGCCCACTTAAACACACAAAGCCCGGTACCACCCATCTCTTAGGAACATTGATAACAACCTGTAAATACACAGAGCAGAATCTTAACATCACCTGCCATGGCTTCTCACCCTCTCTCCGTCTCCTGTCTCCCTCTCCCCTAGTCTCCTCCTCTTCCTTCAAACTTCTCTCCCGCCCATCCTTCCTTCTCCTCCAATGACAGGCCTCCTTCTATCCTGTACCTGCCCCTCACCTGTACTTTACAGATTCAACGGAGAGGTGGTTCTGGTGAAGTCACCTGAGTTCTGAGTCCTTGACTAGGCAGCTGTCCTTGGGGCAGTGGAATTAGCATCAAAATACAGATAACTTCAGGGCAAACCACAACCTACAGTGCTTGACTTTGGAGGGAATACAGCTCGTTCCATGTCACCAGCTGTGAGGGAAAGGTTTAGAGTGACTCAGCACACGCTGTGTGGTTTGAGGTGGTAGTGCTAAGTTTAACTGTCAACACAGCACAAAGCTAGAATTGCCTGGGAAGAGATACCCAACGAGGGCTTACTTAGGTCAGGTTGGCATGACTGGAGAATTGTCTTGATTACATTAGTTCAGTTAGGAAGCCTGACCTACTGTGGATGACACCATTCCCTAGGCAGGAAATCCAGAACAATGCAAGAGCAGTGAGATTGAGCTGAGCACTCTCTGCTCTTGACTGTGGGTACAATGTGACCTGTTCTCTGATGTTCAGGCTCCTGTGAACAGTCCTGCTCTGATGGACTGTAACCTGGAGTCCACGCTAAAATAAATAAAGAGGTTGCTTTTGTCAACACCAGTGGGAATGGAGTCTATGAGAGAGGGTTGTCTTGAGGAGCCTCTGGCAAACGCAGCAAGCAGTTCTGTCATCACTAGTGCCTGTTAGGTAGGAGGTTGTCTTGCCCGCCCTCTAACCCTCACATTTGCCTTCAGAGTTCACTCTTTATCTCTAGTATCCGAAGTTTACAAATCGATAAACCAAAACATGAGAGAGGGAATGATGTTGGTGTGGCCGAGGCGTCAAAACTTGTTTATGAATGTAAACAAGGCTTTAATCTCAACCCGATTGTGGAGCTCTCTGAATAATGAAACGATATTTAAAGATTCATGACTATTTACTTTAGCTTCTGTATGTAAATGCAGTTTTCTGTATAAAGTATTAAGTTTGTGTAATCAAGTTTCTACCATAATTTTTTCAATAAGAAAGCTCCGTTGTTGCATAAGAAGTGTTAATTAAGCAGACACAAAATGGTGACTTTGATCCTGACAATGAGTCCTTTAAAATAGTGGCAGTTTCCTAATTTAGTTACCGTCCTGTGACCCCATGGTAGGAGTCCCCACACCACTGAAACCCAGTTGCTGCCTCAGAACTCATGCTTGCATATGGGCAAGGGGGGAGGGGTGGTTTGGGAGGACAGGCTCAGAGCCAGGAAGGTATCTAGAGTGGCTAGCAGGATGTCGCAGTGACTAGACTAGACTAGACTAGACTAGACTAGACTAGACTAGACATGGTGGGACTGGATCCTGGAGGAAGAGTCTGGTTAATGTCTGGTAGGCTCTCAGAGGTGCTCTTGTCTTCTGAAGAAGTTCTTCCTTTTCATGCAGGAGGAAGACTCGGAAGCTATACCCCGGTGTCCTCGCTACTCACTAGGGCCACTTGTGTGCCTGGTATTCAGGGAATACTGTAGAACTTAAACGTGTAGCAGGCTTAAAACTGATGAGGAGATCACTTTTACATGGGAGAAAAACAGCAATTTCTGAGGCACGAAAGTAGAGGCGAGGGAAGTTCACCAGGCCAATGCAGAGGCCACCAGATTACCTTAAAAGGAAAGCCAGTTGTCAGAGGGAGGCTGGCAGCCCTGTCCTGACAGACTGGCTGGAACCCGATGCAGCCTGAGTCTCATTACATTAGGTGAAAATGCACCTGTTGGTGGAGATTCGAGATGCTAATGCGATGAGATACTTAAAGTTTTATGAGAAGCAAGTGTAATAGAGCATGTGCAAAAAAGCTGATCCTGGGTAAATATCAAAATAATGACAACCACATCTGAACAACAACAGCGCGCACACACATACACACACACACACACACACATATACATACACTCACACATACACATGTGCAATACAGACACAGATACACACATACACACACACAAATGCACACATACACACACTCACACACACATACATACACTCAGTCATACACACGTGCACATAAACATGCATGCACGCACACACATACACATACACACACATATACACACACTCTCACACAAATGCACACACACCCAAACTCACATACACACACGTGCACAAAAACATGCACGCACATGTACTCACACACAAATGCACATACACACAAAATCACACACACATATGTACATGTACATGCACACACAAATGCACATACACACAAACTCACATACATGAGCACACACAAAAGAAGGCACAGATGGGCGCGCGTACACACACACACACACACACACACACACACACATGTGTGTGTGTGCATTTGACAGTTCCCACAAAGCCTTTTCTCAGCTTAGTCCTTTTCTTCTAAAACTTTATCTTCTCCAATACACTTTCTCTACTTCCCCTGCCATCTCTGAGTCTCTAACTCCCTAATTTAGGACCCAAGAACCTAGAGCCCCTCCAGGGGTGCCCAGCAAACCCCGTATCCACCAATATCAGTTTCTCCTGCTACCCTTGGGATAATATTGAAGGAAAATATAGAGGATTGAATTCCCACTCCCCTGCTAGGGATCCAGATAGATGATTGTGTTTCAGTCTGTGTGGGAATTCAGAGTTTGTAGTCTTGGGAAATTTTGTTCAGCCCCTATCATGTGCAAAAATGAAGTACAGGCAGGCCTTTGTTGTAGAGGAGGGTTTACACATATTCAAGAATTCTTGTTTGTGAACGAGCCACTTCAATGCTGATAGATTATTATGGAGTAATGCTACTTTGCAGAGAGGTGTGCTCTTAGCTTCTCAAAGTGCTTTCCTGTCAGACAAGCACAGGAGGAGGGACTGGCCTGAGACTGGTTATCACAGGCTCCTGCAGCTGGACTTGGCTCTCATCTCTCTGAGGGCAGCGGCCTCCTTTGCAGTTTCTTTCCACCCCGCACTGTAGAACTCTGGTCTCCATTCCTGCTCTGAGCTTCCTTTGTTCTGTTCTTCCTTGCTGTTGCCGTGGAGTCCCTGCCTGTCCCTCTTCGGAGCAAAGCTATTACAGAAATCTAATAAATAATAAATTCCATTGCTCAGACAGATCAATAAAATGCATGATAAGAAGAGGCTATTATGGAGAATGAAAAATGCACGAGACAGTGCCCACAGCACAGCATGAGGCAACCGTCAGCCAGGAGTGCTTGGCCTCTTGAAACACCAGCGGCTAAGGCGGCCATCTTGGGCTACTTGGAAGCCCTCCTTTGCTGCACTTGGCAGATTTTTTTTGTGGAGGGTCTGTTTCATGCCAGTCCTGGGGCTAACGCTCTGTGCCCAGGAGCTTGGCAAGTTAGCTCAGGAGATGGTGGAGAAGCAAGGCCAGTCGTGAGGCCATTGCTTCTTCAGGTTGTAAAGGGCCTGGCACAGGGGTAGAGCAGCTATCTGAACCTCTGACATGGGCTCTTAGTGGCTGGAGTGTTTTCAGGTCAGAAGGCTGAAGCCGCTGTGGGAAAGGAGGTTCAGGACATGCCTTTGTGGATGTGCTTGGCTGTATAGTACAACCGTCTCTATGGGTTTGTGGTTCTACACCCGTGGTTCTCAACCTTTCCCACGATGTGACCCTTTACTACAGTGTCTCATGTTGGCTGCCCCCCTGCCCCCCCCAACTATAAAGTTATTTCATTGCTACTTCAGAACTCATTTTGCTACTGTTAATCATAAGGTAAACACCGACGTGCAGCGTGTCTGATATGGACCCCTGAAAGAGACCCCGACTCAGAGGTTGAGAACCATGGGTTAGACTCTGTATCTGGGTATGGAGGTCTTTCAACTGGGGGCGCTACAATAAGGAGCTTAGACTTGCCACTCGGTCTATTTTTATATCACATACTGTCCAGATTACAGAGACATTAGCAACAAGGGCACTGTGGGCGCCAGGAGGATGGGCACAGTCACCTGAAGTAACCTGGCTCCTCATGTCTGGAGCCCAGGTACAGTTCCTTGTGCTTCCTGGGTGAAGAATCTGAAAGGCCAACCTGACCATTCAGGAGAGCCAATCAGAAAGGTACTTACCCTCGATGGCCATTTCTTTAACCTTCTCAGTTTGTAACTATGTAGCTCAGCCAACTTGACCTGATAGTAACCCCTTTCCATAGGACACTGGGGTAGAGACACCGGATGGAGTCTCCTCCAGGAGACATTCTCCAGACACATTTTTATGAAACAGGATAAAGGCTACATTAGCTGGAAGGGGATGGGAAGGCAGTAGAGATGGAGATTACGACTGAGCTTTGACTGAGCTGTTCCACCTTCCTAAGTCTCTGAAAGGTCCGTGAGTGAGTCATGTCCCCTTCCCTTTCAACAACATGAACCTGTGTTAGGTGTATGTGTTGTGGGAGGGGGAAGGGCAGAGGGAGGGAAGGAGACAATGTTACGACGCACATGTATCTCAGAAGTGGAAATGATACATTTGTAAACAAACTCTTGACATCAGCCACAAAACATAGGGTCTTTGTTCTGGTCCTTGCTCTCCCCAACAATTTTCCCCTTTTATCTCCACATCCGACTCAGATAGTTGGGGAGAGCCTGAGTGTAAAGTGCTTTTGAACTGAGAAGTGTGGCTGCATTTAAGAGTTTACCGTGGCTTTCCACCTAATGGCTGCATGATATGATTGTTTATTCATTCATCCTTCTTCTGGTCAAGAATGGACACATGGCAGTCTATGCAGTTGCATCTGTCCAGTTAGCTCAGGGGTCAAGAGCTTACAGCAGCCCACGGCATCTCAGGATAGTTGTGAAGGTTTGATAGCAGAGTGCATGCAAGGCATTTGAATTTGTAGAGAGAATTCACCGTCCACAGAGGTACTTGTGTTGAGTGCCTGAATCAGGGCTGGTCTGCACGGAGAGTGTGCAGCTGGATTGTGCAGGCTCAAAGGATTCTCAAATGGTGTATTGGCTACATGAAAGTATTTTAGATATAGTAGGTGAAGTAGGGTTTTTTGTTGAAATTCCTCTTTTTGATTAAAAAATATATTTACTTATTTTGTATGTGTGGGTTCATGCATACCATCATTGCCATTCTACAAACATGGATGTCAAAAGACAACTTGTAGGAGTCAGTTCTTTTTCTCTACCTGGGAATCGAACTCATGTGGTCAGGTTTGTTGGCAACCACCTTTATCTTCTGAGCCATTTCACCAGTCCCTCCTTTTCATCCGTACACATGATACTGGGAATATTAAATAATATCTGTGCCTCACTTACATTCCTGTGGGGCAGCGTCCTGTGAACACTGAAGTGTTTTGGGTGTGAGCAGATATCTTTTAATTCCTCGAGATGTGGTTCAACCAGGATTGTAGAAATTGAGAGGCAAGATTTCGTGAATGGAAATGATGGTTTTCATTCTCATAGCAGCTGCAGCTCCCCTCCTGCCATTCCCCTTCATCCAGAAGCAGCTTGCGTAATCACTAGCCATTCAGGCTTTAAGTTTTCACAAGTAGAAATGAATTCTTTTGTTTTCCCCCTTAAGAGAAAGAATCACAAGGATTCTTCTAGGATTTGTTTGCACCCCTTCGATCTAAGGGACCTGGACTCAGTTAGCCCCTGTATGTGAGGGAGATGATGTTAGGTTTAGTGATCTCTACTAAAAGCCCTTTAGCTGATGTCCTCCTCTAACCAGGTTACCATCCTAAGGGCTTAGGTAAGAACAGCTCAGCTGCTCTGGTCCTAAGCTGAGGGACTGTCCTTTGTCTCTGGCTGAAGAGCTCTGGTTCTGACTGTGCCCAGCTCTATGATCTCCTCTGCCTTAACTCCTTCCTTTCCTCACCCCCTCTCCTGTCTCTCTTCTTTTCCCCTTGCCCTCCTCCTTGTCCCCCACCCCCAGTCCTGTCACCATTCCTCTGCTCCCTTTTGTTTGTTCTTGAACACAGGAGTGGGAAGGAGAAGCTGTGCAGTGTGAGGCCACTTGGGAGCCGAGAGACACAACTTTTCTTCCTTTTCTTCTCAAGGACCGGCTTCCTTCTCCACGTGGGTCTCAAGAGTCTTTCAAAGCGTCTGTTCCCTCTCATGTCCTGGAAGGAGTCTGTTGAGTTCTCATAGGCTCCTCCCTTCCTCTTAAAATAAGAAATTGAGACACAGCTCCCCCTGCTCTAAAACTCACCACGTCAAGCCTTGGAGTTCACTAGTAGCTTTTGTATTCCTCCATCACTGGAACACTAAACACTTATTATAACCTTCCCCAGTCCTCAAGAACCTCTGACCTGTTTTGTGATCGTAACTCTGCTAGGTGTGGACAGTTCCTACAGAGGAGATGATATTCCGTGAGGCTTTGTGTGGGTGGACTCCCACGGCGTATCTTGCTTCATGCACATCATAGCTTTTATTGACGCTTCAGTCTCTGATAGTTTCAGAATTATTTTAATGTTTAATTATGAGTCCTTGTGGATGTCTGCATGGGAGCACAGGTTGCCCAGGGAGGCTGAAGAGCGAATCATATCCCTGGAACTGCTGTTAGAGGTGGTTGTGAGCTGACCAGGATGGGTGCTGGGAACTGAACTTGGGTTCTGTACAAAAGCTGATGTCTTCCTCATTGACTCCACCATATGACTGAACCACGTGTTTACCTGCTGGGGACATGGCACCCTTAAGGTGTCACCGCTGACGTGCAACAGCGTCTGAGGGTTGTATGTGGATGGCATCATCTCCCTTAGGTATACAGTTGGTATCAGGGCATGCTATTGTGTGGCAACTCTTATTTCACTACCAAAATGTAAGTGGCAGTGTCCCTTGAGAGTCCCACAAGGAGTATATCAGATATACTAATTCTTCATACTCTTGCCCAAAGTCTTTATTGTCCATTCTCGTAAACTTACTGCTGTAGTGGCCTGTGGGTTTGATTCACATTTCTTAGCTGGGCAATGATGTTGAACACCTTTCTGTCTGCTTTTGGAGTCATTTTACGTCTGTAAGTAGATATCTTTTCGGTTTTTCCATTTTCCAAAATTGCTTACTCATTTTCTTTCTTCCTTCCTTCCTTCCTTCTTTCCTCCCTTCCTTCCTTCCTTCCTCCTTCCTTCCCCCACTCTTTTCTCTTTACATTATAAAAACATCTATATATTCTGCATTCAGCCCTGAGACTTGGAAACATTCACTCTGCTACTTGTCTTATCTTTTTGTGTTCTCGGGGTGATGTGTATAAACTTTGATTGTGAAGAACTTCTGTCTGTTATCCCTTGATGGTCCTGCTTTCCAGGTTGCCACTGGGAAATCTTAGCCTAACACAGAGCTATTTCTCTCTGGGCTCCCATAATGGAAACACACAGAATTTGTAGCTTCTCACGGCTCCTCTCAGGCCCCGTGGCTTCAGACCGTGTTTTGATCTCCATGAAGTGGTAAATTCGAGTTTTTGTAGCTAGCTGGTGGTGTCAGGATGGCACGGCTGCTAGGCATTTGGACACGGTGGCGATTGCTTTAATTGGACATTGCTTACCCCTCTAGTCTGACTGGTTAATGGATTTTTAAGTGAGACACACCAGCCAAGTGAATTAGACCACTTGGCAAGTCAGTTCTCACTCACTTGGAAGCGTTAATCCATAGAAAATAAGCAGGCACTTTCAGCCAGGAGAAAGCCAAGTGCCCTCCATACCCCCCAGGCTAGAGAGAAAGAGCTGTTGTCTTTCCCCAGCAGCTTCTAGGTATACTTCCAAGGACGTTGGGGACAGGGCTCTGTCTGATCAAGCTCAGGTTTGCAGTTTTGGTGTTGCACCAGCCCGGTGGCAATGCCTGCTCCCTGGTCGTGAGGTTTAGTGTCCCATGCCTGCTCCTGGCAGCTTCTATCATTGGAAGGAATTGAAAACGCACCTATGAGAGAACTGGAAACCACTTACTCCTAATGTCAGATGCTGGCCATTCACTCCTCTGCCTAGTGCACCTTGCCCAGTCCACCACCATACTCAAATACCTTTCTAAGAATGATGTTGTCACTACTAGGTGGCCATTCATGAGGTTTCCTGTAGGCTCCGCCGTCCCCATCTACCTGTCCGTCACACATGTTTGCCTGGAATCATGGACATATGAGTGTCACACATCGGAAGTGGAATTTTCTCTCTTAGTTCTCTCACCTTCTCCCCTCTCAAATCAATCCTCTTCCTCAGATGGTGCTGTCTTCCCATTGGCACCATCGCTAGCCCTGGTCTGTTGACCTTCCCTCCTTTCCAGTCCTGCTGCCATTGTTCTGACTTCCTCTCTTCCCTGACAACTACCGCTTAAGGTTCTTTCCGTGCTCAGTTTCTCCCCTAGTCCTTTGTCTGTATTAATGACAAAATGTTTTCAGAACCCCCATCCTTGCTCTAATGTCTTCTGTTAGAGCTGAGGGCTGGGCAGAGATGTTGATCTTAGCGTGGGTCTGTAGCCCTGTAGTCTCGGCCGCATCCTGCCTCCCTTGACCCTGTATCCTGCTTTAAAACTGTTACTGCTCCCATTGCTCCAGGGTCTCAGTCCACCCCTTCTTCTGCCTTCGGTGTTGTGTCCCTCCTCTGCCCTGCTAGGTAAAATCTGTCTCAAGTCCCTGTTCCCAAAGTGCACTGGGAAGGGGTGTGTGTGTGTGTGTGTGTGTGTGTGTGTCTTCCTTCAGATCCATGCCCTTTTAACAGCTCTCTCTCTCTGTGTCTCTCTGTCTCTGTCTGTCTGTCTCTCTGTGCGTATGTATGTGTATGTATATATATATATATATATGTGTGTGTGTGTCTTCCTTGAAATCCATACCCTTTTAATAGCTCTTTCTCTGTGTCTCTCTGTCTCTGTGTCTCTCTGTCTCTGTGTCTCTCTGTCTCTCTCTTCTCTGTCTCTCTCTCTGTCTCTGTGTCTCTCTGTCTCTGTGTCTCTCTGTCTCTGTGTCTCTCTTCTCTCTCTCTCTCTCTCTGTCTCTGTGTGTCTCTCTCTCTGTCTCTCTGTCTCTGTCTCTGTCTCCGTCTCTCTTGTCTTTCTCTCTCTGTCTCTCTTTCTCTGTCTCTCTCTGTCTCTCTCTCTGTCTCTGTCTGTCTCTCTGTCTGTCTCTGTCTCTCTCTGTCTCTGTCTCTCTGTCTCTGTGTCTCTCTGTCTCTGTCTCTCTCTGTCTCTGTCTCTCTGTGTGTGTGTGTGTGTACACATGAGTGTGTCTGCATGTAGGCAGTGCTAGTGGCCATAAAGAGGAGGCATGAATGCCCCAAAGCTGAAGTTACAGGCAGTCACGAGTGCTGGGAACTCACTTCCAGTCCCCTGCAGGAGCAGCAAGTACAGCAAGCCATGTCTCTCGTGCCACAGTTCTTGTCGTTTGTGAGTACATACAAGTGTCTCCTTCCCCACACTGCATTTGCCAGTCACATGTTCCCTTTTCTGTCTCTCACAGCCCCCAGCCCTTGCCTCAAATAGCCCTCCTGCAAACCCCCACTTCTGGATAAGTGAGGTAGGTCTTGTGGGGCTGCCTGGCATGGTCCGTTACCCAGAAGAGATGTTCCTTGAAAAGCCAGTGGTGTGGACTCCCTGATCCAAAGATAATCGTGACTTCTTCTCACCCACTTGGCCACTAACACACCAGAATTTCACGTTAGTGTAGGGTGTGGCTGGAATGCCCTTTCCGAGGAGAGCTGGATGGTGCAGCTGCCCAATGGTGAGTGATCAGTTATGTTATTACAAAGGGAACGAGACTCAGAAGACTTAAATATAGAGAACTTAGTGATGCTGAACTGGACATTCGGGACCAGACCAGGCCCAGAGGGGCTCATCTGGTCCCATGCGATGGCGATGCCCATCAGAATAGGTGACTTCTAGTATGTCATGACATGGGTGCTGGCTTTAGTAGTCACAGGGGACTTAAATGTGAGTTTGTGGGTCCCAGCTGATGTCATCTGCTTAGCTTATTAAAACCATGGTGCCCACCACTGTGTGAGGAACAAAACCCTTCCTGGAAGCCCTCACAGGCATAAGAAGTAACAAGAATAACACACGTGTTTGGCTAATTCTGACAAGTGTCTATAAATGGGAGCTTTTCTTGTTCATGCTTAGAGTATATATATGTATGTATATACTCACTTATGCTATACATATATGTAACAGGTCTGGGGAAAATACCAATAATATTTCTAATATAGCTGAACAATTCTCCCAAGGATGATTGTTTTTTTTTTTAAATGTATTAGGCTGGGGAACAACAACCAAACTTTCATTCCTGCACGATGTTCATGCTGAGAAAAATGCGTGGTTCAAGTACTGGATTGGAATTGTGCACAGTGAAATTCTTCTTAGAATTTCTCCTTGGGGGTACTTAACTGGCAATGTCCGAGGCTGTAAACACAGCTGAGAAATGCTGTTATTGCATTTAAGAATCTCTCTTCTGTAATATTGAGATGTCTTGATTTAATTGGTAAGCTGCTCCGTGATAGCGTTCAATTGAAATGAGGTTTGTGAAGAGGAGAGTGAGAAGGAGGTCTCTCCTAGAGCCCAGACTGCTGAGGAAGTCGGCCTTATTGCCAAGTGTCAGAGATTAAATCACTCTTGCCTGCCATGAACTGATCGATCAGATTCTCCTTTGGATGGCTTCACACGTGTTGGAGGAAGAGAGGCTTTAGAATAGAGTTTGGTCGCTTGTGTCTCATGCTGCTTGCTCTGTGTTACTGTGCACACTTGGGCCTCCGTGTACTGGGATAACTGTCAGTTTTTTATAGGAAACAGAAGCACAAAGTTCTACTCCCTGGACGGCCAGGGATGTGAGGGGATGTAGGGAAGAGTATGATCTTTGCCCTCTAAAAAGAAGTCGACTTGACGGGATCCAGCCTTAGAATTATCTCCAAGCCACAGACTTTTTTCTGTGTCACTCTTCCTTTAGAAAGTTGGAAACAAAGAAAGTTCGGAAAAAGGGAGTGGAAATGCTTGCTGAGTTCCCTGAAGTCCCTGATAACCTCTGGTCCTCTCGCCCAAAGGTGGAGTAATTTACATAAGCATGGAGTCATTTACATACGGAGGACTCATTTACATATGACGCCTGTGCCATTACAGGGCAGAATCAAAGTTTTGGAGAGTGTGATAGAGACTAGGTCAACATACTAGGTCTCAAAAACATTGTGAAGTGTCAGACTTCTTAGAACGTTCATTGACCCTTGTAGAATTTCTGTCTCTTTCTCTGTCTCTGTCTCTGTCTCTGTGTGTGTGTGTGTCTGCGTGCACGCGCATGTATATGTGAGGGTGTATGTGTGTGATGGCCATAGGTTATCTTCAATGTGTTCATCAGGTACCATGCACTTTGAGCTTTGAGACAGGTCTCTCACTGCCCTTGTATTTACAGAATAGTCTAGGCTGCTTGGCCAGGGAGCCCCATGGATTCACTTATATTGGCTTCCCCAGTTCTGGGATTACAAGAACACCTAGCTCTTTAGATGGTGGCTGGGAGGTCAAACTCAGGTCTCCTTGCTTGCCTGGGAATTACTTTAGCAAAGGTAGGGTTAGCGTCAAGAGCTAGTATTGCTCTAGCCCTAGAATGCCTTTTCTATTGAAACACAGAACTCTTTTCTCCATTCTTATTTAAGGTATGTTTAATTACATCATGGCCACCATACTGCCATACAGTTTAACTACTCCCCTCCCTACAAAGATTCGAAGTCTGGAAGCCAATCGTATTCAACTAAGGTTCGGGCACTTGTCCGGCCCCCTGACTTGGTAGTTGGCAGTGTTCTGGCTGCTGATTCTAACCAGTTCCCATGAACTGACTCGTGTCTTCAGTGGACCTCTATGGAAGAGTATACAGCTCTCACAATCTTTTCATTCATTCAAAGCCCTTCCATGACTAAGCCAGTGGTTATGAGGGGGAACTGTTGCTAGATGGACTGGGAGCAGGGCTCTGTGACTGAAAATGGGTCTGGATGGACTCTTTCTCATGACCTGGCAAATGCCTGCATTTTTTCTGCTTCTGCAGAGAATGAGGAAGTGGAAGGGATTGTTGGAATGTTCCCAGGAGATCTCACAGCCATGAAATGCTATAGAGATGGATGCTAACAGCAGGGTTTGGTGTGTCTCTTGCCTGCGCTTTTAGGACAGTTGCTATTTCTAGACCTGAGAGTGGTTCAGAGAACAGTGCTGGGAGGCTCCAGGAAGGGGAGGAATGTTAAGCTGGATAGTGGTGTGTTTAGCTGCAATTAAGTAACCGTCGGGGGATTAGTGACTAACCCTTCATCAGGATGCCAGAGCTGGTGCATGAAGAGTTTTTGATTTCTGCCCCCTGTTCACTTTGCTAGAAGTCTCTTTTGTGAAAGAAGAAAAACGACAATTATCTTTCTCTTGTGTTGTTTCCATTTTTGGTAAGCAGTGGGCAGAGTTAGCATTGGGTAAAATTTCAAAGGCTGTTTTGTGAGAAATCGCTCCCTCCTGACAGTGGCAACGTGGTAGAGGAGAGACAATAGCCAGCTTTTATTTCACCAGGCTCAACCTTCTGCAAAAGCTAAATTCAAGGCTGTCCCCCAGACCTTGGGAAGCTTGTTACTGCTTCTATGAGCCTGTGAGATTTTTTGGCCTTATTACCCCCCTGCGTTTCTCATTCAGCTGTCGTTGCCCTGTGATATGCCAGAAAATAAAAATTTCAACATATTGAGTTTAGAGATATGATTGGCTTTTATTAGCAATTCACAGATGAATCCGAAAGCCTCCCACATATGAAATGGAGGGATGCTCCCCTGGGCCTAGCAGGAGAGCCTGCTTTTGTCAGGTAATTGAGCCCAAACAAAGAAAGTACTTGGTGCAGAAACAACAGAAGGATCCACACCAAGTTGCAGTTACTAACTGTTGTGTTGATAAAAAGATAAGGAGATGGGGGATATGTTCTATGGAGGTGTGGTGAGGTATGGGGAAAGGGGGTCCCTCTGTGAGCCCAGAGCCCATGCTGAGGCATCCCTTCACCCTGAGGGACCAGCCACAGGAGGTACAGAATAGAATAGAATTTATTCAGGGCACGGGGGAGGGGAGTTAAGAGGGTGGTAGGGCAGAGAGAGAGGGGGTGGGTGGGTAGAGAAATAGAAGGGTAGAGGCTGGCCATGAGCATGTGGAGAGAAGGGGGAAGGGGAATGGGGAAAGAAGGGACAAAGGGGGAAGAGGGTAAGAGCAAGAGAGCAAGAGAGAACAAGAGGGAGCAAGAGAGTGAGGAGGGAGCAAACAGCCCCTCTTATAGTGTCAGGCATAGCTGGCTGTTGCCAGGTAACTGTGGGGGTGGAGCCTAAACAGAATGCTCTCACTACCTTCATAAAGGGGAGGGGCATTGTGTGCTGTTCCTTGCTGTGGCAGCTCAGGGGAAATAGCTTGTTTCCATTGCTATGACTCTGTAGTTTTGAGAACTGCACCATGGATGTAGGTTTCATGACAGCTAACATTCTGGGTCTGTCCTGTTAGAGCCTATCGCAGAAGCTCAATCAGTCTAACAAAAGTGGCCTCTGTAAATGTGGTGTAGCAGATGCCACCTGTGGCCTTTGATAAGGTCATTACCTGTCCCAACTCACCCCCTAACCCCCAAGGTTGTTTGTGCTTTAGGAAAAATAAAAAAATATTTTCAGTGCATGACCAGTATGAAACAAAGAAGATGGTTGAATGGCAAATTCATGGAGAATATGATGCGCTCAGGCCGTCTGCGTGCAGATTTTGGATTATCTGCTCTTTTTACATTATCTGTGCAGTAGAACTTTTCTATAAGCACAAATCAAAACGAACCAATTGAACGGCCTATTTGGAGAAAGACATAAAATGCCACGGGGAATAAATGCTACCAAGTTGCAAACTGGCCCTGCACAGCTGAGTGTGCCCCTTCCATGCATTTTGTCCCAGGGCACAGATTTGAATGTAAATGCATTAAGGAGATCTTCAGATCGAATTTACTGCTGTCTCCATCACTCCTTAATGTTTCTTACCTTTTTATTTCTCTGCTCTGTTCCCTGCTTGGCGCTAGCAGGACACTGAGCTTACAACACTCGTTAAGATTCATGCCTACCATGAAACTGTGGGTTCTCAGACTAAGAGCTTTAATGACTGTTCTCGTTTACACCAGAACACTAACTAGAAATAAAGAATGGAACTAGCGTTCTTGGTAAAGTCTTGCTTCAACAGCATGAGGACAGAGTTCAATCCCCAGAACCCACAAGAAATAAGCTGTGTACTGAGGCATGCTCCAGAGCTAGGGAGACAGAGATAAGCGCATCTCCAGGGCTTGCTGGCTAACTGGTGTAGCTGATTGTAGAGTTCCAGTGAGAGAGAGGTGCTGTCTGAGAAATTCAAGGTGGATGCTGTTTGAATGGGGAGTGACAAAGTTGTCCTTTGGTCTGTACACACACGCACACAAACAGACACACAAGGGGAGGGAGGGAGGGAGGGAGGGAGGAGGAGGAGGCGGAAGAGAGAGAGAGAGAGAGAGAGAGAGAGAGAGAGAGAGAGAGAGAACAGATGATCAGAACATAAGCAATGTAAGAAATCTCCTTTAGTGTTCTGTTGCTGTGAAGAGACACAATGACTATGACAACTCTTACAAAAGAAAGTGTTTAATTGGACCTGGCTTGTGGTTTCAGAGGGTTAGTCTGTGATCCCCATGGTGGGAAGCATTCTGTTGGTAGACAGTACTGGAGAAGTAGGTCTACATTTGGATCTGAAGGTAGCAGGAAGAGGCACACTCCGGGCTTGGAATTTGGCTTTTTGAAACCTCAAGCCCAGCCCCGTGACACTTCCTTCAATAAAGCCATACTTCCTAATCTCTTCAAATAGTGCCACTCCTTCATGACCGAGTATTCACATCTATGAGTCTGTGAGAGTCATTTTTATTCAAATCTCCATGTTCCACTCCCTGGCTTGCATAGGATTACAGTTCTGTCGTAATTCCAATCTCATTTGGTCTAGCTTTAAAAATCCCCATAGTCTACCACAGTCTCAAGACTGTTTAGAAGTCCAAAGTTCAAATTCTCTTCTGAGGCTCAACGCCATCTCGTAACTATGACCACCTATGAAATCATGAAATCAAAATGCAAAGGCTGGCCACATGCTCCCAACACACAACGGCACAGAATGCACATCACCATCATTCCAAAATGGAGGAAAAGAAGCACAGTGAGGAAATCCTGGACCAAAGCAAGACTAAAAAATCATCTGGGCCACCTCCAGATTCTACATCCCCATGTCTGATGTCAAAATGTTCTCCAGGTCTCCAACTCCTTTCAGCCTTGTGACTGCCACACGCTCTTCTTTCGAACTTGTTTCATACCTTGTTAGTGGCTTTCCAGGGCAGGTATCCCACAACTCTGGCATCTCCAACATCTTTGGGGTCTTCAGTGGAATTTAGGTCTTACCTTTACAGCCTTACTCAGTACCCTCTCTGGGTCTCCTTGCAGGCAGGGACACCCCTGATACATGCCTGGCCTCTGCAGCTTTCCTTAGTTGAAGAGATTCCGCAACCCCTTTTTTTGGATCCTTGCTCTGAAGCCAGCACCTTGTGCCTAAAGCTGCCTAGTTCTGCTGCTTCTTAGGCCTGGATCATGTCCCCCTCATTCCATTGTATTTGCACCAGCTTCCTACTTGGCGATTGCCTTTAAGGAGTAAGCTTTTCTTTGACTCACTTTTGCAAGTTCGAAGCTTAGCTGGGTGGGATCTTGCCCTGAGGTCACCACTCCCTTTATTCCATTGAGCATCCGGTGTTTCTTTAAACTTTTTATCTCTGTGAGCACTGGGCTTCATTATACTTCCTGGTGCTCTCTTTCTCCTCAGACTGTACATTTTGTATTTTTCCTTGCTTAGCTCGCTTACTCCTTTCATTATAGATCTGCATAAGAGTTAACTACTGATGACCACACAGCAGAGTCAACACCAGACTGTCTTGAAATCTGGGTCTACTAGGCTGTCTTGAAATCTCTCCTGCCAACACCATCAGTCCAAAACTCTTCAATTTAGCCTTCGGCAGGTTTTTTTGGACAAAGGCAGAAAGCAGCCACATTCTTTGCCAAAATATCACAGGAAGTGTCTCACTGTTCTAATACTTAATAATAATCTTCCATTTCAAAACTCGAAACTTCTTGAGCTGGCCTCTACATTCCACATCACCTTCAGCACCACTGTCTTCCGTGTTCCTACTAGGATGGCCCATTAAGCCCTGCTTAAAGATTTCAACTGCTTTTCTAGATCATAGTTCCAAAAATCATCAATATTCTTCCAAACAGAGGCATGATCAGACCTATTATAGCAACACCTCACTCCTGGTACCAAATTCTACCTTGCTGAGTGCTCTATTGCTGGGAAGAGACACCATGACCACTGCATTTTTTTTATAAAGGAAAACATTTAAGCAAAGCTTGCTTATAGTTTCAGAGGTTTAGGCCATTGTTATCGTGGTGGGAAGCATGGCAGCAGGCAGGCAGACATGGTGCTGGAGAAGTAGCTGGGAGTTCTGCAGTCATATCTACAGGCAGTAGGAAGAGAGGGAATCTGGGCTTAGAATGACTTTTTTGAAACCATAAAGCCCACGCCTAGTAACATACTTCCTCCAACAAGGCTATATACCTCATCATTTTTTAAAATAGAACCACTCTCTGGTCACCGAGTATTCAAATCTATGAACCTATGGGAGTCATTCTTATTTAAACTACCGCATAAGGGGAAGTATAATAAAGATCCAATACACATTGAGGAAGAAAAAGTCTATAAACAAAATAAGTAAACAGATATAAGGTAACAACAAAATTGTAACTTTTTTCAAAATACCATCAATGGTAGTACTTGCTTATATGTAATTAGGAGAAGTGGTGAAGGGGTAAGAACTCTTAATCAGCATAACTGAAAGTAGATAATATTAGGCACTTTAAGCCTGAAACATATTTCCACCTTGTGTATATATCTGAACTGGTTGACTTGTTGTGACAAGTGTTAAATTACCCTTATAATTTGAAATAGGAAAGGGAAAAGGTAATAGCCCTCTTTCCCTCCCTCTCCCTCCCTCCCTCCCTCCAATTCTGCTGTTTCCGAGGAGCTATTGTTAAATAGATCGACAAGCTTGGCACTTTTCAAAATTGTAGTAATTTTAAAAGACAGTCCTTATGCAAGAGAAGGCCCAGTATTTGGAACATGTCTTGTTCATAACAGAAAGGTAGTGGAATTCAGAGGCAGCAAGAGACCCCATTATGGGCACAAAGGACAGCAGTGGGGATCAACGGGAATTACTGAGCAAGTAACTTTCCAACAGGGTTGACCTATATGAAGGCAGGACCATGAGTGGCCTCCGGCTGCTTCCATGAGGTTAAGTCACATTAACCAAGTATGAACCAGAAGCCAATTAAAAAATATATGTATGTGAGAGTTTGTAGGAAACACAAACGTAGGGTAGAACTTTTTTAAAGGAAGGTTTGAAAGTCCTTTAGTATTTAGCATGGATTCATAGGAGGGCAGCAGCTAGTGTCTCCAAAGAGGGTAACGTGTAGTCAGGGTGCACACAGTCTGTGCGTGCATATGCAGTTACCTGAGAAGGTGTCTCCAGGAGGTTTGGAATCCAATGTGTTTGAGTTTTACACAGGATACAGCCAACAGGGTTTTCAGAGACTACACCTCTGGTTGCAGGTGGTGAAGTCCGTATCATCCGAGGCATCCACAGCATTGAGGGTTTTTTTCTGAGTTCAGGCTCATTAACTCTGAGGGATCTCACAAAACCTGATGTCTACCCTGCAACTGGCTTTGTTGAATCTCCAAATCTAAGCTATGAGAAAATTCGACAGTTGTCAGAAAGCACCTATTTATTATGAGAAAGCCAGGGATTTTCTTATCCCTATGAATAGGGAGCCGTGCAGGGGGAATGTCGCATGGCCCTGTTGCGTTTATCGAGAGTTCAGAGTGTGGTTTAATCCTCAGGTTGAAGAGAAAGTGACACTTCATTTCCTTGGATGTCAGAGGTACTTTAACATGGCTACAGCGTGTGTCTTGACGGTTCTTCCTTTAAAGATACCCATTTTGCAAGGCTTTCTTGGCTGAGAATTCATGCCAGGGCATCGAGGTGGCTGGGAGTCATGGGCATTGGGGTCCCCTCCCATCTGGGATGGGATCTAAACAGAGACAGTTTTAACCCCCACTGTGAGACAGTAGTTTAGGCAGAAATGGTTTAATTAAGCCACCGTCGTCAAGTGTCTGTGGCATGCTCTTCAGGGTGAGTGGCCCGTGGTGTTATTGCTGTACCTCCGGGCATCTCCCCACCGTTTATTCTTCCCCGGCTTTGGTTATTTTCTCTGTCCACATTTCTTTGGTCTGTACTCACTGTTTACCAAGGAAACCTTGTAAAGCGAGCCCTAGTTTCACAGCCGGTACATAGCCTAGAAGAGCCAGGTGTGGAGGGAGGCAGGGGATTTCAGGTTGGCGTCTAGAGCTTCCACTTAACAAGTTCTAGGCCAGCCAGGGCAAAATGACAAGACCTTGTTTCAACACAGCAAGCAAGTGGAGCAGAACAGCACACTGAGAAGAAACAGACTTTCTGCTGAACTATATGGGGACACCGTGTGATGGAGTCTGAATGATGTCTTTTTTTGTCTTTCCACCTCCAAAGCCTTCCTTTTCTCCCAAAGGCGTAAGACGCAGACATCCACTCTGTAAAGCAGACAGGACCCACCCTTCCCTATAGCTACTGTAGCCACCAGGCTCCTCCGTGTCATGTGACCTGAGCTACTGGGACTGCGGCCTCCCGTTGTTTACATGCACGCGAGCGCTGTGCACGCGTGTCTTTCCCAGTGTCCGATGGATGAACGCTCACATGTATGGGATACACATACAGGTCAGCATCAGAGACTGCCCCCTCCCCCATTGCTCCTCCTCCCAATCCTTTTGTTAGACAAACCCAGACCTCATCAATTTGACTGGCCTGTCTAGTCAGCTTGCTGGGGGATCCCCTGTCTCTGCCTTCTGAGCTGGAATTACAGGTGGGTAACCCCACCCAGCATTTAGGTTTCTGGGGACCCAAACTCCAGTCCTGTGCTTACAGCACACATCTTAACCACCAAGACACCTTCTCAGCCCAACCGCTGTGACTTTTAACTGCAACTGTGTATCCTGTGAGAAGGGCCTTTGTGTATCAGGAGCCTTGTCAGGACATAGAACAAAAGGCATTCGTAACTGGTTCTTCTTTTTAAATGATTGCTGTGCTCTGATGTGTTTTGCACACACACTTATCTCCAGTTATTTTTAATTGTGTTATGTGTGTGTCTATCTGTCTGTTTGTGTCTGTCTGTCTATCTGTCTGTCTGTCTGTGTCTGTGTGTGGGTACTTGCTGAGGCCAAAAACTGGATATAGGGCTGGAGTAATAGGGGTCATGAGTTGCATGCTGGGTATTGAACTCTGGTCCTCTGAAGGAGCGGTAACTGCTCTTAATGGCTGAGCTGTCTCCTCCAGTTCCACCTCCCGTTTTTTTCTGGGGAAATTCCTATAAAACGTTGTGTTTCATTCTGGGGACTGAACCATTACTTTGACTGCTGTTCTTGAACATTCTAGAGACAGCCTCACTGTGCTTACACAGTACAGCACACCTCCCTTCTGAATTGCTCATCTGTAAGCTTGGTCATCAAAACCCTGCTTCTTCAGGTCTTTACGTCCTTAGCTTATGAAGAAAACTATACCTCCGACAGGGGTGTGTTTATATCCAGAAGACTATACTAGAGCCATTGGGAACTCCCCCCCCCCCGTGTGGCTGGGTAGAGAAATCCATTTTATGATGACATGAAGGGCCCTCTGGAGTGATGTAGCCTGGGAAAAAGCATTGCGTCCCAGAGCACCAATGCCAGTGGAGTTCTGGGATTTGCCTAAAGGATCCATGACTTAATCGGCCCCCATGGCATGAGTAGGGTGTAGCTCTGTCCTCAAGGTATCTGAACTTTGGCTGGAAACGAAAGAATATGCAGAAAGTGAGACACGGGAGAGCGTGGGCCATGCAGTGTCCCACAGAACACATGGTGCACCGGAAGACATTGGAATAATCAGGCTGTACGGCTGACATTTTAAATTTTATTTGCGTGAGTGTGTGAGAGAGAGATGGAGGGGAGGGGGAGGGAAAGAGGGGGAGGGATCCTCGGGTTTTACTTCCTCCAAAACTCTCCAGTGAATGAGGGCGTCAGAGGTCTCTGGAGTCTTTAAAATGTGCGGAGAGCACTTTGTTTCCCGGGGATGATTTATACTCTCCCGGCCTTTTCAATCCTGTTTTCCTATCTTATATGCTATAAACCAAACCTCATTCAGGAAAATAAAAGATGAATGCGAGCTCTGAAACAATACAGAATGGGGACACTCAGCCGAAATGGCCGTAATTTCTTCTAGGAGGAGAAAAAAATTAAGCATGTGGTGGGAGGCATAAGAATGGGATTCTCTGGGTTGCTACAAGCTTACAAACGAGCAGCGGCAGCTGCAGTAATGGAAACGTCTGGTCAGGAAACCAAATGCTGCAGACAGGGGGCCGAGAACTTTGAGGTCTGAATGGACAAGGGATACATAGGTTGAGAGGGGCAGCGTGGCTCCACAGAGGACCAGAAATGGTTACATGACCCTTGTGCAGCGGTTCCTCCTGACGGATCTACCATCTGTGTTGTTGGGTAAAGCAAATTCCTGGTGCCTGGGCCCTGCTCAGCAAGCACCCACTCTCATGCTACCACCACCATCAGCCGCCAATGACAATGCGGCTCTTCTGTCTTGGATAAGCCCATAATTTAATACCAGGGCTTGCTTTAAAATCATTTTAAAGCACAGCACTTTACAGTTTATAGGGGGAGGACTGTAAGGAGAAAGGGCACCGTGACCAATGTCGTACTGAAGATAGCCTCAAAGAACAGCAGTGCCTAGCGCCATGTAGGCGGCCTTATAATTTAAGTGTGCACTCTCACTGCGGGCGACCTGGGTTTATTTGCTCTGCCATGCAGGGTATCTCAGAGGTAAAGAACCACTCCCCAAATTGAGGACGATCTCCTTCGATGGGGAGAGTGCGGACTGGTTCAGTGCTGTCTGCTTTAATCTTCAGGCTGACACATAAAAGAACTGGGCTGGGACCTTCACACAGATAGCCTCCCCTGCTCCACAGCCCGACTGCACAAAACCCTGCGGGTGACCTGCGATGATGGCGGCAGGTGGGAGGTTTCGAGGACTGGCTTCATATTCGGAATATGCAAACGTGGGAGGGGAGCTGGGGCCGCTCAGGAGCGCCATGTGTCGGCCTCATCGAAGATGCCGAATCGGAAAGCTGTTGGAAGAGAACATCGCGTGTCATTTATTCACCAGCCCACGCCTTCACAAGTACCTTCCTGGAAGCCCGGCTGTGTTCTTTGTGTGGTGGCCTTTTAAATGTCAGCCTGCAGAAGGGTTTCTGTTTTTAGTGAAGGCTGATCTCTGAGGCAGTCAGATAATAGTTAAAAGTCATAGCTCCCACTTGCTCAGTGCTTGCAGTGCGCTGATGCTGGGATCTATGCTCACTTTCCATTGGCTCATGCCACCGGTACAAGGGCCCTATCAGAAAGGACACAATTACCAGCCTCTTAGGGGAGGACACCGAAGTCACAGGAAGTGGCTCAGATGCAACATGAACCTGAGTCCTGAGTCCGTGTGACTTAAAACCTGGGTTCTGAACCCCACTGGGGGACTCCATGGGCATATCCTGGGGTGCGTTTGCCACTGAAAGGGTATTGTACTGTGAAGGCAGATCAGGTCAGGCCTTTCCTTAGGTATAGACTCAGATTAAATTTGATAGATTCACCTCTCTTATTCCTCCTGGCTTGCTTTAAAAAATCATTTATTTTAAAAAGCAATGTTTTTGTTTTTTAGTTTAGTGCTATTTCACGTGGATGCATTCAAGCTGACATGTCTCCGAGGGGTGGGAAGGTGAGGGACATGGTGGCGGAATGTATACAGCATGCAGTGAACATCATTGAGAGTGTTATTATGTAACACGGTACACATATGACTGGTATTCAAAGACTTATTTAAAAGGCTTTTCAATTGACATATATATATATATATATATATATGTTAGAACATGATGTTTTAAGCATTATCTTTGTCAATTTGAGTCAACCTAGTGTGACTTGGAAGAGGGATCCTCAGCTGATGGATTGCCTGCCTCATATTGGCCTGTAGGCACATTAATGGGCGTTGTCTTGATTATCCATTGATGTAAAAGGGTGCAGTCCACTGCGGGCAGAGAATGAGCCAGAGATAGAGCCAGTGGAGCAACATTCCTCCCTCGTTCTCATTCAGGTTCTTCCCCGAGCCCTGCTCTGATTTCCCTGGTGACGGACTGTGACCCCAGAGTGTAGAATGCATTCAACGTTTTTCTTCCCCCAGTTCCTTTTGGTCAGAGTGTTTTATCGTGGCCACAGGATGAAACTAGGACAGGTAATGCTGAAAAGATGGCAATCGGCACAGGTGTCACCGCACATGTTAATCATGGTTTGTCAGGTGAGCACTTTCTAATAGCTCGCACATCTCTGTGTGCCTGATGTATTGTGATCTTGAAGTACAGCGGATCTCTTGAACGATCCTGTGTCCTTTGACTAGCACAGAGGTATCTATCATCTATCTGGTCAACCCCTTCAGTTAGGAACTGAGCCCAGAGCTTTGTGTATAACAGGCAAACACCCTACCAGTGGGCTTCCTAGCCCTGGATATCACACGTCTTTTTTACATCTGTGTGTGTGTGTGTGTGTGTGTGTGTGTGTTCTGGAAATACAGACCCTGTTCCTCACATTTGTGCTGCAAGTGCTTTACCCAACTGAGTTATCTTTCCAGTCCCCACCCTAGCCCCATGTATCGGATTTGAATGGTTATACAAGGTTGCTTGGTTATATCGCAGTTTGTCTATGCATCCTTACCTTATCCGTTCTGTTTTAAATGTTCTTGTTACTGTTTTATCAATGGATATTGGCACTTTCCCCCTGCAGAATTCTAATACAGCACATGACACTGAAGCTCAGGGAAGGTGACAGAATGCCTGGTCTTTCAAGTTAACAGAGCCCTTTGTACCCATGGAATCAATTCAGCTCTGGTATTCAATTCTGTAAGCCAATGCTTAGGTAAACATATTTGCTCACCTGGACACCATGTTTCCCTGGTGTTTGACCCTGGCAGTTGATGCTATTTCTGTTGATAAGTTAGAGCCACTCATTGCTCATGATATAAGTCAGGGTCACTCTTCTGACAGACCAGCGAAGCACTTTTCTTACCCAACATCTTTTATCTGTTGATTGGTTCTTGTGGCTAAATGGGATCTTGGAATGAGTGATGTGTGGTCAAGGTAGGAAGAACTTTGAGTAAAAACAGCCACTGAGAGTCGCTGGGCAGACAAGAGTGTATTCACTGTAGCGACTGCCACCAGGGTAGCTGAAGCACGAAGATAAGAGTGGGCTGTAGGAGTTGGCTATGACACTCGCTGTGGTTATTTTGTGCAAACTACAAAAGCCATTGTGCACTCCTCACACTGGAGAGATTAGTGGCAGTTCCCTCATTCTACAGATGGGAAACCCTCTTAGCAAGTCAGTAACATTCTGAAATCCTATTACTTAGGGCAAGCCAAGGTGTCAGGAAGGAGTTGGGTTAGCTCTAGGCAGCAACATCTGCATAACAGTAGCCGCTCTCCTCTCTCCTGGGATTGCTCTGGCTTTGTTTGTAGTGATGAACCCATCTATCGCTCTATATTATAGCCATCAGATTAGCTTCAGGAACCATACCGGTGTTATTGGTTTAAACCTTTAAGACTCGTGGAAGCAGTTCGGTTCGCCAGGCATGTCTGCTGTGTGCTTTAAGATTCTTCACTGAATAGTAATTGTAGTAGCTGTGCCTCACTCTTGTGACGCCTATAAAAATAATAATTTGTGCTTCAGATGTCTCTTTCTGTGAGTTGCTCAAATACCTTGCAAGAATTGCTTACTGATCCATCCTTTGAGAGAGTAGATGGGATGGCTTCAGCTGAACAGCTCAGTAGGAGGTGGGGACACATGCCAGGAGCTCTGGGAATCCAAACCAAAACCTGGTTCCAGCCAGACAAGATCCCTGTCCATCATGTTAGAGTAACTGCTTGTGCCTCTGAGGTTCACTTTATGTTTGTTGCCTTAACAGAAGTTTACTAAGTTTACAGACAGTAGATACTGTGAAAGATGGCTAATGTGTTGCCTTAAAGCATTCACCGACTGTGATACATTGTTGACTTGCAGCTTGAAGATTCCCCCACTAGATGATGCTACCTAGACAAGAGTCTTCCTTCTCTCAGGGGTGTGTTTAAAGAACAGTCTCCGTCTCCACCGTCTCTGAAATGCTCAAGGAAGCAGAGCATCACAACACCATGCACAAACCCAGCAGCAGGACTCAATGCCATCTTGCTCCAGAAGGACTTACACAGGAGATGCTTGACAGGGCAGTGGTCCTTGCCTGGGAGGGGTGGAGAGCCAAGTGGACCAGAGTAAAGGCAGCACACACTGACAAGGCAGCTTCGCCGACTCATGTTGTGGGTGGGTGTGAATGCAGCTTTGAGGGGTCCGGGAGGAGTTCTGTATTTGAGAACGACTGTGGCTGCTTTGCCCTCTGGGATTCCCCTTGGTACTGGCCCTGTGGGATATGGGACAGCGCTACTGGCAGGCTGTCACGTCTTCAGCCTGTGATGCAATCTGCACTGACTCTTCCAAAGTTGGTCTGCAAACTTCTGACATAACAGTCAGTGACCAACAGGAGTTGCACAAACTCCATCCTTCTGATTTCCCTCCTCCCTCTCTTCTCCTCTCCCCTACCCCTCATGCTGATAGACTGCTACCCTACCCTCCTCATGCTGATAGGCTGCCATCCTACCCCTCCTCATGCTGATAGGCTGCCCCCCACCCCTCCTCATGCTGATAGGCTGCCACCCCACCCCTCCTCATGCTGATAGGCTGCTACCCTGTCCCTCCTCATGCTGATAGGCTGTCACCCTACCCCTCCTCATGCTGATAGGCTGCTACTGCTACCCTACGCTCCTCATGCTGATAGGCTGCCATCCTACCCCTCCTCATGCTGATAGGTTGCCCACCACCTCTCCTCATGCTGAAGGCTGCTTGTTTTAGTCATGGTTTGTATTCCTGCACAAAAATGTCATGACCAAGAAGCAAGTTGAGGAAGAAAGGGTTTATTCAGCTTACACTTCCACATTGCTGTTCCTCACCAAAGGAAGTCAGGATAGGAACTCACACACGGCAGGAACTTGGAGGCAGAAGCTGATGCAGAGGCCACAGAGGGATGTTACTTACTGGGTGCTTCCCCTGGCTTGCTCAGCTTGCTCTCTTATAGAACCCAGGACCACCAGCCCAGGGATGGTACCATCCACTATGGGCTGGGCCCTCCCCACTTCATCACCAATTGAGAAAAATGCCTTACAGCTGGGTTTCATGGAGGCATTTCCTCAAGAGAGGTTCCTTTCTCTGCAAACTCCAGCTTGTGTCAAATTGACCCACAAAACCAGCCACTACACTGCTAGAACAGAAATGACCACCAAATGGAAGTCGAACTCCTCTGGGTTCCTCATCATAGTGTATACTTTAATTAAAATTGAAGTAAGATAAGATTAAAAATGAGACACAGGCCATTATGCTTAGTAGGGTTCTAGAGAGAACATTTGCTGGTGTATTACTATTTGGAAGTGCAGGGATTAGGGATTTAGGCCCATTGAGAAGGGTTCTGGCTCTACCTATACCCAGCTGCTTGGCCTTGGATATGTCGGTTTCGTTGCTTATAAAGCAAAGAAGTTAGGTGCCTCACAGGTTATCTTAAAGATTAAATGAGAGTGTATGCAAATCTCAAGTTCAGAGTGACAGTGGAGTATTTTCTACTGTGGGTGTCAGTGTCCTCCAGTGTTCTCTGGATGTCACCTGCCCTGCTCCTGGGTACTGATTCTCAGGCTCATCCCTCATCTGTCCTGGGATTGTGGTTAAGTAGGTCTACTTAGCCCAGGTTGTCTTCAGTGTGTCGGGTGATGGCTGAGGACCTCGGTTGGAAATCTCAGCTAAGGAGGCTTAGGGAGTTCTTCACATTCACGTGGATTCTGTACGTTTTGTAGGAGACGCGGTAACACCCAGGAGTCACTGCTTCAAGTACACATTGGTAGCGGTGAAAAAGGGCATTGCGGGACCCCATCCCTGCGTTCTTGGGGCTCTGTCTCTCTGACTGCTGTTTCCTATCTGTAGGTGACATGGTGGTGAGGAGAGCAGGCGGGAAGAAGGTAGGGGCTGACAGTGACTTGCTTTCTGGAACCCCTGGGCTCTGAAGACAGTGTATGTATCCCAGCATGCACTGTCTTCTTCAGCATTAGCTTCCTGCCTTGCCGGGAAGACAGTCTCCTGGTAGTAATTTACTACGCCTGCCTCTTACATTTTTCTGTCCCCCTTTCCAAAGGGATTCCTGAGACTTGGAAGGAAGGAGGTGTGTCATCGGTGTCTTGGTTTTGAAGGACAAATTGGTCAGAGGCCGAAGAACTTGATCTTTATAACCCTTGCATGGGAATGGATACCTTTTTGTACTGGGTGGAGGGCAACAGGGGAAGATTCTTTAGGCCAGACTAGCCTGAAATTGACTACATAGGCCAGGCTAACCATAACCTCCTGGCATTCTTCCTGCCTCAGCCTCGTGAATACTAACATTACAGGTTCGAGCCACAACGCTCAACTGGTCAAAAATATATAAATGAAAACCAAGTAAAATAAATAAATAAATAAAAATCAAGTGAAAAAAAATAAATAAAAAGGAATTTTCTTCCCGGAAGAATACGGGTTGCTTTCTTAATCCTCACCTCTTGTGAAAGTTGCTAGTGGTCAGAAGCTGAGAAAGGGTGTAAGAGGTAGATGAGGTGACTCTTGGCAGTCCAGACCCCAGCCTTAAGACCAGCTCTTTGTGAACCAAAAGCAGCCAGTGTTGGGTAAGTCCTCCCCACACCGGTCTGCTCCTCGCTGAAATACCGGGGACTCTCTAATAGCCATGGCTGCTTTGATATGAAGATGAAGCCAATAACTCATGAAAAAAAGATCCGCTGTCTCCCCTGCGTTACTGAGAAGGTGGAGGATGGGACATTCTCACGTCCGCCCGACTCGGCGACCAAAACGCTTTATAATTTTTTTAATTGATTCGTCTGGAAAGGGTCTATTCCCCAGAGAACCCACAGATCTCCATTTATGTAGGAGAGAAAGTTGTAGTCCTGTCCCCATGGCTGCTTGAAATTCCATTATTGATGCGAGGAGCTCTTTGTTCCTTGTTTTGATACACATAAGATATTGAACCGAGCAAATGCACAAACTCTATCTTTCTTCCCTCCAATAAACCATGAAGCCGCAGCGGCGGCGGCGGCGGGAGGGGTGGGGAGTGGGGGGTGTCGCTATCCGTTAATTCAAGATTTGTTTTGCTTTGCCAAATGGGTTTGGCCGTTAATTTCACCCAGGGCACATGAGAGTCCATAGCAGAGACGTGTAGAAGTATAGGTGGGATTGTTGAGTGCCAGGTAGAATTTAGCTCAGTGGCATTTGATGCCCAGTTGGGAGAGAGCAAGAGAAAGTGATCCTGCACTGGGCTGGAACATGCTGGAGGTCACAATGAGAGGGACCCCTTCTCTTCTGAGTCCTGCCTAGTAGCCTGCCAGAGTCTAGAGCCGGCCATACACGAGTGATCTGCCTTGAGGAGAAAATAGAAAATTAGATCCCAAAGTCCCTCTGCCCAGCACACCAGCAGGTTTTCTGCTTTTAACTTGGCTAGTGTTTGGAATAGTTCTAGAGCGACCCAAATAAATTAAATAAATTAAATAATTCCGGAAGTGTGATGTTTAATCTTCCTTGTCAACTTGGTCTGGAATCATGCAGGAGACAATCCTGGGTGCAGTCTACAGAGGTGGGAAGACCCACTCTACCTGTGGGCAGTGCCATCCCATGGGCTTGGGGGAAAGGAGGATGTAAGAAGGAAACCACTGCTCCCTCTGCTGTTTCTAGGTCTGATACAGAGAGTCCCCGCCTCACTCTATCCTCCCTCCAAAGAGCTGGACATGCCTTCCCCACCACAAGGGGTTCCTGTTTTCTTAAACCAGGAGCCCAGATAAGCCACTTCGTCCTGAGTTGCTTCTGCCAAGTATGTGGTTTAAATAAAAAAGAAATACAGAGAAAAGTAACTCAGCAGGAAGTAATGAGATGGGCCAGAAATTCGGGTATCATCAGGAATGGTGGGTTTCTGGCCCCTTCACTTGTGTATTTGTATCGACACCACCAGGCTGTCCTTTCTGTGGTTGGGGAGCTGAGCAGGACGCCAGCTCAGGACTGTCTCCAGACCCACTTGTCAGGGACCACTCCAGTTACTCTGTAAAGTACCGTGTGTAAGGTGTACCTTGGATCCATACTTAATTTTTTTATGCAGTTTGATGACTTCACTACAGTGGGATTGTATTTGCGGAAGGAGAGGGAAATCTGACTCTGGTTTCACCTCAGATTGTAAGCTCCATTTGGCTGTGAGGAGTCTCAGACCCAAGTTTATAGCTCACCTCTAGCAAAGCATTAACAGTTGTGCAGGGAAGGCCGTGGACCTGAGTCTGTCTGCAGTATCTCCTTCCCCTTCCCCGTTCTCTTTGCTGCTGATCTTTTCAGCGTTTGCATCAGTCCGTTGAGGAGTTGCATGGAGTATAATCCTACTCCGGATGTTTGCACGCACCAGGCAAGTGACATAATAACCCACCCGGCTCCCGGGAATACAACCGGCATCACCGGGGGCCGTTCGGGAAAGAGGAGCCTGTTAAATCTTTCAAGAGAAGTCAGAACTCTGGAGGCTTATGCAAAATGCCATATTTTAGAGATATGGGCAGCTATGGGTACATGTATGTGGTACATATATATATATAATATACATTGATTATACTTTTTCCTTTGTGTGGATACGTGCTTTCATATACTTGAGGACGGACATGTATGTGAGCGAGCGTGTAGAAGCCAGGGGACACCCTCAGAGGTGGTTCCTTGGGTGCTTACCACTGTTCTTACTGTTGATTAGAGACAGGATCTCTCATTGGCCTGGCATTTGCCACGTAAGCTGGGTTGGTTGGTCTGGGAACTCCAGTTGTCTGCTTGGCACCTCCCTGTTGCCAGCATGCCCATCTTTTATAAAAAGTGTTGGACCATACTGGGGTAGTGGTGCTGTAGAGCAAGCACTTTGCTAGCAGACATCTCTCCAGCACCTCATTCTTCTTCCTTGGTGGCCTCCCCTCCCCCAGACTGATACTGGTATCACATTAGCCTCTGGGCCTCTAGCACCCTCTGCCTTCAGGCTTCTTGTGGGAGCCACCTACTCATGACAGAGTTGGCTGTCCTACATGGCTCCCTTAGGATTAGGACAGACAAAGGTTGTCATTTACCAAGTACCATGTGTTGGCAGCAAAAGCTGTCAATTGGTTCTACAAGTTAAAAAAAAAACAACCCAGTTGCCCCTTCTCTAAAGATGCCAGCAGGGGTCTATCCACTGTGCAGACATACTCTAGAATCCTGGGTCTTGCTAATGTGTCCCCCCCAGACTCTGGAGGACAGACAGAAATGTTTACGTGCAGACACTCAGCATGGGTGCTTTCTTTTTCTGCTGTAGTGAGAAGCGTCTCCCTGGACTCATATCTGCGCTCCCCAAGGAGCCTTGTGCTGAGACTGGATCCTTCTGGATGACAGATATGGGGACTTTGACATCAATACTCCCCAAAGAATTGCTAGTGAGAAAATATCACTCACATACAAAGAACCAAGAAGTTTATGAAATTAAAATAAATTTGTTTTGAGATTATGGATCTGTATTTTTTTTTCCTGTGTGCTAAATCATGCCATTGGATATATTTATTTAATAAAATGAAAAGTGGCCAACCTTGTACTGGGTTCTCCTATCTCTCTTCATCCCTTAATTTTAAGAAATGAGCCCCCCCTCACTTGGTACGTGGTTGGGAATTAGGTATATAGGGTAGGGATGAGGATGGCCTAGGGCTCCGGGGTACCTGAGGATTCCCAGTCTTCGTGAGGCCTTCACATGGAGCATACGTCCACACTTGAAAGAGATTTATTCAAAAGCTGTTTGGAGCAGTTCTGGGTTTGAGGGGAGTTTGACCTTTTCTTCTCTTTGAGAGAATGCATTAATCTGGAGAAATGAAAGGCCTTCCGGTTAGTGGGCCTGTATCCAGCAAATAGGCTGGAGGAATACCCCATGGGGTAAAGGACACAGATGAACTCATGTCCCTCTGACTACTTTATGTGAGTGCAGCCATGTCTACATCTGGGGCGTGGCTACCACATATTTTTTTTCAGAGATTGACTCTCTCCTGTCTTCTGGATGCCTAGAGCAAGGGAGCCTCTCTCCTATTGAAAGCATGTCTGTGGACCGCCTCTCTGCTTATCACATAAATGTTCCCTCTACTCTTCTGAGGGGTTTGCAGCCACTGGATGGATGGGGAGAGGTGTGCCGGTGTGGAATGCTTATAGAGGAATGTCTCACATCCACTTGAAATGTCATGTGTTTCAGTGTTGCCTTTGTTCCCGGAAGTGACCCCACTAACAGCCCCCACCAGGCTTCCCTTAAGTCCTCAGAGAAACACACACACACACACACACACACACACACACACACACATACACCTATATATACACACACATACACACATATACACACATACGCACACATATACTAACACACACACACATACACACATAGAGACATACACACAGAGACACACACATCACACACACACACAGAGTTTGTTCCTTTTCCACTTGCCCTCTTGGCACAGTTGCTGGGTGCTATTCTCTCCTGCCTGGAAAAGCAAACCCTTAATAATATTTCTATCTCAGTCTCTTCCACCTGCCCTAAACTTCAGTTGCTAAGCTCCCCTGACCACCCATGACTGTAGGAGGGGCCTGTGGGAACAGTGCACTCCGTTGTGATATCTCACATGGTTTCCCCATTTTCCTTTCTCTAAAGCATGGTAACCTCCATTCTCCTTCTTTGCTTTTCCCTGCCTCCTCCAGGGACGCAGAAGTCCCGCCCATACCTCTTGCTCAGCAATTGGCCCATGGCTTTCTTGACGAACAGATCAAGAACCAACTGGGGAACAGGACCTTAGCATCAGCACCTCCCCCTACACAGCTCTGAAAAGGAGTTATGGTAAGAAGAGGTACCAGTGACCCATGAGTTCACACTGTCTCAGAGTTATTCACTGGGGGTGTAGTCTTCCAGGCTCTATTCCAAGCCATTGTAAGCACTCAAGGTGGTTGACAGAAAGGTCAGTCCTGTGAGAGCTTATCCTCTGCCCTCCAATCGTAACACAACAACATGAAGCAAGGGAACGTGACCCAAGGTATGAGAACGGAGTGCGCTACCTGGAAATGGAGCTGGGGGTGTGCAAGGGGAGTGTGGGAGAAGGCCATTTAAAATGGCGAGGTCAGAGCAAGTATCTCTGAGGTGACACTGAGTGACAGCCATGTGTGACTTTAAAAGTTGTCTCTGCCACTTCTACTGGGAAAGGCTGCAGAAGGGCAGAGTGGAGACCATGGCCCACTCGGAAGGGCAGGGTGGAGACCATGGCCCACTCGGAAGGGCAGGGTGGAGACCAGCATTCCCCTAAGACATCCACCACAAGAGTGCACAGGGCATTCCTAACAGCGTGGGAGCAGTGAGCATGCCCGCTTGGAGTATATTTTGAAAGTAGGAATACTATAGTTTCTGTTATCTATTAGGTATAGAAGTAAAGTTGAGAGAGATTTTAGAAATCACCTGACTCATGTGGTGGCTGTGAGGTGAACACGGGTGGCTATGGCTACAGTAAGGGACATTGAACGTGGTCCTGTTACATTGGAAGATTAAAGTACAACTTAATCCAAACTGACTATGTCTGCGCAATTGGCTTGAGAGCTTCCAACATGTGTCCTTGAATAGTCAGGCTCATTGATTTTTACAGACGAGAGGCTCAAGAGCCCAAGTGAAGTTCACTGACTTCTCTAAGGTCATTCAGGAGCAGGAGGAGAGCCCCAGGCTTGCTCGTTTGTAACCAGTGTTCTTTCATTATGTCTGCACTTGAACCAGGAATAACTTTCCTACCTTAATGTCACTGTATATCAGCAAAGTAGAAGGCTCTCCCCGTATCCCCAGTAGGCAGCGTGAGAATTCATTCTGCCGCTCCTCATCTCTGTCATCAGATGCCATCTTCTTAAAATTCTGGGCCTCAGCCGTCCCAGTTGCTCCACAGACGGGCCTCAGGTGACCCAGCCGCTCCACAGATTGCTCACCTCAGCTGTCCCAACCTCCCCACAAATCTCTCTTGGATTTGCACACTTGCTGTGTCTTCTCCAGAATTGATGATCGGTAAGAGAGTGGGGAAGGGGTGCAGCATCCTCAGCAGTTTCCTGGGTTACCACAGTGAAAGGAAGGGTAACAGAGAACGTGCCTCAGAAATGGGAGCAGCCAAGGACTGTGCTTGGTTTTAAGCCCTGGCTGGTTGGCTCAGTCTCCATGAGGCATGGCAAGGGTGTGTGTGAGGGGTGTGTGTGAGGGGTGTGTGTGAGGGGCATGTGTGAGGGGTGTGTATGAGGGGTATGTGTGAGGGGAGTGTGTGAGTGTGTGAGGGGTGGATGGGAGGGGAGTGGGGGGGGTGTGTGTGAGTTGTGTGTGTGAGGGGTGTGTGTGGGGGGGAGATGTGAGGAGGGAGTGTGTGTGAGGGGAATATGTGAGCAGTGTGTGTGAGGGGTGTGTGTGTAAGGGGTGTGTGTGAGGGATGTGTGTGAGGGGAATATGTGAGGGATATGTGTGATGGGAGTGTGTGAGAGACATGTGTGAGGGGTATGTGTGAGGGTGTGTATGAGGGGGGTGTGTGAGGGGTGTGTGAAGGGGTGTGTGAGGGGGGTCTGTGGGGAGGTGTGTGGGGGGTGTATGTGAAGGTAAAGTGTGTGGGGGTGTGTGTGAGGGGGGGTGTGTGGGGGGTGGTGGGTGTGTGTGTGGGGGTGTGGGGTGTGGTGTGTGTGGGGGGGGTGTGGGGTGTGTGTGTGTGTGTGGGGGTGTGTGTGTGTGTGTGTGTGTGTGGAGTGTGTGTGTGTGTGAGTGGGTGTGTGTGTGTGAGTGTGAGGGGTGTGTGTGAGGGGTGTATGTGAGTGTGTGTGTGAGAGAAGAGGGTCTGTCCACAGCTGCTCTTTATGGTCCATTCAGTAGCAAGACTTCCTTTGTGTTTCTAGACTCAGAGTTGGCATTTTTCTCTCCCCCAAAATGAGATAGAACCTGGTATATGGAATAATTTAATATATTAGATAACTAAGATATTGCCAGAAAAAGGAACGTTGAGAAAATTAGATATCTGGGGGAACATCAAGCTTTATTTCAATCTCATATCACTGACGAAAATAAAAATCTACATGGATTAGAATTTAAATGGAAATAGTCATAAAAAAGGCTCTAAGGAAATTTAGTGAATATTTATTTGATCTCAGAGCAGGGAAGAACTTTGGAAGTTTAAAGCCAAAAAATAAATAGGGAAAATTTCAGGTAACATTTATTGTATGCAAAATTAACACACAAGCCAGAACAATGTTTCCAATAAATATTATTCACCTTAATGACATATGTACATGTAACATGTGTATGTAGCATATATGTATATAGGATATATGTATTAAATAGCATATAGAGCTGAGAGAAATAAAACATAAAACCGTAAATACAGTAAGTAACTTGCCAGGAAAGGCGAAACCTCAGAAATAAAAACAAAAATCAAACAGAAATTGGTGATTTTTTTTTTTTTTTTGTCAAATTGAAGAAGGTTAATGGGAAGAGAGTACGGCTCAATGGTAGATCCCTGATGCCATAAGAAACAAAACAGAAAAATAAAGATTAAATCTACTTTCATTCCTTGAAGCTAGCATGGTTGTCACATTTTATGGACTCCTGGAGTAAACTCTAGGTGACACACTGCTGTGGAAGACATTATTGAAACAGGCTTAGCAACCTGAGGGTATTGATAGCCTTTAGGCTCTTTATCAAATCTGGGGGCATCCTAAAGCATGAAATGTTAAGATCTGCGCAAAACTCACGCAAGGGACAAGGATGGGAATAATCTACCTATGCAGTCGGAATGCATGTAGGGACATTTTGCTGTGGGTATGTTGAGATGATGTCAATGGCGGCTTGTCCCCAGTCGCCCGCACGTGGTCCTTGCTACCTTCACTTTGTAGACCTTTTGGAAGCTTGTTGCCGAATCTCTGCCTGTGTCCTCTCTGATTCGGTCAGTGGCAGCCTCTTACAGCCCAGAGGTAAGGCACACTTTGCCACAGAAATCTTGGAGTGCGCATACAAAGTTAAAAAGTAGGAAAAACACCAGCTATAAACCCTAACACCCGAAGTGGACCTGGCTCATATTTAAATATTGTCTGATATTTTGGCAAATAAAGTCAACTAAGGGACGATTGCTCAATTGTTACCTCTGACTAGTGAAAAATTCCAAATAGATTGGGCTCACATGCACATACAAGTGTGTGTGCAGGCATGTGTGTGCACATGTGTGAATGCGTGTATGTGTATGTGCATGCACATGTGTATTGTGTGCATACATATATTAACAAGTTTTTATATCCTAATGTTGCGGTGATTATTATAAAATGGAATCCTTTATCCCATGCTAGTGCCGTCACCGTAGGGCCCCATGGCATCTGTGGGGTTTTTTCCATCTTCGTCAGCAAAGAATCTCACCGGCTAAGCTCCATCCCGTCTTAAACTGCCAACGGCTGCTCTCTGAGCTCTGTAGCAATCTCTCTCTCCATCCCATTCTCAAGGCCGGTCGCTGCCACACCAGTTTCATACAGAGACCGCCTATCTCGAGGCTCTCTTACTGTGGACTCTGCTCACATCCCAGCATCCACCCCTGGTCCGAGCGGTGGCTACCCTCTCTTAACTCTCTGCCGCTGCTCTGCTTATATTCCCAGCATCCGCTCTCTAATAGTTATGGCATAAACTCCCAGCAACCTATTAAAACCAAGACTTATCATTTAGCAATCAGATTTACATGTTAAATTCTCAACCCACAATGCATCCACACAGTAAACTCACGACCAATTGGTAAGGATATAAACCGCCCACCTAGATAAGATAAACTGACCTATAGAAATCCATCCCTTAAGAAATAGTCATAACTACCAAGGGCCATTTAAGACCACATGGATCTGGGTCGTCCTCCTCTTGGTTTTCTCTCTCTCTCTCTCTCTCTCTCTCTCTCTCTCTCTCTCTCTCTCTCTCTCTCTCTCTCTCTCCTTACCAAAACTCTGTGCCCGCCCCACTGTCTCACTGTCTGATCACAGGCCTCATCTTAACTTGTGCCAGTCCTCACCTGCAAATAGATTCTCTAATACTGAGCTGCGAACTTATTCCAATGCATCTTAAAGTCTTTAAGTTAAACATCCCATCTTGTAATTTTAAAATTAAAAAAAAAATCCAATTTACCTGATTACAAACAGGCTTGGCTGTGCCAAGAGCTCAGGCTTCCCCATGACATCTGTTGCTAAGGAGCCAGGGCAGCCTGGGCAGCCTTCCAGAGTTATCCCTATGCTCGCCCTGTCTCCAGTCGCTCAGCTGGTTCAGTTTGCCCTGTGTCAGCATCCTCTCTGATCAACCTCCTCTCCAGTTATCATCCTTGCCCATCAGGAATTTACATGTCAGCAATTCACAGCCTTGAGTGAGCCACGAGAGAACGCCATTGGCTGCAGACAGAGCCTCCTCAATCAGTAGAAAAATGTCAAGCTTGTCTCTAGTCCGAACTTATTCCTTTCTCACAGTATTCTGACATCATTTTTAAAAAGCTAGCCCCAGCCTTTTCCATCTGATTTCCAATCCTGGGAGGAAACAGTAAATGCAAACACAGGTGTTTGGAAGGATATCAGTGGGGGAGGGTCCTCTTCCGGGGCACTTTGTATCTTCTGAAGAATTCAGGGTGGTTTGAGTTTCTGGTAAAGCAGCTAACCACAGTTAGCTACTATGGAAACAGAAGCTGTCATGTCAGGGAATGCCCAACTTCATGTTGGGTGACTTAGACCTGGCAGAAGGCCATTACTACACTGGAAAAGCTCATGCTCTGAGCCTAGAGTGCCTTTAGTTCTGCTCTGTGTGGAGTAGGGCGATGGGCTGACGGTGTCTCTCACAGATGACTATGCTACAAGGAGACTGCTTTTCCAGCTCTGTTGAGGGCAAGCCTAATGTCTCAGCTTGTGACGGGCGTTTCTTTCTAGAACGTTCCTTGCTCAAAGGCACCCAGGGAACCCATTCATTGCGTAGTTTCAATATGGTAAGGTACATTATGAATTAATAAGGGCAGTGTGCAGCACATTGTATTTGAGCCTTTGTGTTCATGAAAGCTTTGTTCATAGGGGTGGCCCAGTTTGGAAAATTCAGTGGTAGAGCCTTTTCTGTGCAGCGGATTGGAATCTTGTGTCTGTGCAGATTTGCAAGACATAGCGCTGTGTCTGTGAGTGTGTATGGATGTCAGGTCTCATCCTCGGGTGCCATTTCTCTGAATATCATGTCTCATTTCTTTGTCTCTTGCCTGGTGCTCGGTGAGTCAACAAGGCTGGCTAGACCATGAGCCTTGGGGAGCTCCATGTTTCCGTCTCCACAGAACTGATGTTACAAGGGAGTGCCAACACATCCGACGTTTAAAAGTGCTTTCTAGAGATGAGATTCAAGCCTTTCTGTGCACACTTTTTGTCTTAGCTTTGCAGCCCTGAGAAATAGCCTGTTTCAGAGTTTAGAACTATACATTTTTAGTTCCTTATTGCCTCCAGCCTTCCCAAGTGTAGGAAACTCAACCCGTTTCTCCTGGTACACTGGCTTCTCCCACAAGCTCCTCTGGTTACTGCTCATTCCTCTGCAGTCTCCTTCATGCCAGGATCCACCCTGACATCCTGACTTGGTGCTTGGTGGATAACACCCCCCCCTATGTTTTCCATTCTCAATTTTTTTAATCATTAGATTATTTTTCTGCGTTTGTTTCGAGCATGCCTGGCACTCAGTTCTACTCTTTAGCTCTCCTCTTAATCGATGACTCCCTTTGTCTCTGAGCGACTTGCCTCTGGCGTTTCTGCACTTGAGACATTGAAGGTACTATCCGTGCATCTGAGTAGTAGTGGGAGCAAGGCATTGGCTCCATCCAACAGTCTACACTGGCGGATGCTCTCCATAGTTTGTTGACCGTCTCATGGTAGGGAAATCTCTTCCTTCATGAGGGAATATAGCTGACATTTCCAGACATCTACTATCTGTCTGCCTGCCTGTCTGCCCATCTGTCTGCCTGCCTATCATCTGTCTGCCTGTCTATCATCTTCATTCAGTTGGGCCTGGTTAATGTTGACATGTGATGGTTCTATTTATTTGCAAGTTTTTTTCACACTTTATTCATTCTTTCTGAGCTTTTTTTTCTCTCTATCTTTATTAACGTGAGTATTCCTTATTTACATTTCGATTGTTATTCCCCTTCCCGGTTTCCGGGCCAACATCCCCCTAGCCCCTCCCCCTCCCCTTCTATACGGATGTTCCCCTCCCCATCCTCCCCCCCATTACCACCCTCCTCCCAACAATCCCCTTCACTGGGGGTTCAGTCTTGGCAGTACCAAGGGCTTCCCCTTCCAGTGGTGCCCTTACTAGGCTATTCATTGCTACCTGTGCAGTTGGAGCCCAGGGTCAGTCCATGTATAGTCTTTGGGTAGTGGCTTAGTCCCTGGAAGCCCTGGTTGGTATGGGGTCTCAAGCCCCTTCAGCTCTTTCAGTCCTTTCTCTATTCCTTCAACGGGGGTCCTGTTCTCAGTTCAGTGGTTTGCTGCTGGCATTCGCCTATGTATTTGCTGTATTCAGGCTGTGTCTCTCAGGAGAGATCTACATCCGGTTCCTGTCGGCCTGCACTTCTTTGCTTCATCCATCTTATCTAGTTTGGTGGCTGTATATGTATGGGCCACATGTGGGGCAGGCTCTGAATGGGCGTTTCTTCAGTCTCTGTTCTAAACTTTGCTTCCCTATCCCCTCCCAAGGGTATTCTTGTTCCCCTTTTAAAGAAGGAGTGAAGCATCTGCATTTTGGTCATCCTTCTTGAGTTTCATACAACCCCTCTCATTTCTGTCCTTATGACCTACCCCAAAAGAAAATAAAAAACAAAACAAACAAACAAAAAAGCACAGAAAACCTCTTACTATGGAAGCCGCAGTGTGTTACAGCGTGTCTCACGGTATATACCCCTTTGTCCACACTTCTTAGTTTTGCAGGCTGTGATACAGGGACCAAGGGACCTTGTGCTCAGGACTCTGATCCTGTGCCTCTTTCTTCCTCCCACAGTCAGCAGACATTTGAAAGCTGCCTGATCCCTCCCTGCTTGTCACTGCTGCTGGCTGAGAAGGTCATCTTGTCCCCAGGGAGGGGGTTTTGCATACCAGATGTGCAGGTAGCCTGCATAAGCACTGAGCATCTCCCAGGCTGGATTTGGTCCACACAGCTCTGCAGGGGATGGACATGCAAGGCAACGGCCTGTGTGGCATCCTTTAATGTTCCCTTAAGCAGGTGGTGATGGAGACCGGTGATAGCAGCACCAGAGGAAGCCCGTGGCTCTGAATGGCCTCCTGTGTGAGTTCAGCTGGGAAGGATCCTGCTGAATGCAGCCCAGATCCTCGAGCCCAGTGCTCCTCAGTGAGGGGATGGCTGCAGGCCATCTCACCATCTGGATCCTCAAGGGTGGAACCTGCTAGAAGACACTCTTGCTATCTATCAACATGCGTATTCAGACAGTCCTGTGGAGCATGGGCGGGGGCGGGGTGGTGCGGTGATGGAGGAAACAGGAGAGAGGAGTCTTTGGGGAAAGAGCTACTTGGCATTCTTAACGGCTTTTCAGAGCTATGAGCTGTGTTCACAGCCGTGGTGTCCAGAGAGCTGTCTGCTGGTGACCACCCGAGACACAGTGTGCTTTCCTGCTCCTTTTTTTTTTTTTTGTTTTGCCCCATTCTCTCTTCTCCATCTCCTCCATCATTGTGTGTCACATCAGAGACAGAGGAGGTGAAAGCAGGTTGTGGAGGTGGCCCAGTGCG
The DNA here is from genome assembly GCF_011064425.1 of Rattus rattus. Classification (NCBI taxonomy): domain Eukaryota; kingdom Metazoa; phylum Chordata; class Mammalia; order Rodentia; family Muridae; genus Rattus; species Rattus rattus. The sequence continues at coordinate 8,092,772 of NC_046156.1, forward strand.
TGAAGGTCCTCGCCACCACGTCCGGTTATCCTGGATTTAATCTCAGGACCCACATGACAGAAGGGAATGAATTTATGAAGATGTCTTCTGTTCTCCACACACACACTACGACAAGTATGCACCCGTGTGCTCACGTGAATTAGCGGATTGGAAAGTTTCAGACTCCGCTGAGCTTACTTCATTGGTGGAGAATCACTGATAACGGAGTAAAGGCATCCTGGGGACCGCCGCCCTCATCTGCCTCCACCTTCACCGTAGAACCACCACATCCTTTCCAGATTGGATCAATAGGTTGTGTTCCTTACATAGTGATTTCAGCTTTCGTTCTTAGGGTAAAAAAACCACCTACTGCACCCTTTAGAGATAAATCTATACCTGCTGTTGTCCAGGGCGAGGGCCATGACCTTTGGTTACATCCCTGTTGTGGTGACCACAGGTAGAATATTGAGTAGGCTGCCCATGAACAGTGGGGCTGGTCGTAGCCATTTCTGTTGTTCCTAATGTTATGTGCGTGGTGCTGTATGAATATTCAGACTCTCCTCATGTCCTAGCTTTGTCCTGTGACTCTGTATGAGCCCCATATTTCTATAAAACGGGTCTGTGACCCCTGTTTCATGTCTGTCCCAGAAACAAGGTTGTGTGTGAGGGTTTCTGTCTGGGAGGGTGAGGTAATGTGTGATGGTGTCTGGATGGTTGAGGTAATGTGTGAGGGTGTCTGGGAGGGTGAGGTAATGTGTGATGGTGTCTGGATGGTTGAGGTAATGTGTGAGGGTGTCTGGGAGGGTGAGGTAATGTGTGAGGGTGTCTGGATGGATGGGTGAGGTAATGTGTGAGGGTGTCTGTCTGGGAGGGTGAGGTAATGTGTGAGGGTGTCTGGGAGGGTGAGGTAATGTGTGAGGGTGTCTGGGTGGATGAGGTAATGTGTGAGGGTGTCTGGATGGATGAGGTAATGTGTGATGGTGTCTGGGAGGGTGAGGTAATGTGTGAGGGTGTCTGGGTGGGTGAGGTAATGTGTGAGGGTGTCTGGATGGATGAGGTAATGTGTGAGGGTGTCTGGGTGGGTGAGGTAATGTGTGAGGGTGTCTGGGAGGGTGAGGTAATGTGTGAGGGTGTCTGGGAGGGTGAGGTAATATGTGAGGGTGTCTGTCTGGATGGGTGAGGTAATGTGTGAGGGTGTCTGGGAGGGTGAGGTAATGTGTGAGGGTGTCTGGATGGATGAGGTAATGTGTGATGGTGTCTGGGTGAGTGAGGTAATGTGTGAGGGTGTCTGGGAGGGTGAGGTAATGTGTGAGGGTGTCTGGGAGGGTGAGGTAATATGTGAGGGTGTCTGTCTGGATGGGTGAGGTAGTCTGTGAGGGTGTCTGGATGAGGGAGTGTACATGTGAGGGTGTCTGGGTGGGTAAGGTAATGTGTGAGGGTGTCTGGATGGGTGAGGTAATGTGTGAGGGTGTCTGGGAGGGTGAGGTAATGTGTGAGGGTGTCTAGGTAGGTAAGGTAATGTGTGCGGGTGTCTGGGTGGGTGAGATTATATACCAGGGTGTCTGGATGGGTGAGGTAATATGTGAGGGTCTCTGGCAGGCAGATGCATGGTTTGAAACCATGCTTAAAGCCACGTGAGTCAGAAGGCAGAACACTATTGAATTTGTATGCAGGTTCTTCAGAATGAAAGTTTCCTCCATTACATTCAGTTGACAATATCATTGCCCTCGGGTACTGCCATGCAGTCAATATAGATTTTTCTCTTGAGTCTGCAAACCTCTGGTCTCTGAGGTAGGTCGCGTGACAGAACAATCTTATACAAAAGCACACTTAATTATGAGCTCATTTTCTGTGCTAATATAGTGAAGTGGCAAGTAAATGACACAAGTGGAAAGCTGTGTCAGACTGTGGTCCTGGATGCTTGTCAACAGTGAAGCCAGCCAGAGATGCCCGTCGCCTGCAGGGACAGGCTGTGTCCAGTGCATCCAGCAGTGTGTGAGTGCATTTCTCCTGTGCACAAAGCACAAGGCGTGTTCAAAAGCACACAGATGAGAATTCAAGTGGGGCCAAGAGCCCCAGGAAATGTGGGAAAATGACATAGAGGAGACAGATAGGGCCATTGTGTTTAACGAGAAGGCTCCAGGCAGGTCTGGAGAGGAATCGCTACCAAGCCAGCATGGCCCTGGCATTATTAACACATTGGTCTCACTTTCAGACATCTGGTCCTTGGAAAGGCCCAGACTCACTTTGCTGCACAGTCTATTGCCTGGTTAGGGATCTTTGAGGGAATGCTCACACATGTGGCCTGGATTGTTGACTTTTTTTTTTTTTTTTTTTTTTTTTGAGCTGGGGGCCCAACCCCGGGGTTGCGGTTCCCTGGGCAGCGCCCTACCACTGAGCTAAATCCCCAACCCCGATTGTTGACTTTTTATCACACCATTAGATATAACCGGCAGAAAGGAGAGGAAGGGAATGTGTGATGGGGTGACACAAGGTGTCAACTAGTATGGCATGTGTGAGTGTATATGTGAGTGTGTGTGTGTGTGTGTGTGTGTGTGTGTCTGAGAATGTGAGATGGTTGTATGAGTATATGTGTGTATGAGTATAAGTATGTTTATATGAGTGTGAGAGTGTGTGTGTGGGAGTTTGTGAGTGTTGTGAGTGTATTGAGTATGCATGTGAGTATGTATGTGTGACTTTGTGTGAATGTGTGTCTGAGTGTATATGTGAGTGTGTGTGTGAGTGTGTGTCTGAGAGGATTGTATATGTGTGAATATTGAGAATATATGTGTATATATGAATGTGTGTGTCTATTATATGTGTGTGAGTGAATATGTGAGTATTAGTGTGTCTGAGAGTATGTGTATGAGTGTGTATTGGAGTAAGTGTGTGTCTGAGAGTGTTTCATGAATATGTGTGTATATATGGGTGTGTATATATGTATATGCATGTAAGTGAGTGTACATGTGAGTGTGAGTGTGTCTGAGAGTGTAAAGAATATGTGTATGTATGTGTGTATGAGTGTGAGTGTGTCTGTGTATGTGAGTGTATATGTGAGTGTGAGAGTATGTCTGAGAGTTTTGTGAGTGTGTATGAATGTGTGTGAGTGTGTGCATGTATATGAGTGTGTGTGTGTTTGTGTGTGTGTGTGTGTGTGTGAGAGAGAGAGAGAGAGAGAGAGAGAGAGAGAGAGAATATGTGCTCAGTTGTTGAGAGCAGTGATATGGAAATATCTTTTGATAGTGACAGAAAAACAGGAAAAAACCAATGTAGCAGGTAGGATGTGTGGAAAACGGAAAAGGTGGAAGCAGACAGACCCTTTGTAAGTCTACTGCATTCCAGAATCTATGATTCCAAACCACCTACATGAGGTGGTGAGAAGCAGCTCACAATTGCTCAGGGTGAGGAGACAAGGCTGCATTTCTCCTCAGCTTTTACCTTTAGCATATGAAGGAGCTCTGACCACACGGGCTTCCTTCACTGCCTTCCCATGGTCCTGGTGTGAGAGCTGATTGTCCTAAGGTCTGTGGCAAATCTCCAGGGCTGCAGGGAGGGAGAGGAGAGGCTGCCAGCAAGTCTGTGTCTTCCCACTTCTGTGACAGAAATAATTCCTGCACATTAAAATCGTTATTGAGCTATACTTTGAGGTCTATGAACATTTTCTGTGCCGAAACATTTACAACCAGGGCACCATTTTTTTCTGCTTGCTTTATTTGTTTTGTGTGTTTGCCTGCATGGATGTGTGTGAGTGTGTGTGTGTGTGTGTGTGTGTGTGTGTGTGTGTGTGTGTGTCCATAGAGATCAGAGGAAAGCTCTCATGAGTTCGTTGTGGTCCCTCCCCTACACTAGATGGGCTCTGAAGATTCAACTCAAGTCATCAGGCATGGTGACAAGCACCCCGCCCCGATGAGCTATGTTATTGGCCTTAATTATGATTTTAGCGCTGCCTAAGACTCTACCGAACATCTTGGTTGTTGGTCATTTTCTAATTTTTTGGCTTGATAGACAGTGTTGGGGAGACAGACAGCATTTGCTGGGATGGCACAGATTTGTTTCTCAAGACCAGCCTCATTGTAGTCTGGAAGACTACAGGGAAAAATTATCTGTATTTCAAGCTAATTATTTGAAGCCCTGGCCTCATTCTTGGCATGGTGTCTTATGGGAAAGCTAGTACCTAAAACACTCAGGACGGATGCTTCAGTTCTTGAGACTCTCTCCTGTCCTCTCAACCCTTTCACTAGAAGCCCTTGAATGTCCTCAGCACCCAAGAATGTTGGTCTAGGAGCATCAAGTAAGAACTACCACATGCTCACTACTATTCGCTGGTGATACCAAAAGATAAAAGTTTTATTTTTAAATAAATAAACTTCACGTTTCCTCTTAGCTGAGGATCAATGTCCTACTATGAGTGAATGAGATGTATCAGTAAGATCCCCTGCTGTCTAATGGAATCCTCACGATACCATTCAGTGGTATATTGGAACCAACTCAGGCAGCTTGGTCAGAGCTTGCTGATGGTATCTTGTGATCAGAACCCAGCAGTCATCTCTAATCCCTTCCATTTAGGTAAAAGGTGCTGGGTCAGGACTGACCATATACTCTAGAACTTAAGAATAAAGGGGAAAATCTGCCCCGTTTCATGAAACGACAGTGTGTTACCCCGTGTATCTCCCGCCTAAGCTTACGTGTGAGAGATTAATCTTAGGACTTTTAATGATTTTAAGTGTTTGGATTTATTTCCCCCGGAACAAGTCTCCACGTCTCCCAAGGCGTTGCCCTTGATCTGGGGTGGAAAGGGAAGGGTTGCAGGGCCAGCAACATCAGCTTTTGCCTCTGTGCAATAAACACGTGCAATAAACACATGGGCGTCTTCTCCTCAGGCACCGGGGTATTTGAATATTTGTAAATTGCACAGGTTGCACGTAACTTACAGGCTTCTCACGATCGCATGCAAGACCTCCATGAGTATGCTATTAGGCAGCTAATCTCTTTGTTGTTGAGCCCTTGCTCATTGGAAGAGGAGAATTTTATGATTGGTTCAAACCAAGGGGAAGCCAAGGGAACCGTGTTCGATACGCAGGGGATGCTGAAAGGGTGCAGACATTATTTAATTTATGATTATATTTTTTCCTCCAGGTTTGGATAAGGTGAATGGTTCACAAGTCTGTGAGGCCAGAAGGACATTAGAAGTCACATGTACGTAGGTAACAGTAATGATCAGGAAAGAAAATCCATTAGCAAATAAAAGCCACCAGAAAGAGCTTGTGGTTATAAGGAAAAACCCAGAAGGAAGGCATGGAGCCAGGCACCATCAAATAATCTTTGCAAAAGAGAGAAGTCATTTTTCAAGGCCCCACTAAATATTTTTTCTGTTGTTCCTATTTCTGTTGGGACTGAAGGAAATAGATAATAAATCTATCGAACAGGTAGGATTTACTTGTTTTTCAAAGCCTTAATAAGAAACAAATAACATTTTAGGTCCAATTAGCAACATCAAGATAAATTTAATGTACAGTCTTCCTGGGATTTGTACAGCTTACAAGCATTGCTGGTGGAGAGGAAAACGAATTTTGTTTCATTCTATTTCCTAGGGAGATAGCAAAGTGCTTGGGGACTTGGGCGAGGGAGCTTTTAATTAGGACTATCCTAGAGACAAGTTGAAGAACCAAATATCAATCCTAGAATTCATTATTGAAGTTACAGTCTGGATGCAGGTTGGGGCCATTGTTAAAGGTGTTCATGTAAGGCTTGCGAGTGTCATAGTTACAGGTGATCACGTGTGAGACTTCCAAGTGTCACAGTTACAGGTGGTCATGGCTAAGGCTTCTGAGTGTCACAGTTACAGGTGATCATGGCTAAGGCTTCTGAATGTCATAGTTTTGGGTAATGATGACCCCATGTGTTATCATTCTGCCTGAGCTCCAAAGCAGAGGTTTGTGACCTTTCCCGGACACTCTCCAGGAAGCCCAAAAGAAAACAGGAGAAAGACTATAAGGGTGCAGTCCGGCTTTCTGACTGCATCCTGGGTCAGTTGTCCCATGGACCAGACCTGGTCACAGAGAGAATTCTTTCTGCCTTATCTGGATTTAAAATTTACAGAGCACAAACTTACCTTGTTTCTATCCTCAAACTCTGACCACAAGCTTAGACCTTAATTTCCCAGTGTTAAGAAAAGATAAGCCCTGCTGTCCTGTGGGTTAAGAAAGAGCTCACAAGAAGGAAAACATTAATACAGGGGCAGGGGGTAGGAGGGGGTAGGGGGAGACAGGACAGACAAACAGAGACAGACAAACACACAGAGAGGAGAGATTTACATAGGAAACACAATAAGCCAGTGGCTTGGCCTCATAACCATTTTAAGGTTCCACAAAAAAATTAATTTAAAGTATTTGTGAGTAGAAATAAATGAATCAATTATCGTTATAATACTAAACAGACCATGATGGAATTATCCTGTGTTATTCTTTTTTTTGTGTGTGTTATTCTTGCCTCACAATAAATATAAGTCTGCTTTTGTGATGGTTTGTTATGCTCTGCATAGGGAGTGGCACTATTAGGAGGTGTGGAGTGGGTGTGTCACTGTGGGCGTGGGCTTTAAGACCCGCGCCCTAGCTGCCTGTAAGTCAGTCTTCCACTAGTAGCCTTCAGATGAAGATGTAGAACTCTCAGCTCCTCCTACACCACACTTGCCTGGATGCTGCCATGTTCCTGCTTTGATGATAATGGACTAAACCTCAGAACCTGTAAGCCAGCCCCAATTAAACGTTGGCCTTGTAAGAGTTGCCTTGATCATGGTGTCTGCTCACAGCAGTAAAACCCTAAGACAGCTTTGACATTTTTAAATTCAGTTGTAGAAAGAGCCCATGGCAGAAGTACCCATGTCCTATAGAGTATTCATGGGATTCTGTCTGAATGAATGTCAAAGAGAAAAGCATGGACAGACAAACTCAAGAAGGACAGAGAGACTCCATGAGATGTTGAGAGAATCATGACAGGAAGGTGAGTGCAGACTGAAAGAGATGGACAGCATTGACCAAGACATGTACAAACCTAGGGAACCAGGCACATACCACCCAAACACACACACACTCAGTACATACAACCCGGATAGGGCAGAGACTGAGGCAGAACCAACAGACAGATAGATGCAGGCAAGGTATTGTAGGGGCTTTTCTGCTAGAAGGGAGCAGCTACCCACGGCTGCTCCTCCTCCTCCTCCTCCTCCTCCTCCTCCTCCTCCTCCTCTCCTCCTCCTCCTCCTCCTCCTCCTCCTCCTCCCTCCTCCTCCTCCTCCTCCTCCTCTCCCTCCTCCTCCTCCTCTTCCTCCTCCTCCTCTTCCCCCTCTTCCTCTTCTTCCTCTTCTTCCTCTTCCTCTTTCTCCTCCTCTTCTTCTCTTTCTTCCTCCCCTTCCTCCTCTGTTTTTACCTCCCAGATCACATATGTCTGAAAGGGCTCCAAGCCTCTGTATCTGCTCTCTGTGCCAGCCTTGGAGGAAAGTTGGAAGGGTGAGAGGGTGGAGTATCCACGTCCAGACCTGTGGGAGGCTAAGAGGGTGGGTCAGGGTCAGGAGCTGTAACATTTCTTTCCTGTGGTGAATGAGATACCATGATGTAATCTCTGCTCTTAAGCACCTCAGCTGTCATACTTTAGTCAAATAGCTGGAGATCGTAAAACCAAAGCTTGTTGTGGGGAAGATAGATGTGACAGTTCATTCCCGTTGCTCCACCATTCAGAAGGCTGATGCAGGAGGATGACAATGGGTTTGAAATCATTTTATGGTTCATTCATTTCCTGTTCCAAACCAACTCTTTAAAAAAATGAAAGAAGTAACATTTTTTGTGTAACTATAAAATGGTTAAATATAATAGTATAATGGTATAAAATCACTGGATTATACGGTGAGACTCTGCCCCAGCAAACATGCTAGCCCACTAACCCACTAACCCACTAACCCACTAACCCAACCATATAAGAATATAAAAAGAGTTACATAGTGAAATCCTCTCCAAAAAACAAACAAACCCCTCCAGATAAAAACAACATAAAAGTTGTCTGTTGCTCTGGAGAATAGGCTTTGTGTTTTTGTTGCCTTTGTGAGGACTTGGTTCAGTTCCCAGGACCCATACAGTGGGTCTGCAATCTACTTCCGGGGGTCTAATGCACTCTCTGGTCTCTGTAAATACCAAGCATACATGTGACACATAGACATATATGCAGGTAAAGCATTCACAAAATGAAAAGAAATCTTTAAAGAAATTGGTTTGCTGATGTTTAGTTTTAATGGGAAAGCAAATTTATCTTGGATAAGTTTTTTTTTTTTTTTTTTAGCAATATCGAGACATTTAGGTGAAAATTTGAATTAATTTTATGAGAGCTGGTTTGGGACAGGGTATGAACCCGATCCCCAGGACTTGAGTTTGGGTTCAGCAGGATTCTAGGACCAATGCATCCGAGACATTTGATGAATTAATTGGAAGTCACCCAGCTCCTTTTCACCTTTCCTGTCTCTGGGGAGTCGAGGGTGCGTGGAGGGAAATGGTTTGTAAGAGTCCCTCCTGGTAAGATGGACTCTGTTCAGAATGCACTTCGAGAGGCTGAGAGAAATAAAACGATTCACACTTGAAACCATGCGTGCTTCTGCCTGCTCCTCCAGCCTTGCCAGAGAGGGATGTAGGAAGAAATCGATAATAATCTCAAAAGCAGAAGTCATTGACTTCGTGTTGTCTCAGCCCTGCTGGAATTCCAGGCTGGAGAAGAAGCTGTAGATAGTGGGTTCTTGGAACAGAGTGCCATCTCTAGGCATGGCTGGGCTCACACATTCTGTCCTTGACTGTGGGAAGTGGTGGGGGTTTTGGGGGTGGGGCAGAGCAAGTTCTCATTCTGCACAAGCGACCACAGTGGGCAGCTGGCTGTGAAGTCAGCCATAGTTGCCACCCAGTTTCACTGCAGGGGTGTTGTGCTCAATAGGAAGGGCTGAAGCTCGTGTTAATTCTGCTTTTTAACCATTGCAAGCTGCTTTCCCTCTGCCGGTGTCAGCGAAGTGTGGAACAGTGCACCCTTCTCATCATGAACAGAGCCATGTACATGGTGACTGAGGTCTTCTTCCTTCACAGTCCAAACTAGCAAATTATTTCAGAATGGTTCTAGAAGGTTTGAGGAGCTCATGTGTTCAGAAGGTTCATAGTTCCCTTGGCGGTTTCTAGTTGCCACAGCGAACGTGACTCTACCACTTTTAGCCCAATTATAGATCTTCTCAAAACAAGTGGGCTCAAGGACTCATGTGGGAATGTGTCATTGACAGTGGAGGAGTTTAGGCATGATTAAAAGTCAGCCCTTTGGGTTGGAATGTTCTCTCATGCAGCACACAAGGGAAAAGTGTCTGCTAACACCTTTCCTGACGTCATGTATTTCTGCACAGCACAGCACAGTGGACAGCATTGTTCCCTGAGCCACGTTCAGTCATTACAGACATTGTGGGAGAATGCTTCTATTAACCCCATTTTATAGATAGAGTAGTAGAGGCAGAAAAGTGGGGAGCTGTCCAAGATGTGAGCCTCACAGCTGGATTAGCAGCGTGAGAGCCACACTTTTCTGGCCTTCTGCTGCCCCAGAGAGGAGCGTGCCCTCTTCTGGTATGTCTGAAGACTGCTACATGTACTTATGTGTAAATAAATAAATAAATAAATAAATAAATAAATAAATCTTTAAGAAATTAGAACGGCATCTGTACGCAGGCATAGAAACAGCCTGCATACATAGGCACAGCATCTATACCTGGGCAGCACGTGTATGCATAGGAATGGCGCCATGAATGCTGCAAAGCGGTTCTAAGGGGTGGAACTTGTAGTTAGCTTTGCGGGAGCTCTGATGAGGGAGGAAGGTCTGGCTGGGTGCTTGGAAGTCTTTAAGAGACAGGCACGGTTCAGGGTGTGGGTGAGGTTCAGTCTGTGAGGTCTCACAAGGGTAGAAGGTCATTGCACTTGGAGTTGTGAGTAAGCCAGACCCAGGGGGTGTGAGGAAGGGTAGGGGGGAGTCAGGCAGGAGGACTCCATATGCAGGCTCCAGGCTGTGAGGTGGCAAAGGTAACCAGCGGTCCAGGCTCACTGTGGGAATCGGAAGAACACCCACTGCATTCATTCCCTTGGTAGAGGAAGGCGTGAGACTCAAACCTGTCTGGGTGTGGTGTGGAAGCAACTTTCAATCTTTAAAGCGCGCCTGTCGCTTGCCTCTGTGTATTTTCGTCTTGTCTAAGAAGCTAGCTTTTTCAGTGCCACAGACTCCAATAAAAGCCGGCTTACTCTTTCTCTTCACTCATGTCCCTGAAACCTGTGTTTACAGGACCCCATGCTACGTACACTCGGGCGTGTTACCTTTAATCTCACCTGTGTTTGTTACAAACACTACCAAAAGCTGACAGCCCCATTTGGGGTAGGTTCCATTGATCTCCCTCTGAGAGGCCAGACATTTCTCTCAAGCATTTTGGACACATTTTTCTTCTTTTTTTTTTTTTCTGAGCAGCAACATGAGGCATGGGTCTTGAACACAGATGGAACTCAGATTTTCTCTCTCTCTCTCTCTCTCTCTCTCTCTCTCTCTCTTTCTCTTTCTCTCTCTCTTTTCTTTTTTTTGCTGGACTCTGTGTTCTGGCTTTGCTTGATGAGTATTGCCTGTCTACGTTTGAAGTAGAAATCTGTTAACTCAGGCAGAGGTCTCCAAGCAGAGTCTGGTTCGGGGGTTCTCTGGGAGGCAGGGGGTATGGATAACATCCTAAAGAGGGCAACACTTTAAATGTAACATTTGATGTGACCAGGATAAACAGGAGTTGTCTACTGATCGTTGGGGATGGGGGAACAAAAGTGGCTAGGGAATGACAGGTTGAATTAACTTCATTAAATGATTATCAATGAAGCACTGATGAACTCCCACAGAGCTTGTATATTGAACCCCAATAATCATGTGGGAACTTAACAGGCATTCGTCAAGAGCACGTTGGTATCATTGTCACTTTATACAGACTCTGGTCACCTGGCAGGTGACTCTCATTGAGGGGTTGCCCAGATTAGAATGAGCATGGATGTGGTGGGCTGTCTTGGTTACTAACTGATGTGGCGGGGCCTTTCCCACTGTGGGCAGCACCATCCCCTACGCAGGTAACCTTGGACCTTATAAGAAAGCTGGATGAGCATCAGTCTGTAAGTGAAGAAGCAAGAGTTTCTCTGAAGGTTGCATGAGGAGGACGATGGACAGCATCTTTTCCTGAGGTCAGCGGTGGTGACTGAACAGAGTGGAGGTGACTGACAGAGCAGGGTGAATCATTTGCCCATCTTGTCCAGAGGAACCTGTCTTTAGGGCGTATATGCTCATGTCCACCTTGTGCATTCTGTTGTTCATGGTTTCCCCCGTGCTCCTCGTAGTCTTGTCATTATGAAATAATGGAAGTTGGGCATTTAGGAAAGACATTGGGTGTGGCATTGCAGACCTGTAATCCCAGGGCCTGGGAGGCGATGTGGGGGCGTCAGGAGTTCCAAGCTGCTGTCACCTCTGCAGCGAGCTCAGGGTCAGCGTAGACTCCGTGAGACCCTGTTTAAAAGAAACAAAACCTAGAACTGAAATAAAACCCCAAAGCCCACCAAATGAAGAAAATTAACTATTTACAAGGAAATTGTAATATGACTGATAAACAGACTTTTATCTTTGAACACCACTTCCTGGTTTAATCCCCAGTATTCACCCTTCCATAGGATTAACCACCATGGGCTATGATGCGTGTCCAGAACTCTTTCCTACTTACTTATTAAATGCAGGTAAATCTGGGAAAATTAAAAAAATCGAGCAAATATATCTAATATTATTTGGTAGATTTTTGCTAACTAACAGTAATATACTCTTCTTCTCTCCCTCCCTTGCTTCTTTCCATCTACCATTATGTTTTAAAGATTATTTTACATAATGCGGCACATCAGACCACACATTATTAGACTGCTACACCACGTGGAGTGAATGCCTGTTATTTTTACCATCTTCTGGAAGGAAGTCCTGTTTGTTCCGTTTTGTGTTCTTCACCCCTGCCTGTCCAGGCTGCAGATTTTTCTTGCACCTACTCTGTCTTTGAACCACAGTTCTTGTTGCAAAGGAAACTGAGGCCCCAAAGTGTGGGTCCGGTGAGTGGACAGGTCCAGACAGAGCACAAGTCATTTTGTCCCCAGTTGGTGTTTCTGGCTTTTTCTTCCCTTTGCTTCCACAGCTACTGTAGTAGTCACACTTTTCTTAGGACTGGATTGTGACTGACAGCATATTCCCTCCTAGTCCTAACATCCCAGGGGCAACCAGGCAGGGGTGTTTCTTGTATCACTTCAAATGATTTCATCAGTGAATATGTGCCTCCAAAAGGAAGGGAGAGAGGGAAGGCCAGAGGGAGGGAAAGAGGGAAGATGGAGGGAAAGAGGGAAGATGGAGGGAGAGGGAGGCACACATCTTTCATGAGGTAGATAATTCTGAGTGACAGTGATGGGGGGAGAAGGTGATCACTGGGTGCCTAACCCAACCTATTTACCACCTGGCTGTGGCCGAGCAGTGGGTGTTCCCTTCCTGTGGCTGAAATTCGAAAGGTCAGGCTGAGGAACATCAGCAGGATAGTGCCTGAATTATTAAGAGGGGCCTAAGGGGGAGTGGACTGATAACGCGGCTTGTCTTGAGCAGGAGAGGCAGTGGATGGTGGAAGGGATCATCAACCTTGAAATAAAAGCAATTCCTGGAGCCTACCAAAAACTTTAAACTTTTAAAGCTTCATTTTCGACGAGCCTCCTTGAATATTTTACAACGGCATATTGAAATAGTTTCTTAATTAAAATCACGGCTCATCAGAACTCCGGGTTTCTCTGGGACTGCAGTGCCCCAGCCCAGGGCCACCCTGCACCCTGTTGCAGGGACCTGGCAGAGCTAATGCTGGCCAGGGCCTGTAGCCCAGCTGACTTTTCTGCTCTCAGTGCCACAGTCCAGCTAGGGTGCTCCCCAGGAATCAATTAGCAGCTCGGAAACAGCACCAGAGTGTGTTGCAAGGAATGAATAGAAGAGGACTTACAGACAGACACGAGGGGATGAAGTGGGATTCCCGAATTCCAGGTCCTGAAGGGGAAGGGGCAGGTTGGTTGTCAGAGGTCTAAGGGTTGCCCCTCAAGCCTCCTGCAGATGCTGCGGATGTGGCTGAGCCTTGTCAAAAGGGTGGGACTTCAAGAAGAAAGCAGGAAGGTGTCCTTGCTGTCCCATGGTCCCCTTCTCATTTAAAATAGCGTTTTTTAAAAAAGAATTTCATGAAAAGGGAGCCATCATTAATTTTCAGGACGGCGAGGAAATGAAAGACAATCTGCTGATTAGGGAGTGCGATCTGTGACTGAAGCGTCTTCCGTAATGTGTGACTGTCACATTATGTAGCACTTGGAGTGATGAGCTGGAGAGGGAGTGAGGCACGAGGGGTCTTCTGTTCTTCCCCAGACCAGCAGACAACTCGTCTCGTTAGTAATCTCTCCCGGGTATGCAGCCTTCCATTGAGCAAGCTCTGTTGATGGTGGAGATCCATTGTCGAAGGAGTTAGTTTCGCGGAGGAAACCTCACAGCGCTATCTCGAGATGCCGCCAAGGCAGTTCTTTAGATGATAAGTCACTGTAGCCAGGCACCAAGCATTGCCTGGATTGGTCTTTTGCCATCTTAGGAACTTAATATTCTGAAGGAGGCACTAAAAGTGGGCCAGGGAGACGGCTCAGTAGCTGAAGATAATTGCTGCTAAGCCTGAAAGCCTGAGTTTTGCAGCCAGAACCTGAAGGGTGGAAGAGAGAACTGACTCATCTGCCCGCCACACGTGTACTCTGGCTTGTGCATGCACGTGCATGCATGCATAAAAGCAAGCTGGATGTGTGGATGCACGCCTTTAAAGCTAGCTCTTGGAAGGCAGAGGCAGGTGGTTCTCTATGAATTTGAACCAGCCTGGTTTACATAATAAGGTCCAGGACTACTAGGAAGACTCTGTCTCAGAAACGAACAAAAACCAGTAAATATTTTAGGCAGGTAGTCTTCACTTCCACCTCATAGGAAGTTCCAGTGCTCTCAAACCTGATCTCAGATTATGTGTAAGCAGTGTAGTCTCTGCATAGTAAGTGGGAAGCGATCGGTGACACATGCAGTGCTTATCACGGTGCCAACGCAGACTTGCAGGAAGTAGGTCTGAAAATGACTTTGTGGAAGGTGCATGGGCCAAGGAACTAGAGACCGTAGCGCTCTCTGAGACAGAACCATGAAATTTGGTGTCCATTACGTGCCTTTCAGGAAGGTTGGCTTACTCTTCAATTTGTAAAGGAAGTTCTTTGCCATGCCTTGGACTTACAGTGTGGAATTAAAGTTGAAATGAGATGAGCCAATCAGCAAACATACTAAGTAAACACCCTTGACATCTGGTCTCACACCCACAGGTAAGTGTTGTCTTCATGAAGGAAACTTCTCTTTACAACAGGCAGAGAGCAGTACAGAAAACCACAACCAGTCAAAATTATAGCACTGTGGATCCCGGTGCCAAAGGATATATGTATAAAACACTCCTGCTCCTAAGGCTCAGGGAACATTGTGGAACAGGGGTGGGAGATTGTAAGAGCCAGAGGACCAGGGAGTTTGCTGTGAGATTGTGTCTCCTAGGCATGTCAGAAACACACACTCATAACGTCTCATCAATGTGCCTGTGTAATTGTTGGCTGAACAAGGATAATATCAGTAGACATGCCAAATGTTCTTTTTTAATCGACAGTGCTCTTTGTATAGGGCAGGACCTTTTGAAACATTGCTTAAGAGAGTTGGGAAGCAGGAACATGTGGATACTTTGGTAGATGGCTTACCATCACTCCCTTAGTAGGGCAACAGTGATTTGTCACATTCATAAGCGGGGCTAGAATTGACTCCAGAATATATCAGATCCGTTAGCCTCTCTACTGATTGTAGACAGGAGTTCCCAAAGCTGTGGCCGTACTACATTTAATTGAACATCCCAGACTGGACCCAAGGTCGAATGGCATCCAAGACACATTCTTCCCTCTTTATCGTCACCGAGGCTCTTTGGTCATTTGATAGGTCAGTGGAGAAACTCTTGAATATCTTATGGAAATCCCACTCGTACCCTGCTGCGTTCTTTTTCTTACATTTCAGGCATATACCCGTCGTACAAATGATACAGTGGTGGATTGCCGTTCTGCCAAGGGCATCCTGTACTTTGACAATACCCATAAAGGTTGTGATAGGAAAGAGAAGCCAACACAGTCGCCTCGATTAGCATCATCTCCCGGTCATCATCATTGCTATCTTTTGTCATAGTCTAAACCTGAGGTTTTCACATACAATAGGCTGCTGTTGCCTAACAGGCTCTCAGTGCTGCCTGAGGGAGGAGGGCGTGCGCATGCGCTCATGGCTAGGCGGTTAACTCATACCTTCACGGTGACACCTGAGCAAGGAGAGTGTGCGCATGCGCCCGTGGCTGGGCGTTTACTTCACACCTTCAGTGAGCAGTGGGAGGAGCAGGATGGCTTCTTGCTCAGGGAAACTTGCCACAGGAAGGCAGGGTGGTCCCTCATGCAAACTGGTCTGGGGCATGCATGTTGTCTTGCTGGGTGCATACTAAGAAAGCTCTGTTTTGATGGGGGACTGTAGGTTTGTTCAATGGAATGAAAATAGTTTTTGGGACCTTGCTGAAGGCCTTGCTGGCCACCCTTTAGTCACAGAATTTAAGCACACATAAAGCCCCCTCTTTGCTGATTCTAACTGGTATTTTCAAAAGGTTCTTTTCTTCAAATTTCTGAAGCCCAGAACCCAGGGCAACTCTCTTTCAGGTGCACATTATCATCGGTTCGAATAGAAAGAGTATATTTTCAAAGTCAACGGATACTGAGGGTGTATCTCCTCCCTTGGTGTCTTCTAACTTTAGCGAGGTCTGTTGCTTGTTTTTTTTTTTATTTTTAATCTTTAAAATCTAATGGTTCATCTGAATTGTTCGTAGGGAAAATGCAGACCTCAGTATCGTTTAACTGTAGTCCAACAGAGGACCATCATGTTGCACTTCTAATCAAAAAATAAATTGAACATAGTAGTAGGCTTCTAGAGAGGGAGAGCATTAGATTTGATTAGATTGGCTCTAACCTGCCTGGAATAAAACCGTCTGTCTCTCCCGTGATTCGCCCGTGTTTATGGCAGTTCCAACTACATGCTTCCACGATTGTTCTGGTGGTAAAAGGCAGCCAAGCAGAAAAAAACACTCATAAATGTCAGAAAAAAGGACCTTTCTTTTCTGTATTTCAAGGGCTTTGAAGGTCAAGTTCAGCCCACTTAAAGGAAGCAGAATTGTGGCCTATGAGATCTGGTTGTAGCTGGTGTATTTAGCCATTTATTTGTGTGAAGTTAATGTACCTGTCTGTCATTCTAGAAAGGCACATGTCCTGAGAAGGGAGTCGGTCTGCTGACTTCATATCCTTTGTTCACTTTGTAGATGATAAAATGATCTAGAATTCGATGACATGTGCTGATCAACTTGAGCTCGTTCAGAGCTGACATGGTTACAGCATTCTCTCCGGGCCCCTCCCGTTGACTTGGGTTCCCCCTCTGACTGTGGTCCCAGCCCCAGCTCTGGAGGAGTTCTGTTGAAGGTCTTCTACATTCTGAGCTTTCTCCCTCTTTTGGAGGTCTTTATCGAGATGTTTTTCTTTGTGATAGACTTTATTTCTTTCCCATCAGGGAGCCTGAGCAATTATAGCTTGAAAGTACCAGAAATAGGTCTGCTCTTTGATATCAAAGAATTTCTTGAAGATATTTCAAACTAGAGAGACTGGGGTCGCATTTCAAGGTGCTACTAGCATGGTTCTTTGTAGTTAAAAACCTCTTGGGATGTTCTGCTAAGTGTGTTGTTCTTTATTTGAAGACACTGGTTCAGCACCACCGCGCGTGCATCCAGTAAAAGGTAGGTGTTTGTGTCACCTCTATGCATATTTTCCAAGCACATCTCCGGTAAACCAAATCTCAGAGCTATGCATTGTGTGCAACAGATGAGGGGATACAAGGCAGCACAGAAAGGAATATTGAAGTATTGAGCCCACTGGGTGCTAGATAACATGGAGACACTCTCTCTCTCTCTCTCATACACACACACACACACACACACACACACTCACACACTCACACTCACACACACTCACACAATACACACACACGTTCACAAACATACAGTCATACAAACTCACACTCAAATAGAGAGACATGCATTCAAACACGTACACACTCACAAACACACACTCAACTCAAGTGCGCACACACACACACACACACACCCCTCTTCCCTTCTGAGATTTCTCACCTGCTGAATCTGAGAAATAAGTTATCATGAGACAGATCAACAGGGGAAAACATAAATTGACCTAATTCAAGTTTTATGTGGCACAGGAACCTTCATGGGACTGTGGCCTGGAGACACAGCATCCAGGGCTTACATACTCAATGGTGAAAGATCAGTAAACTGTGAGCAGACAAACTAGAAGGTCAAAGTGACGTTAACAAAGTGTGTGCACAGTCACCCCTTTCACCCTTGATAAAAGTGCTGCTTTTTTTAAATTAAGGGAGTGGTTCTTTATGTGGCTCTCCTGTGGGAATTTTGCCTCCTACTCCTTAAAGACCGTTAGGAGGCGTATGGATTTCTGGTGAGCACTGGTCTTCAGGTGCTTTCACACCCAAATAATTCTATGCCATGGCAAGTTGGGGTTGTATGATTCAAACCCTCCCTGGTGTATTGCTTCACCATTAATCGCATTAAGTGACAGGTTGCTATCCTCACTCCCCGCATTGGAGATTCAGTGGAGGACAGTGTGTCAGTGTGGACTGACCCCGCTTTCTCTGACATCCATGGCGAGGTACCAGGGTCATCTGGAGAGAGATGGGATTCAGGATAGAAAGCCTATAAAGTCTTTGGTGACGTGTGTGGGAGAGTTGTTGGCTCACACAGTGTCATGGTTTGGGAAAGTGTGTGTGTGGGGGGGGGAGAGCTGTTGGCTCGCACAGTGGCGTGGTTTGGCAATGCTCTATTCTAAGCTGGCACAAGTAATGATGCCACCAAGGGCATTGTTAGCCCGTGAGAATCTGGGTCTGGGACATTTCCTGGCCTCATGTTCTCTGAATCTTCTCCTGCTTGACTGTTTGGCTTCCATGTGTACACGACGTGTGTTTCCAGAGCATCTCATCTTAGGAACCCAACATGTCCATGGCAGCATTCTCTCGGATGGCAGGCCGTGAGTGTGTAGTCAGCACATGCCGGTGGGGAATCTAGGGAGACGGGTTGTTCAACCTGTGCCTGCTTTCCATGAGGACCAGAGTTTGGATTCCCCAGAAGGCTTACAAAAAGCCAGGCCAGGGGATGCATCCAAGGGATTGGGAGACAGGGACAGAGGATCCTATGTGGGCCTCGTTGGCCAGCTGGCCTTGCTGAATTAGTGAGAGATTTTCGTCTCAAAAAATAAGGTGGAGAGCAATCAAAGAAAACACCTGCTTCGGACCACTGGCTCCACATGTATGCCTGCACACACGTGTACACATGCAGCTGAGCATGTACACATGCATACTGCACATACATGTACACACAAAGAGATGCATGTAGAGTGTTAGCAAGGCACCAGGTACGGTCTCAGCCTCTGTGGAATCTTCCACTTCCATCAACTATCTTTTTAAATTAATTAATTAATTAGTCAATTAATTTTTATTTCATGTACATTGGTGTTTTGTCTGCATGTATGTCTGTGTGAGGGTGTTGGAGCCTCTGGAACTGGAGTTACAGACAGTTGTGAGGTGCTGTGCGGGTGCTGGGAATTGAACCCTGGTCCCCTAGAAGAGCAGCCAGTGCTCTGAACTGTCTCTCTCCTGCCCCCTCCACTAACCTTCTTATTTTGGGACAATAAGTTGAACTTGGACCTTTTGTCTTTCATGACGTAGGCCTTCAATAAAAAAAAAAAAGTACAGACTCGTGGGAAATCTCTTTATCCTTGGGCTTCGTTACAAAATTACAGTAATTGCATTATTTAGTGTCCTCGTGACTGTGACCAAATTACCTATCATAGTCAACTTAAGGAGGGAAAGGTTTACTGACGCCACTGTGAGTGAGGGTTGAGCTCTTCGTGCTGGGGGAGCTCTGGGCAGGGCCCAAGGTAACTGCTCACAGTAGGTCTGCAGCAAGGAAGCAGGAGAGGAGACATGAGGTCTGTTCTCTTTGCCTTGTCTGGGTCACTAGCCCATGGCATGGTGCTGCCTGTGTCTGGAGAGGATCTCCCCTCTCAGTTAAACCCCACACACACACACACACACACACACACACACACACACACACACACACACACACACACACACACACACACAGACCAGGATTCTAACCCAGGCAAGCTGACGATTAAGATTAGCCATCCAAGCGATATCTGAGGGTGGTGGGCTCTGGGGAAAGTCATTTAGTGGAGCGGAGTGTGGACGCCAGCCGGCATTTGTATGGACATTAAGAGAGATAAACCACAGTCGTCTCACAGTCGCAGCAGGAAGGGATAAGGGCTCGCCTCATCTCTAAGTGTACAGAGAGGCTCTGTAGACAGGAGTCTCTGACCGGCCAACTTTAGAGTCCAGTTTCTCATCCCAATGGTCTTTCCTTCTGACTCTAGTTTCTCTTTTTCCCCCATTATTTTTAAATTTGTATTGGCTATTTTATTTATTTACATTTCAATTGTTATCCCTTTTGCTGGTTTCCCTTCCCCTATCCCATCTCTCCTCCCCCTGCTTCTATGAGGGTGCTCACCCACTCCCTGGCATTCCCCTACACTGGGGCATTTAGCCTTCACAGGACCAAGGGCATCCCCTTCCATTAATGCCCGGACAAGGCCATCCTCTGCTACATATGCGGCTGGAGCCATGGGTCCCTTCATGTGTACTCTTTGGTTGGTGGTTTACTCCCTGGGAGCTCTGAAGGGTCTGGTTGGTTGATATTGTTCTTCCCATGGGGTTGTTGAAAATGTTGGCGAAAGTGTAGCATCCACCGTGCATCAAGGTCAAATCCTATGCACAGTAAACACCCAAAGGGGAATTGTTATCTCACTTTGATTCACTGATTCACTAGCAATTCTTGCACACATAATCTGTACATAAGTTTACAGGGATTGGGGTACAAGATCTGGTCTTTCTTCTCAGAGCATTATTTAGACATGTTGGTTTGTAGGGCTGGACAGATCTGTGACAAAATACAGGGTCCCTGAGCAGTGTACAGAGGAAACTCTTCCGGCAAGTCTGGCTGGAATCCAGTACCTCAGTGCCTTATGCAAAGGGCCTGAGTGTCAGTGCGGAAGCACAGTAGGGGCTCAGCTGAAGTTCTAAATCTAAGAGTTTAGCATTCAGGACACTGAAGCAAGGAATATTGATGTGCGCTCCAGGCCACTTCAAGCTTCGTAGTCAATCCCAGATCAGCCTGGAACGCAGAGTAAGATAAAATAAAGAATAATATGGAAATAATAAAAAATAATATGGAAATAATAAATAAGAAAATGAGTGAATGAACAAATAAATGAATGAAAATAAATTAATAATAAATTCCTCTGAAAGAGACTTTTGTGTAGAAAAAGAAAACGAAAGTATTTTCTATTTAAGAAACTTAAATGCATCTGATCTGAAGTGTTAAAAAAAATTCAGCAGCAGTATGACGCTTAAAATTTCAAATTTAAGGACCATTTCATTTTCAATTTCAGTTTGCTGGATTTGAATATTCAACTGAAAAAAAAAAAAAAGTGTGTGTAGTAGCAAGAGGCCTCCAAATCTGAAACCTTCCCCCTTATGTCTGATCCCACACACACACCCCACACACAACACGTCTGATAGGACACACACACACACACACACACACACACACACACACACACACACACACACACACACACACACACCACACACACACACACACACACACACACACCACACACACACACACCACACCACACACACACACACCACACACACACACACACACACACACACACACACACACACACACACACACACCACACACACACACACACACACACACACACACACACACACACACACACACACACACAGCAGTGGAGGATGCGGGTCACAGGCAGGAAAGCACAGCCTCTGTGACTGGAGAGTTGTACGTTTGGGAACACAGAGGTGATGCTGGAGAAACTGCTGGGGCTCAGGTCACTCCGGAGCTCCTGTGGCCATGCTCAGACACTACGCCGGGGACGTGTGGACGCTCTCACCTTTTGTTTGAACATAGAGTGACATGGCTCAAGGCACATGATCCCTTTTTATGCTGAAGGAGGGTTATTCAAATCTTCTGCCAGAGGGTTGCAAGCAATGATATATACCCAACAGGATTCCTTAGGGTTGGTGTAAGGCGTGACTTCCAGTGAACTATTCCATTAGGGAGTAAGATAAACCCCAAGAGGGGCACTGAGAGCTTAGGATGGCCCAGGAGAGAAGACTGAGCACCCCAGGGTAAATCTCACTGAGGACAGAGATGGTTCCAAAGCCACAGAGACAGAGTTCCAGAACCCCAGTAGGAATTCTGTAGGCTCTCCTTGAAAGCCACCATAAATATTTTATGGGGTCTGCCTCTCCGTGGTGGGTCTGCTCAGCAGGAAGAGGTGTCTGGGGTCCCTCAGCAGAATAATTTGTTTTCTTATGCTTTGCTTTATGTCCTGGAGGTACAGTCTAAATGCTCTTAAACTATTTTGATTTTTGAGTCCTCACAAAAGTCTTCTTTCTTTCACAGTTATTCAGTGTAAAAGGCAATAAAAATGATATATTCAGAAGTACTTGGGACCCGCTCTCCGTGCCACTCGGGAATAAAGTATCTCGCCGCTTGCTTGTCCCACGGGACAAAGTTGCGCTGCTCGCATCTCGGAAACGCTGCCTGTGTTCGCCTCTGGTCTGCTGCCATTGTCTGCTCCTCTGTGAGGTGGGGTTTCCTTTGCAGATAAAAGGTGCCCTGTCTTGCTGAACTGTTCCTCTGTTTCACTTAGGGAGAAAAAGGCTTTGTCAAAACAGGAGCAAAATCTGATTTGCAGAATATCACCTAAAAATAAAACACACGAAAATGTCAAAATATTCTAAAAATATGGGCCAACTTAATGCTTTGGGAAAATTACCTAACGAGTGTGGGGAAAGATGTTTCTAAGGAATCACGGAATTGGTTGTTGTCTAAAAGCGATGTGGTGCTTAGCCACTGGGGAAGCACCAGGGCGTGCAGGTGGCTTTTCTCTTCTGGGGCCAGAGGGAGGCCATGGGTAACATGGATGCACCCTGCATGCAACTTACACTCGGATCTCCTGCTCCTGCTCCTGGATTTCCGTGTTTGTGTCAGGCAGTGCAGGCAGAGGTCCAGCTGGGCCACCTTCACCAGTGCAAAGGCTCTGGTGGGCGATTTCCAGGTGTCTGCAGCAATCAGGAGAGGTAGGCAGTGGGCTCTAGTGCTGGTGCTGGTGCTGGTGCTGGTGCTGGTGCTGGTGCGTAGTCACTGTCTTAGAAGTTGTCAAGGTTTAGTTCTTAGGACGTGGTTCTGCACAGATGCCCACCAAGATGGGTGTACCCCAGAGGCTCACACACGAGGCATAAAGAGTTTATCAAAATAAGAAGTTACATAAGCATGTGTGTGGGTGTGCACACAAACACACATGCACACACATGCATATATCCACACACATATCCACACACTCATACACACACGTAGTAAAGATCTAGCACAGTTTCACCTGTCAGCAGCTGAGTCTGTTTTCTGAATGAGGAGAAATGGTCATTGTACACACACACACATACACATGCACCCACACACATACACATACACACACACACACTCATACATGCACAAACATGCACACACACATACACACTCATACACAGGCATCCACACACTCATATATACATGCACAACTTATGCACACACATGTGCACACTTACCCCCCCACATGCACACACATCCACATGCCCATATCCACACACATACATTCACACACATATACACGCACACACATGTATGCATACACATATGCACACACATCCATACACTCATACATGCACACATATGCACACTCACACATATCCACACAGTCACATATACATGTACACACCTATGCACACACGTGCACACTCAACGCACACATCCACACACATCCGCACACTCGTACACACACACCTGTGCATACACACATGCACACACACACACACACACACACACACACACAGAAGTGAAGATCCTAGCACAGTTTCACATGTCAGCAGCCGATTCCGTTTTCTAAATGAGGAGAAAAGGTCATTGTTTCTTCACAGCTGTCTGTCATTCTTCCCTGGGAAGCTGCTTCATGTGTATTTTCATGATAATGTGCACTGAATAAATCTGAGTGTTTGGCTTATGAAATTGTCAAAATAATCCCCAGAGAAATTTTCATCTTTATGCAGTCCTGTGTGAGATCCGAAAGGAGATTTCCCCCTTATTTCAGAAAAGATGCATCCCGTGAACGAACCCTCTCTCTTCTGTGGCTTCATTTCTTACACAATCATGTTTCTGACAAACTGGCTCTGTAGGCACCTGAAATCCCGCTGTGGTGGCCGGGGCATCATGGAAGGTGCTTGGCCGTGTGTATTAGCACACCACTCTGTCTAGATGAGAGACAACACGATCCGTGCTACAGAACCAGGTAGGAAATGCAGAGAAGTTTGTGCTCATCCAAGGGTTAAAAGGGCAAATTATGTCTTAGCTCCACTTTATCTCTGTAGGTGCCAAATGGCCACAATCAGGCAGGCTCGTCAGTGGTGGTTACTCTCAGCTCAGGTAGAAGATGACACATTCTTACCCCATTTCTGTTTCCATTACACAGTCGCCAGCTTCCGTTGGTGAGTGCATGTGTGTGCAAGCCCAACTCTGTGATAAGTCCCCGACCTGGCCCCAGAGGGAAGCCCTGTGCTGTGCTGTGCTTGAACCTCTCCTCGCTGGTAATGTCAGCAATGGAGATACCAGATGCTGCCAAAGGGAACCTATACATGAGGGAACCGAGGTCCAGAGAGGGAACAGTGTGGCTCGTGTCACAGCTTGCATAAGATGTGTTAAGGTATAACCTCTGGCCTTAAGCTCTTAGCTGTTCAACCTTAAGTGTTGCTGTCACTCCTGTCCAGACTATTGTGTTGGAAGGATTCTGAGTTTGTATCCTGATTTAGGAGAAGGGCGCTGTGGTTGATTGATGATGTCTGCTTGGGAAGAAAGAAGGGGAGTGCTATTGGGTCATTTGCTGAGTCGGGGGATGATATGGTGGGTTGAAAGTCATTGCTATCCCGAAGGATCAGGAGTAACTTTTCCAAGAGAGAAAGAGGTAGGAAGGCAAAGAAGATGTCCCGTGAGGCCCAGCTCTTAAGGGAGCTGAGTGCAGATTTAAGGAAGGGAGTTAGTGGTTGTCAACTGCCCACCATGTTCCATACATATATCCAGTCCAGCCTTCTGTGTTCCCTGGTTGAATTTTTGTAACATCTCTTTGATTTTACAAATAAGAATCCAGATTCGGATAGAAGTAAGATGTCTAAGAATGGAGCTAGTCCATAACACTGAGGTGTCAAGTCTTAGTCAGGGCTTGTGGCAGCTACTCAGAGAGCGGGTGTGGGTGAGGAGGGAGAATGGAAATGGTAGAAATTTGGACCGTTAAGTTTGAGTTTCACTCGGACCCAGCCCGAGATGACAAGTGAGCTTTGTAAATAGTACATGGGTGACCTGACGGTGATCAAAACTGTCTCGCGCTGGCTGATGGCAGCCACCGTGTGGTAAACTCCTGCTGAGCCATGGATACATTTCTGCCCCCGCCGCTGGTGCATAGATGCACCAAGAGTAGCACACTAATATTCTTCAAGTTGCAGAAGGAGTTCAGCTTCCTGCCAGCGCAGTATTAAATCCACAACTGTCCTACTTAGAAATTCAACTATTCTTAGAACGATACGACTTATTATTACCATGGGACCCATGCCTGACTAAACTCTGCTTGGGTTCTCAGCGAAAAGCCATCTGATATCTATGTGTCTCTTTTCTGAGGTAACTTAGACCTGCAGGAGGGGGGTGCCCATTCCCTAGGGATGCTGGGAGGTGACAAAGTTTATTTCTATACACAGCTACATGGGAGCGGTACCTGCATTTCTATACACAGATAGATGCATGTGGGATGTACCTTCATGTCATGTTCAAAGGAGGAAGGTGCTTTCTTTCGTTGTTGCTGCTCTCCCATAATGTAGTGGTTGCCTTTCTTGTTGCTATGACAAAAAACAAAAACAAAAACAACAAACAACAAACAAACAAAAAAACCAGACAGGAGGTATATACTGAAGAAAGGGTTTACCTGGGCTCAGAGTTTGAGGGCACAGTCCATCAAGGTGGAAAAGACGCAGCAGGAGTGTGAGGCAGATGGTTACCGTACATCGTGGTCAGGAAGGGCCAGCCAGTGAGTTCTGTGCTCAGTTCACCCTCTCTTTTCATGAACCACCTCAGTTCATCTGTAGATTCCCTCTCAGCCATGCCCAGTGATTTATCTTCTAGGTGGTTCTAGATCCCATCAACAAAAGAAAATTAATTCCCAAACTACCAAAGACTGGTTACACTGTTAATTCCAGAGTCTTGGGTGACTCCCTGAGTCCCTCCTTTTCCTCATGGCACTGTTTGTGTCTTCCATGGGTATGGGCTGGAGTATTTAAGATAGCCCGGCTACCATCCCTGGTTCTTTAGAGGATGGTGGAGGGTGGGGTGGGGGGAACCACAGCTACAGCAACGATTAGGCATATTTCACTGACTTCCAAGTGCTCATTTGCAGTCAGCATATTTCACTGACTTCTACGATGGGTCTCATTTTCGGATATATGTGGTTTAATATTCAGTCCCACTTTGCAGTGTATCCGCTGTGAGTACAGTTAAATTCTTTCAGAGCAGATGGGAGTTAAGGGTAGTGTGGCGAGTGTTCACCTGGGGACACTTCCGACCTGCAGTCACTTGCAAAGCCTTGGTCGTTGACATTATGCAAGAGCCTTCAGGAGAATCTGTTTACAGTTCAGTTCATATTGACCAGAAGGGGTTATTTTTCTGACTTTTCTCTTTGGTCTTCCCCAAAGGCAGATTTCCTTCTGGACAGTCTCAACAGCAAAGGAGAGGCTGCCTAGTGGGTCAGTCCCTCGTTGAGGTCTCTCCTCAGACTCTATCACAGCTTTTCTTCCCTGTAGTCTGATCAATGGTTGGAGGTGTCTTGTGAAGCTGTGACAAAATAAAAGCCCTCCTCTGACTGCGACTTTCTTGTTGCTAGGAAACATCCCAAAGGCTCTTTCTATGTATCCACTCATTTAAACGTTTTAAGTAATCATGTTGGTTAGGTACTTTCCGTTGCCCCAGTTTCAGGTGGGAAAACAGGCCCAAGGAGCCTATGCTCTGTCATGTAACTCAACCTTCCGGAGTGTGTAGTTAGGTCCGCTCTAAAAACTGTTTCCATGAAAAGTCTTAGCTGTATTGCCTGATACTCGCTGAGCACAGGACAAGCTACACCATCCCCTCCCTTGGAAAGTAGAGGATTACCCTTGCTGGGACCGTGCGCTCTGTTGCTAGCCGCTGCTCTTTCCGTGGTTGAAGATTTTATCATCAAGTGTTTCCCTGAAAGCCGAGTTTTGTGAAAACACAGATTCCTGTGAGTCCTTAGTGGGTAGCGCAGAGAGGATGTTGATCTGTGCGGACTGCCAGCAACAACACACCAGAGCTGTCCTCACTCACCCTGTGTGAACTGAGATGCTCCCTGCTTCCCACTAGGGTCCCACTCCTCCACAGCAAGCCTGGGTGAGGAGGAAGAGGGAGGAACTATTTGTGGGTTCTTCCTCTTGGGGGAAAAACTCTGTCTCTTCCACACAATCTAATCTGAATATTTTTTGGATAATTTAGCTTTCTGTCCATAAATCTATAACCTTCCTCCATCCTCCTCTCCTTCATTCTTTCTTGTTTTTCTTCACTAATGGTGGTGGTGCCTTTGAGCTCTTTCTGGCCCTGGGTTTTGCCTTCTGTATTCGTAATTCCTATTGATTAATAAATCCATGTCTTATCGTGATATACTGACAAGCATGCCAAATTATGAAGGAGGAATGCCGGGCGGAGGGAATGGTTGTTTCTTTGCTCCCCAGCCCTTTGTTTTAGTTGGGAGTTGATGTAACAGAGTTTCATTGGACACTCCCATGGAGACTGTGTTGGTTGATTGGCTCCTCGCTTTCCCCACCCCACCCCTCTGGTCTCTTTTGTTCTCTCTTTTCACCTGCATTCCTGGAGTCCGACCCCCCATCCCCCACCCCAGTCTCATGGACACTTTCTCATTCCCAACTTATACCCACACTCCCTGACCCACCCCCACAACACACACACACAATCTTTAGAAGCTGGGGTCTGCATATGGGAGACAACATGCAATATTTGTCCTTCTGAACACGGCTTATTCCGTGTGGTGTAGCATTTCCAGTTCCACTCACTTTCCTGCGAGTTTCTTATTTTTGTTTTTCTTTATGGCTGAGTAAAACTCCACTCCATATATGTACCGCTGTTTCATTATCTGCTCATGTGCTCAAGTGTATTTTATTTGTCCGTAACCGCCAAACAGTTTGCCTTATAGCAGGATCCTAAAGAAGGAAGGGGGCTGTGGGATTGTGGAGCTGAGGCGTGAAGCCACGCCCACCCCATCACGTGGTGCCTCTGCCGGCTCACAGTAAGGCAAAGGCGCCCAGGGTCTGGGAGAACCACACGAGGATTACTTTATTTTCCCTCCCTGCTACCCAAGGCTTTCTTGTAGCTTTCTTTCTAATACAGGGAATAAAGACAGATTTAGGGAAATGAACTAAATTTGTCCTCAATTACTGATTTCAAGGTATCATTACTGTGAATCTTGCCGGTCTCTTCATTTTCCACATGAATTAGATATTTGATTTGTTGACGCACTGTGTTTCAAAGCCTACTTAGGGCTGGTTTTAGTGTTTCTGAACCTGTTCTCTGAGATCATTCCTATTGGCAAGACTTGTTTGGTGGGTTGAGTAGGAATGGCCCCCATAGGCTCATATATTTAAATGCTTGGTCATTCGGGAATGACACTAACTGAGAGGGCTTAGAGGGTGTGACCTTGTGGGAGGAAGCATGTCACCCGGGGTTGACCTTTGTCCAAGCCACACCCAGTGGTTCTCTCTTCCTGTAACCTTCCAATCCCAATGTAGAACTCTCAACTACCGTTCCTGGCTGCATGCCGCCATGCCGATAATTGACTAACCCCCTAAAACCCACAAGCCAGCCCCAATTAAATGATTTCTTTTACAAGGGTTGCCTCGTTGGTGGTGACTCTTCACGGCAACAGAACGCCGACTCAGGCAAACGGTAATCAAAGATTTGGTTAATCCACACACAGAACGCGGGCTCTGTTCTCAGAATAGGATGGTAACATCTGTGCTTACCTTTCTCCTCATTGGTGACCGCGAGTGGGCCTCTCAGCCCCAGGCCTGTATAACAGATCGTATACACAACCTACAGCTATATCACTCACTAAGTGTCTGCTGTTAAGATCGTGGATTCACCCTGCATTTATCCTCTACCTGGACTTCAGTGCCCCACTGACCCAGTGGGCAGAGAAAGGACGGTGCTGCTGGAGTCACCGCTGCTGCCTTTCTTGGGGGACCTCGTGTTCATTAGTGATGCCTGATGAAGTAACCCATCCTGACTCTTGATCGTCTCTTTCCTTTCTCATCCATCAGCCCTACCACCTTAAGAGGGAGGAACATTCCAGAACCAAGCCTGACCCTCTCTCTGTCTCGTGCTTAGGCCCCTGTGGGTTCTACCGTTCTGCTGCAGATTTCCTAGTGTGTTCCAAGCAACTCTTTTTTTTAAAAGATTTATTTATTTTTTAATAATTTTATTTATTAATTATATATAAGCACACTGTAGCTGTTTTCAGACACAAGAGAAGAGGGCATCAGATCTCATAGATGGTTGTGAGCCACCATGTGGTTGCTAGGATTTGAACTCAGGACCTCTGGAAGAGCAGTGAGTGCTCTAAACTGCTGAGCCATCTCTCCAGCGCTATTTATTTATTTTTATATGAGTACACTATAGCCATCCTCAGATACACCAGAAAAGGGCATTGGATCCCATTTCAGATGGTCATAAGCCACCATGTGGTTGTTGGGAATTGAACTCAGGACCTCCAGAAGAGCACTCAGTGCTCCCAACCACTGAGCCATCTCTCCAGCTCTCTCCAAGCAACTCTTGCCCACATCCTCTCTTACTCCAGCTCCTGTTTCCCACTGTCCTTAAAATCGCTCTTAAAATCTTCTGTAAGAGTTGCTTTTGTGGGAGCTGGAGAGGTCGCTCGGTGGTTAAGAGAGCTTACTGCTATGAACATTTGGTTCCCAGCACACACACGGTGGTTCACACTGCCCATAACTTCAGTTTCCAGGGAACCTAACACCTACATCTGGCACAACAATGTATAAGTAGGGATGATTTGAGTTTCTGTGTAGGTATGGTTATGTGTGCATGCTCATGTAAGTAGGTTCAAGTGTGTGTGCATGCATGTATGTACACATGCATATAAAAGACAAGTATGAATCTTGGGTGTCCTTCCTCTGGAGCTTCAACCACCTCTCTCTCTCTCTCTCTCTCTCTCTCTCTCTCTCTCTCTCTCTCTCATGTGTGTGTGTGTGTGTGTGTGTGTGTGTGTGTGTGTTATATGCTTGTGTATCTGTGAGTATGTGCATAAATGTCAGCCTCCTGTGTCTTCCTCTATAGCTTTCATCTTACTTTTTGAGACAGGATCTCTCCCTGAACCTGGATCTCATCAATGAATGAGCTCCCTGATGCTGCTATCTCTACCCTGGCCCCCGGCCCCTTAGCTGGGGTTATAGACACATGCTACTGTGTCTAGATTTTTCTATGGGTTCTGGGGATTTGAACTCAGGTCTCCATGATGCACCCCATGTACTTTACCAACTGAGACATCTCCCTTGCTCCCTCACCCCCAGCTTCCTTCCTTCTGACACTGGCTCTATTCCTGGGACCTTAGGCTGGTTTGGTTATGTGTCTGAGCCCCAGCCATCATCCTCTCTCAATCCCCAGCCATCATCCTCTCTCAATCTCACTAGAGCTTGGGCTACAAAGCTCAGGTCTCTACGCTTAGCTTTCCGTGCAGGTACAGATCAAACTCAGCTCTCCACATTTGCAAAGCCGACCGTGTGCCTATGGATCTGTCTCCCTAGCCCCACGTCTTTAACATATCGAGAATTCTACACCAGCTTCCTAGATTCGCAGGAACTTAATTTCCCAGAGCTGCTCCTGTTTGACCTTCAGTAACCTCTCACTGATTATGTCAGTGATTCTGTCAGCAGCTCTGCAGCCTCGGGCTGCCCGAGATGTGGTACTGCCTGTTTTATGGTTGGAAGTTGGTTGAGCATCATGTCTCACCAGGACAGTCCACCTTTCCGTCACAACTCTCTTGATCCCTACCCAACAAAAATCAAGTGAGACTTCCCCCAGAGGCCAATGTCACTGAGTAAGTGAGGCCCGTCAGAACATTGTTGACTCAACAGATAAATAAATGAAGGTTTGGCTCACACACTCTGAGGTTTGCTAAGTTAGCTCTCTACAAACGGTATGAAGATATATTCAACAAGACGAGAACTTGGAGCTGGGCAACGGTGCAAGGTTGAACTGCACGGATGACACGTTTCAGTCTGAGAGAGAATTGGTATTAGCCGGGATGACAGATGAGCAACAGGTGGGGACCAGCCAGGCTGTAAGGTGACCGAAACACTCAACAAAAAAGTCAAATTGTCATTGCATTTCAAATTTATTATTGGGTAAAGGACGGCACATGAAGAAAAATTAACACTCCTCACAATGTGCAGCTACTTCGAATCATTGTGCAGTATTATTTCAACAGAAATCACGCCTTCTCTCAGGTTATTGCTTATGAAGATGTGGTTGGTTCTGACAGGCAATTAGCAACTGGTTAGGAAAGGTTGCACGGCATGGGGAATGATTGAGTCTGGGCTAGGAAGGAGAAAAATGTCTCCCAGAATGGCTCGTGAGGTCAACAGGTGCATACCTCTGCGTTCTTTCTGTTCTTTCTGGAGCCTGTTTTGAAACCGGTCTTTCTGCTATAAAGTCTGATAAATTATATTCCAGTTCTAGACAGTGAGCAGCTGGAATGTCACTTTTTTTTTTCAATGTAGATTTTTGCAGTACAGAGAGTATTAAATTCTAAACGTCTCCGCTGCTAAGGGCCCTTTCAGACTTCCCCAAATGGAGAACAAAGAAGGAATGAACTTTCCCTCATCAGATCTACTTGGCTCGGTGGCGCCCTTCTCAAGCTGCTGGGAAGTTGCCCGGAGTAATTCAAGGGTTCCCAGCTGCTTGGGATATTGAGGAAGGACGACTCTAGTCTTTATCTAGAATTTCACATGGCCGAGAGAGAGAGCTCACCCACTAGTTAGTATCCATCTGTAATCAACAGTTAGGGGCCAGGGAGATGGGTCTGTTGGTAAAGTCCTTACCACAAGCAGGAGCACCTGAATTTGGTCCCCAGAGCCTAAGTAAAAGCTCTGAGGCTTATGGCGATGTAGCCTTGTGGGATCAGTAAGCTGTGCATTTAGTGAGGGACCTGTCTCAAACGGTATGTGGAGAGTGACCAGGCAAGCTGTCTCGTGTGACCTCTGGCTTTCATGTGCATGCACACGCAATCACACACACACACACACACACACACACACACACACACACGCACACGCACACACAAGAATTTAACAACTCTTGCACCCTAATATTATCTTCCACTTTTAAAGTGTTCATTGGTGCCTCAACCATGCTCTGTGTTTAATCCGCTCACACCTGACCTTAGAGGAATGACTACTTTTACGTTTTGTTTGTTCTGTGCAGCATGAGGCATCTGTTGAAACAGCCCTTCACATCATCGAGCTGAACAAGCACTCTCTCGAGTCTAATGGGTGGTTGGTTTATCTTAAAGTTCTGACTGCTTCTACTTCAGGGCCGCCTGGGAAACTTACCTTCTGAGTGTGGACTCACTCGACCCAGTGGTGATCGTGTATCAAATGCAGAATAGACTGTTTCATGACCTGCTTAGCATCATCTGCTGCTCATGGCGGAGGTAGCAGCCTCCTTATCAAGTTTCTGATGAGACTGTGGCCCGTCCTATTGCTTTTCCCCTCTAACACACTTCCATCTATCTTACCGGTGCTCAAGTTCCCTCATCCGTGAGGACCGGGTTTGAATGTCCTCAGCTCAGACAGGCATGACCACAACGGCCCCCCCTAGAACCAGCAGACCTCCGTTTCTCTGGACTCCTCTCTCACACATGCATCCTCCTACAACCTCATTTGACACATGGTGATTCCTCATCCTCTCTCCTTGCCAGCTGCATTGCTGTGACCCTTTAGTGCCTGTTCTGCCTGATTAATCTCATTTTCTTTCTCAGTCCCTTTCCTGTTCTCTATGGGGTATGGAGTCCTAGGCATGACTAAATTCAGGTGGGTCATGTGCATTGGTGTTCCGTTCATTTCCTCATACCCTGTAGGTCTCCTGAAGACAGACACATGTGCTTGCTGCATGCTGACCTGTGTGAGCTGGAGTACCTAAGCCCTGGTCTCACCGCGGCCATGGTATGTCAGAAGTGACTACTGGAGAGTACACATTTGGGTCAGGTCTTTTGGCCCTTGCTTTGCAGAGCTTAAAGTTACGCCTTCTCTGGCGAGTTTTAGGGTGCTCTGTGTCAGCACTGTGAGTTACTCTCATGTCAAACAGGAGTAGCAATGCATTAGACAGAGAGGAAAAGAGCCTGGCCGTCACAATATGACAGAAGGGGAGCTGGAGTTGCGAGCCATGGAAAGGATACCCATGACCATGTGAATGCAGCTCTGGGGACAGTATGGGGGTGCAGGGGGAAAGGAGGTGCCTGCTCCCCACTCAGTAGCCCACCCACTCTTTGCTCAGTCTAGGTTTCCTTTGATACAGACATGGATTCCTGGGGCACAGGCTTTTGCCACTGTGACTTCATTGTGTTTTGAAGTTTCTCTCAGAAGTGGTTGATTTATTTTTGTCTCTTGTGTGCGTTATCTATGTGTTGCTCTTATGATTGGTGGATCCCGAAGGGCCCTGTATGCCTTTGCCCACAGACCCCAGGTTCAGCAGCTAAGAGAAGCAGAGCGCCTTGCTGGCTTCCGGAGTAGACCAGAGCCCAGAGCTGGGTCTCCTTTTGAGCAGCTGCTGGCTTGGATGGTGACAGAGAATGAAGTGCTCTCCCCTGTTTATTTAAAGGGTGACCTGCTCTCTTTGCTTTATTTAGCCATCTCTTTGGTCCATGCCCCTTTAAACCTGTACGATCCATCACCTCACTTACACTGCTACCTCGACACATTGCAGGGTTGTGGACCTAACGATTCCACAGAAGAGCAAATTAAAACGTTTCTTCATGATTAGAAGGTTAAATGAGGTAAGGCCGTGGTGGTTAGTGGGGAGATAAGGGGTTTTGAGGAGGCAGAGCTCAGGGGACTCTCGGGTGATTAGAAAATTAGGCTGGCTAGACGGAGGGATGTGGGTTTTACAAATTGCAAACGTTGAGCAGGAATCAAGACTTGAGGAGGTGCTGGCGACATCTGGGTGCTGGCTCTATGGCCTGAGTTGGAGCTGTGACCCAGGACATCTAACAGCGTTGTTTTGAGGACTCTTTTCTTCCTTGAGAAATTCTGGATCTAATTACATCAGGAAGTAACGGCCCCAAACCTAGCCATGGTGAGAGTGGAAGCCACTCCTTAGAAAGAAGCTCCAGTTTTCCTTAGGGGTGAAGGTGGCTTGGAGGTCAAGCTCCATTTCCAGCTGGTAGGGGCCTTTCTCTGTGACGGTGCCTTGCAAGTCACAACTGCTGTTTCTGAGATCTGCCTGCGGTTCTCTTCGCTGTCCCTACCCAGCCTTAACTCTCTAACTCCATGACTGCTGAACTTCTGGCCCCTAGGAAAGCGAGTACCTAGGGAGTCGAGGGCTTTGTCATCTGGCTCCGTTGGATAAATGCTGTGACCCTGCTGGCTTCCCCAGGATTCCCTCTAGCACTGCAGCTATCTAGGTTCAAGGTCAACTCTGAGTCTCGTGCCTGACACCAAGCTTCTGTGTAATAGACTCTGGGCCCTTGCATCTAAATTGTGGCTCCTCACCCACTACTTGTCTCCGCTGTTCCCGTTCCGTCCTTTGTTTACAAGGCCTCTGTCTGTTCCAAGTGGACCAGTTCCCTGCTCTCTTTTAACTACCTTCCTCCACCTGCTCCAGAGCACCATCAGTGCCGATGTGGATTACGACATAGCTTTCACCCTTAAAATAATCCAGCAAGTGAACAACCATGAAAAGTTTGCTCTGGCTTTCTGACAAGGTCTCCCGCACTCAGAGTGCACGTCGTAGCGTGGTACCCAAGCTGGCCCAGTGCAGTCATCACTTACACTTGTAGCTTTCCTTCTGCGTTCTGCTCGGTAAGAGAGACTGATTGGTTCCTGAGAACAACCCATGCTTTCTTGTTTCTTTCATCTACAAAGACACGCTCACATGTCTCTACCCATCGAAACATGCATTTCATCAAGCCCCATCTCAAGTGTGCCTCCCCGCTCTCCCTCACCCCAGACAGGTGCAGCTGTACCAGCTCTTTCTCTTTGCACACCGCCCAGGGGAATGTTCTCAGGCTGTTTGCTGTGCGATCTTTCCCTCTTCTGGTGCTTAACATTTCTAATTTACATTGTACGCACAGGTGAAGTTTCCTGATGATAGAAACCACTAGATACAGACCCCCGGTGTGTGAGGTGGGAATGAAGCTGGGTCAGCCAGGACGTTGAAGGAGTTACGTATTTCTCTCAAGTGTTTGCCGAGTGCCTGTATGATTTAAGGTGTGATACTATGCTGGAGACACGGATACAAAGAGTCATCGTGACAGGCGCATCCCAGGGCTCCAGGAACGGAGAAGCCTGTGGTAGAAAAAGAGTCACTGTAATTACACTGAGAAAAGTGCAGTAAAGATGTGCTTAAAGGAGAGGGGGGTGGTGAGACGTCTTACCTCTGCTGGGGCTGGTGTCTGGTGAGAGGCTGGTGGGAAGTAGGGAGCTGGGGGATTACGAGAGGTCACCTGTGGATGGAGATGTCTGATTCGAGGTTTTCAACTGAAAGGGAGCGTGCAAAGACAGTGTGT